>NC_090924.1:1212430858-1212733888 GCF_040938575.1 Ambystoma mexicanum
TTCATAGCAACAGAAACAAATGTGAAACATACTTCCTGAATTAGAAGAACACGGGTGCTCCCTTAAACTAAGAGCCCTGCCCTATGTTTCCAGGAAGAAAAAAAAGAGAAACCACACCTCCCAAAAAGAGGGTTTAATATATACAGCATTAGTATGTGGTTATTCACATTCCGAGATACACAGTGGTGAGTCCATGCATGCAGTGGAAGATCAGCACATCTGCTGCACAAGCACCAGCATGGAGACTGAACCTCAAAAAGAAAAAGTACAAAAACAAAACAAAATCACAAGCAGTGAACACCTGTGTTCCACACAGCAACAAAAATGAGTCACTAACTAGGAAGACAGCGCTCTGGATCACTGGGACGCCCCTGCCATGTTGGAATCAGCATCTGATTCCAACATGGCAGGGGGAGCATTTATGTAAGTTGCAGCGGGACCAGGACAATGGCCCATCTTCGTTCTGAAGTAATGCATAAAAAACTGGGAGGAGGTGGAAGCATTCAGCTAGTTCCAATCAGGATACATGAAGGTAATGAGGAAATGGACCTGCAAATCAGACCCCTCTTTATTCCAATCAGACTCTAAATACCGGCATAAAGAGAGCCACACACCTCCTTGCTTGGTGGGATAGGGTTAGTGTTCCTGAGCAAGTCCAGTGCTATAGTGAGAAGAGTAAGAGGAGCAGACCCTGTGTGGGACAAGCCAACAAGGCTAACTAGTGAGAGGAAGACAAGGAGGAGAACCAGGGAAAGAAAATGTGTTGACCAAGCCAGCAGTATCAATTAAAATAAGAAAGGGAATTGCATAAACAAGTGGAGTAAAGCTTAGGAGCAGCCAGGTTAAAGGCATGGGCTAGACTGAGAAGCCTGCCAATAACCTGGGCCCAGAGCTTGGTAGGATCACACCATAGAACCCTTTAGCAGTTAGTGTAGCAAGCTGGGGGGTCTAGCCCATAACCTGGTAATAGTAGTGTGGCCGCAAAGCTAAACAAAGAAGCATTGCTGTGTTTTGAGTACTTAGGTGGATTGCGGGTAAATCCTTTGCAAAAATATACTGTGGGGAGGAAAGACCTGCCCACAGAACATACAAACAAACCCCTTAGTAAAAAGGAGACCCATAAAGGGCTTGCCAGAGTAGCTGTTGAATCCAGGACCAAAACGAAGACCAAGGCATGTGACACAAGTTTGACAGGTATCCATAAATACTCCAAGGATATCTTAAAGTTAAGCAAAAGGATGTTTGTGTTGTAACCCATAATTGGTCAATTAACACTTAAATGATGCACCAGAATGTCCATCATGGATTCAGGTTTGTCAACTAAAAAAAAAAAATGATAATGTTGCTCAAAAATTCTCTCTAAATCTCTGCCCACTGTCACTCACAGTCCATGATATTTTGTCCCGTTTTTCTTCTCAACAGTCAAGCTCAATAACTGTGTTCCCTGGTCTCTGCTTCCAGTGCCAGCCCATCCTGATGGCCCACAGCTTCTCCTCAGTGTGAGGCAGGCTCAGAGGGTTTTCAGGCTCTTGGTCAACCCCCTGGCAAGAGTTCTGCTCCACAGCCCCTACCCTAGCTCACTCACTTTCATTGCTGTAAGACTCTTTGTTTGCTCCTTCTATGCTCTGCCACATACTCTTATCTCCTCCCACCTTTCTCTCACACCTAATAGGGTGTATTCTTCTCTCTGCTCTTCCTACCGCCCCCGACAACATTTCTGCTCCTCCATTCACAAACTCTTTCTCAGATGTCATCTCCTCTCAACTTCTACTTTCAACACCTTCTACTTTGACCATTTGCTCATGTATCTGTACTCCAGTCACCATCTGCATCAAACTCTCTCCTTCAGAAAACTCCCATACACCTGCTCTTTTGATGCCATCATATGCCACTATCCGTTTCTCCTGGGCCGGGCTCACTGAGAGGGCTTTGCCCATCTGGGCGACTCACTTCACTGGTGCGGGATTGTGGGTTTCAAACCACATTTCAGTGCAGGTTTTTCTATTCGTGGACTTTGGGTTTCTCGAATGCTCAGGACCAAGGCTTCAAAAAGTTGGTCCACCAGGTCTCCCAGAGTTGCACAGAAGCCCTGCAGATGTCAGGTGAAGTCAGCTATGCTCTGGCAGCATCTTTCCAACTAAGTAGTATCTGAGTTTGAATGACAGTAAGTGCCCCTCCAGTCAGTTGTGATTTGCACTTCACATGACTAGAATGACCAACATTTCATTACCATGAATTCTTTAAAAATTACAAGGCTGGTATCATCAATACTAATCATCTCAAAGGGAGAGCTGCCGGTGTCAAGATGCTGACCAAGGTTTTTTTGGGGGGGTATGAGGGGGTGACAGCCCTCAACCACCTCCCTGGGCCGTGCATCACTGAACATATGGCAGCACTGGCAACCGGGTTCACCATTTCCTACACACTTGCAGTCAGGCAGGGGGCCTCTTCACATATGACAGAAGTCAAGACTAAGTCAAGCTCAAGACAAAAAGACCCCAGCTAGGAGAAAATCTCCAAGGCATGATGAATGTGATGTTCTTGTTAAATTAGTATGCTCTGACAGTTGAAAAGCCTTGTGAGTAACCTGCAGTATACTATCTTGTATGATGCTCAGGAGTGAGACTAGGGATTTGACTCTTGACCTCAAATCATTTGCTGAAGGGGATTTCTTTGGAGGAACAACTACACACTCATTCTGCAATACCAACCTCCACACACAGATAACAAGTGAGTAAGTGTGCCCTGCATTTATTTTTAAAGGCATATTTACACCCAAAATGCTGCAGAAGGAATATACATGTTGAGATAAGATATGGTGTCCCTTGCCATCAGCCCCTTCACATGACAACATTGTCAACAGAGAGAGATCAGCTGAAGGGCATAGTATATGAGTCATCCTGGCAGTGTCATTTTTAGTCTAGCAGAAAGATGTCCGCCCTTCGACTGAACTGTTCTTTGGAAGGACATAATATACGCTTATCCTGACTAGTGGCATTTTTATCTAAAAGTAGGCTATCCAGCCTTGGGCTTAACTGTGCTTCGGGAGACTCCTTGCTTTATCATCTGCTAACAGCTAACCCCTGCAATGGTGTTGAGTTTCTGTTCCCATCGCCTCAGAGATCATATGCACGTTTTCAAAAAACGACTTTACTAAGTGCAAGCATTATGTGAGCGCAGCTTTAAGATAAGGGAATGGAGCAAGACAAAATGGCAACCCAACAGTTCCTTTGCCAGTTTTGCTTCGATTTACCTCATTTGAGTTGCTTACCTATACTGTAGACCAGTGGTCGCCAAACGGTCAATCACGAGCGACCAGTAGCTCGCTGAGCCTCTTCAGTCCTTCGTGCTGGAGATACAGAAAAATAAATCGTTTCTGAAGCAAGGAAGTGCTCTGACCAATCACAGCACTGCAAATCTCTATAGCACATAAAAGGAGTACTGTCATTGGCTGTGTTGTTTTCCATTGTGCTTTGGGCTTTTTTGCTTTATAAATAGCATGATACCATGTTGCTGCTAGCACGTTAGAGCCGTCTTGTCATTGGGAGAGGTGGCTCACACTGCACTAATCCTTGTAAGGAGGGTAGGGGGAGGTGGATGGAAACAAATGTTTTTTTTTTCTGCTGCCGAGCTGCTGCCTCCTCCATACACCATGCACACAGCTGTTTGCACCATGAGAGGAGGGGTTGCAGCTCAGCAGCAGACGGGAGTGCATATTGTGCTTTCGGAAACCATGGCGGTTCTAAAAGTAGCTCACATGACTGAAAGTTATCCGATGACGAAACAAAGACAAGGAGCTATCATTCTTAATGTCTCCATTTCATCCTGGTGTCATTTTTAGTAGTCATATGAGTTACTTTTAGAAACGGCAGGGCTCCGACGAGAATGCCCTGCTAATTTCCAAAGTGTGCCAGGTTGAGACAATGTCCGTGTGACCCCAAAGCTGTTTCAGCCTGGCAATGGTGGAGATGGAAACAATTTAAAGGTGATACCAGAAGGGCCGGGCGTTTGGAGGAGGTGGTTGGTGGAGTTCGAGGGGGCAGAGCTAGCAGGTGAGCTCTGATTAAGGGAAATGTTTGAAATAATTTAAAAATGGTGCAATTCCTTTCATGCTGCTTCTTTCTAAACTCCACACTGTACTTCAATTCAACTTTTATTAATTATATCAATTTGATTTAGTTGCAAATACAACTTTCCAAATATACAATAAAAACATAATTCTTTAATTTTCAACATTATTTTACATTTTTGAAAACAACTCTAAAAATAACCTTGAAGCACTAATCATGTCTCCTTAGATGCATACTAGAAAAATAAAAAGTCTAACATATAGTACAAGGAAAGACTCAAAGCCATCACGATTTTCAATGAAGAATGAGCTCTAAGTGCGGCTAGTTCGAGATGCTGATCATGCAAGAATCTCAAATTCTCGTGTGCATTGTAAAATCAACCAACTAAAGTTGGCACTCTAATTCATTTTGCTATAATGTCGATATCTCATAAGTACCCTGCTGAGCACAATTAAATATTCTAAAGAAAGCAAAACAGTGAAAATACAACAGAACCATCACATTGTGATTGAGTTAATAAATCTCTGCCTACTTAGGTCTTTAAATTAATTGCATGCTGTTGTAGATTCTTATTTACTCCAGTCACTCTAAGCAACCGATCCATTTCCTACTAATGTGGACAGGGAGAAGGGGACTCTGCTCTAGACTTTAAGTTATATCTTTAGTATCAGCTATTTCATCTATTTTTATTTTAGATAAAAACCTGATTATGGCCAAGTTTAACACTATGTGATGAGCATGGCACATTATGTCCCAGAAGACATCTTTGTCAGGCATATTATAGTTCTCGTAATGTCTCAAAAAGTATTCATTCGTCTGATTTACTAAAGCTGTACAATCTACATGTTTGAGGGATTCGCTCTCTCCCTCCTTTCTACAATATCTGCAATTATCCGCCCATCTAATTTGCCTCTCTCTCTCGTGGGAATTAAATCAAAACGAAATCTCATGATTTTCTGCAAATCAGCATGCTATTCAATACATCTCGGGATTTCATTACATTTTTTATAGGAACATATCTTATACTAAAGCATTTATATTTCTCACATTCAATTCTTGTCTTGATCCAGTCACTGAGCCAGAATTTTATTTTTGCTCTGACTGGGTTTTCAGTTAAGAGCTCCTTACTAATGTCAGCTTTGATCATATTCTCTTGGCAGTTTATCTTCCACAGGTTTATCTTGTCAACCTTTTCTCGATCAAATATCTGTGCAATTTTGTTAATTACTGTTGAATCATATTTCCCTTCTGTTTTTCATTTTTCATACAGTAGCAAGGCGTTCCAGTTAACAACCGGGATGTTAGACCCAATTCATATCAAAGGATCGGCATTGGGAAACTTTTTGGAAGTTTCAACATGTTCCGATACAAGCCTTTTAGATGTGACCAATTTGGATGATGGTTTGGCAGCTTACTTGCCACTCCATATGCAATTGCAGGGATTACTTTAAGCTTGTAGTACATGATTAAGGGTTTAGTTGAAAATTTCCCATATTTTTGTTGAAATAAACTAGCTTGTGAGCACATAGCACGCATTTTATGTCTAAGCTCTTCTTTATATAATCGATCACTCTTATTATCATTACTATTCATTCTCAGGTAAATATATTTCTTGATGACTTCTATTTTTTCTCCTTTTATATACCAACGGTTTCTCAATTTGTTTGAGGCAACTTAACTGGATCCAATTATTAGTATGTTTGTTTTAGCAGCATTCATCTTTAGGTTATCTTTTGGATGATTTTCCAACGCACCCAGGATTCTATGTAATCCGAGCGGGGTTTGATCTACTATAATTAGATCATCGGCATATAGTAGGTATTGAACCACTATGTTTTTGATCTTCGGCTGGAATGCTCTAACCTCTCTGAAGTACTTATTAATATCATGAATATAAAAATGTAATAGGGTTGAAACAAAAAACAACATTGCGTCAAATCCACATTTGTTTTAATCGCTTATGTTAATAAGCCTTGATTATTCAATTTAACTTTAAATTTCGTTCCTGAATAAAATTGTTGGATTATACTAAAATGATGTTTTGGACATTTATCTGCTTCTAGTTCACTCCATAGCATTGAGCGAGATACTGTGTCGAAAGCTTGCTTGTAGTCTATAAAAGCTACATACAAGGGGGATTTCTTATTTAGAGTTTGCCATTTTAGCGCTTGTATTAGTAGAAGATTTGGCGTAGTTCCAACTCCCGTTACAAATCCAGCTTGGTTCCTGTCTAGTAGATACTTGAGCCATTTGTTAAAGGCTGATAAGATAATCCTGGCATATATTTTACCCGTCGAGTCTAGCAGGGCTATCAGTCTAACCTGTCTCCTTTTAAAAAAAATTGGTATGACAATGGATTCTTTCCACAAGGTTGGTATAGACCAGGTCAATTGTATTTCCTTGAAAATGTCATACAAGATAAATGCCCATTTTTCTGGGGATTTCTTAAGGGTTGCATTGGAAATTCCTTTCAGGTCCTGGGGTTCTAGATCTGCTTTTTAAAAATGATTTCTTGAATGTCTGCTAGATCAAAGTCCACCTTGTTTTCTAGATGTTCACAAAGAACAGGTGCCTTCTGAGGAACGGATTCATCATAAAATAATTTGGTGAAATGGTTAACTCAATCCGTTGGCATTTAGAGTGTGAGCTGTTCTAGCTATACCAGCACTCTCTTTTAATAAGGCCCAAATCTGCGCACTTGATTTGGAGACCATTGTACGCAGCATATAAGTTTTTATATCTATTGTTTATAGCCATAAATTTTTTATGATAATCCCTGCCATTAGTGAATTGAATTTTTCGAATTGCTCTTCTTTTCTCATTCTTTTTATACCGTGTCACTGGATCAAAAGGTATTATGATTTCTTATTTTTGACAAGTATCTGTTTTCTTCTTCACCTTGAATTGAGACATGACGTCAACATATTGTTTTTGCTTTTGAACAATTATGTTGTTTAGTAGTTTGTCTGGCATACCAGTTGACCATTTTATTCTATTTAATAATCTCCACCTGCGGAGAATAAAAGCTTCGATTAGTTCTATGAGGGCTCTGACAAGTTATGACCAATAAATTATGATCGCTTAAATTGGTCGATACCACACAACATTTTTGAATTGTGTGTAGAGCTTTTGTCGATATGAAAGCGTAATCTATAATTCCTCTTCAATCTTGTCTTCCCCACATATGTTTAGCTGGGACATACCCCTGTATGCATCCATTTAACATGATCATATCCCCATTAGACATCAATCTGAGCCATTTTTCTGCTCTACTTGGGAAGGTTTTATTATACAATGTATGTTTAAGTCGCCAGCAATTAATGTGCCAGCTATGGTTGAATCAAAATCAATGTTATCCAAAAAGTTCATAACCAGACCTAGGAAGATGTCATCCACAATATTGGCCGGATTCCAGTATACGTTCAAAATGGCCATGGATTCTCCAGGGTTATCTGTTTGATATTTTAACAATTGGAGTCCTGGGTACGGACTCTCCCATTAAACTAATCTCCTTGGCGATTCCATTTTTAAAACAACCCAAAAGTCACATCATTGGTCGGCCCATATAGGGTTTTATTGCAGGGATCCAAAAAATTCGATGATTTGACCAAATGGGTTCAGTGGTTAACCATGTTTCCTGGAACAATAATAAATCATAATCACTGAAATTTTGAGCCTTTTCCGGTTGCATCAAATAGGTGAAGCCCCTGCTATTCCATATAGATATTTTAAATTCAGATGAGTGTTTGTGATTTAACCACTAATCATTGCTTTTATGGTTAATTTTTGCCCTTGCTTTAGATAGCCACTCCCAGCTATTCGTTGACTCCAGGGGTGTTTTAAGCTCTTCCTCCCTGAAATATCATTCTCTTATTAATCTGCCTGCTGTACCTGAGCAGTTTATTAAAAGTGGTTCATGATTAAAGCTGGGGCTTTTGTGATAGCTTGCTGCAGGAATGTTTCTCTCTACATGTCGAACCTTGCCGTAGTCTCTTTTGTTAGTTTCAATTATCATCTCAAAGCCGAATGCATACATTTCATTCTTTTCTGAACACAGCAACTGTCTCACTATTAATGACGGTATCCTGATAATCGCTGTATCCATTCATCTACTCTTAGAGATTGTTACTGATTCGACGTCTCTCGCCTGAATTGAATGTAGGCCTGAAATTGTGCCAAAGCCATTATTACAGTGGATCTGTTTGGATAAGGGTCTTGAGAAATTCTCGTAAGGCAATCTCTCAGACTCTTTAGGGTGAAGGTCTCTCCTCTATCGTTTTTTTTACTCCATACTTCTGATTATTTCTCTGGGACTCTCATCCCTTAAATTGCCTAGCTGGTCCGGTCCACATTTCCCCCCATTCTCAAATCCCATAGTTTCTCTTTTTTCTTTCATTGTTTTGAATGGAGAGTTAGTGGAACCATTGTTTGGATTTATCAAATCCAAACCTTGGGGGGAGCTATTAATCGATGGGACATTTTGTAGCTCTGCTATCTTGTCACCAACAGAATACATTGTAAGGTTCATTAGGAGGCTCAGATTTACCCTCTGAACACTCTCACCTAAGTCACACCCAGATTTCAGTGGCATGTCGCTCATTTGATCAGTGTTCGCCTGCTTGATGGGTTGATCCTTTCTTTCTTTATAAATTTTGACTTATCAGAATAGTTAATGCATTTAAAAATTCACGTTTCCCAGTACTTTGCTTACCGCTTTTACCAGTCATTTGGTTTTTCGTTTTCTTTGTCTATTTCTATTCTCTGGGGACGGAATAAATCATATACCTGGTCATTATCTTCTATAGGTTCTTGCTTTTTCTCAAGTGCACTTCCTTCAACCTCACTCGGGATACAGTGACTGATCTCTTTCTCCATAAAGCTTTCAGCAGGAGATCCACATTCTAATTCCATATTGGCAACAAATGTACCACTGTCATCTAAAGGCACGTCACTCATAGATGCAGAGTTAGGCATTATAACCTCCACATTGGTCAGACCCGTTCAAGGACCCTCTTCCGGCACATTTGGCTGACATTTTCATCGATAATATGTCTGTTCTCATCTCTGACATTCTTATATTTAGCTGGTTTAATTATGCCAGTACTAGGTAAAACTTGCTATGTATATTATACATAAAATCTGTGTTTTGCCTGATTTTTTTTTCTCCATATGTTCATATATTTTAGTTAAACTAAATATTCCAGTATTCATTGAGGCAAGGTGATTTCATATGCTGGAATGAAAGGATTTTTTAAACCAAAAGAGGGTCTTGGATTGTAAGTGATTTCAAACCGGCACACACCCAAGTCAAGCCCAGCATGTAGTGCACAATTGAAACCCTTATTTATTTTTGTCTATAAGTTCAATATTCTGAACGATATACCACTCATATCACACCCTTCTCCTCAGACCCCCCTGGTCACACTGAACCAGGAATCAGGCTGGTTTGCAAAGGTAAATATTTATTTGTGTATTGAAGATTTAATCACAGTATATTTTAATAGGTAAACAGCAATTACCAATGGGGTGACAGAACACAGAATAGTATGTTTAATGCACTATGAATCAAGTAATGAGCACCAAAACATATGCAGCACAGAAAAGAATACTTTTGTGTTGGCTTGGACAGATAGCACTATGGTTAGTGGTTCCCCCTATAACCCCCCCTAACCCCCAATAGGCAATTAAATAGATGTGAGGAGAGAGAAGGTATTCAGGAATAGCACAAATCAAACAGAATATCAGTCCCCCCTCCCCCTTCAAACACAAGAGAAAAACGGAATTGACTTTTCAGCTGTCAGAATGGCTTTAAAATTGTCTTTAGAATTGACTGGGCAAAAACAATAAATATGGTAAAAAATACTGAAATTGTGGTAAATTCCTATGGGAGCCATTTTGAATGGTTGCACACAATTACAAACAATGATTCAGTCCAAAGAAAACATTTGAAATCTCAAAGTCCAAGTAAGAAACAATTTAAAGCTATTTCAGAATTGTAATTCGCAGCAAACCTTTCCTTGCGCGATATTCGCGATAACGGGAGAATCACACTGTTTTGCAATGCGGTTTTGGGTTCTATGGATAGATATGGATTTTAGGTACAAGTAGGAATTTCGTTTCTATCATGAAAACTCACTGACAAGACTATGATTCTGAATTAAAAGATAGGATGGGTTGAGGTTGGGACAAGGCAATGCAAAGATACTAGTGGTCACTTTTCTTCCTATTAATACTCACAAAATAAGTTATTAAATTGGACCGTCATTTCTGGTCATGGATTGGATCTGGTCTAGGAAGAACAGCACATCAGGCACCGGATTGGATCAGCTAGGCCGGTCAACAATTTTGCACAAGATCTGTCCTTCTCGTTTGTGGATATTTCAATCAGCTGGATAGCGAGTTCCTCAGGCAAGCCTAGTTGTGGCAAGCCAGAGAACTTCAGGCTACTGCCAAAAGGCCTTCTCACACCACAGAGTGCTTCACTGGGTGGAGAGAATAAATTGGAGAATTTGGGCCTTGCTGAAATCAATAGTTCTCTATTGCTGGCAAGAGTTTTGGCATCTGGATCTGGAAAGATGTTAAAGATGGATGCAGAATGCTGGATCAGAGTGCTTCGCCGGAATCAGGAAAGTGACTGGATTAGTGAGTCCCTATGTGTTCTCAGCTGTCTCTATTTATGCTTTAAAATGACATCACAAAGTGAGTGTATGTGCCGGCTTCGCTAAGCTTGCCCCTGTTGGGATTGGAACAAACTTCATCTCTGACTTGAATTTGAGTGATTGGACCAAGGCCGGATGATGTCACATTTTATGGTTTGCTTTACAGTCCTAAGAGACCTCCCTTTAGCCAAAATCGGATTTTACACTTAACACACATTTCTGCATTGGTCACCTTTATACAAATCACACCCAAAGATGCCCTATTTTATGTAGCAGCTATTCCTCAAAACCCAGCAACAATGGGATCTTGTCTCAACTTTCTACAGAATTTTGTCCTTTTCCCTATGAACACAATTTCCAAATGTTATGCAACTTTTCACAAATGTGTGTGTTTAACATAGGGATATGCGTGTACATTGTCACAATTCTACCATTAATACATTTTGCATAAAACCACATATATTACCATTCCTGTCTAGAACATGTCACACAGTTGACCGCCTCTTCACACGTGCAGCCAAACATTTAATTAACAACTCTGTCCTTTTTATATTTTTTACCACTTTGAATAACAAGTTATGAGTCTTTTAAAAAATTGTTCATTGTTCATTCTTAACAGCAGATGGTCGCGTGGCTCCACCCCTTTGTCTCTCCTGGGAGTCCAATGCATCCCCTGCCTTGGAGGAATCTCCTTCCAGGAGAGTTTACGACCACCTTCACACCTCCACTTCCTGGGCTGAAAGGCTTGTCATTGTTCCTTCTCTTTCTGTAGACAAGAGCCTGTTCTAATCCACAATTAGCACCTCTCGGTGTGTTTCTGCTGAGAGAAATGCCCTCTTCCTGGGAGAGAAACCTGCTTTTCCAGTTCCTGCAGCTCAGCCAGGCAAATTAACTTCTTAAATCCAGCAAAAACCAAATGTGTTGCATCAAACATAAATAGATTACTTTCTTAGCCTTAAAATCCGTGGGATCAAAAACACAACTCAAATCTGTATTCCTTTTTGGCAACAATCCTTTTTATGTTTGCTAATCCAGCAGACTTAGTTTTAGCTCACTTTAAAGTTTCATCAGCAACTCCTCTGACAGCTGTCATTCAGGTAGCCCCGGGTACTGCACCCAGATTTTGGCATGGGCTGTCAGTTTTCAGACAATCTAGTTTGTCTGAAAAATGTTTTGCTCTTAACATTAGGACTTTGTATGTTCACAATACTTCATTAGATACATGAACTTTAGCACCAGGCAAGATTTTGAATATTGAGGAGTGTTGTGTTATAGGCATTTTGTAGTTTTTAGCAACAAAGCAAATGTCATTTGTAGGCACATTTTGGGGTTTCACTTGCAAAGTGCTGCTTCTTTCTCTACACTCTGTTTGCTGGTCATGGGGCCCACTGGTACATTTTCTGCCGGGTGTGCTCTATTCCACTGCACATGCATCATGGGTGGCAGGTTGTGCATCCCTCTTTTTGTGTGCTGAAGCATATGGTTTATGTAGGTTTTTGTGGGTTTTTGTAGGTTTTTGGTGCGCACAAGGGTTTTGCCGCCATTGTTGCCGTTTCTTTCACCATAACTGGCAGTGTGATGCCGCATAGCATAGCGGAGTGGGTCAATACATCCCACAGGAGTTGGCCTAAAATAAGACATATCAGATGACAGTGCAGATTTCAAATTTTGGTCAGTGGTTCTAGGAGCTAAATTTGGAGATCCTGATCAATTAGAGTTATGTTCTGGATGGACTAGCAATTGGTCTGCTGAACCCGTAATTCATTTGGTTTCAGGTACAACCATTTCTTGATCATGTGTGTTTGCAGGTAATGAGTTTCTGCTTATAATACACACACTCTTAAAGGATTTGATGAAGGATTCCAATACTTTAGAATTTAACCGTATAGTGTCATAGGCATTATCGGCTTCAGTATTTAAATCCAATAACAGATCTTCATTTATTTATTTTTCTTCCGTCATCTCCAACGGCGCATCGATAAAAGACTCACAGGCATTACGAGTCACACTCTTACTGACAGCAATTTCCATCACCACTTGTGAAAATAGTCTGCCGATGTTTGCCGAGTCATTAGCATGAATTTGTACACACAATTCCACAGGGGGAGGTACATGGGGAGAGGCGTTTGGCTCTTTAGCATTCAATCGACCCAACATGGAAGTTTGAGGTCGAGAAACGGGCAATGCCTCTTGGGTTCGAAACTCAAGGATCTCCTCATCAGTTACACGAGTTAGCGACCCCTCTGGATGTTCGTCAGACGCAGACCGTTCATTCAGTGCTTGTCGGGATTGCACATT
This sequence comes from Ambystoma mexicanum, assembly GCF_040938575.1. Classification (NCBI taxonomy): domain Eukaryota; kingdom Metazoa; phylum Chordata; class Amphibia; order Caudata; family Ambystomatidae; genus Ambystoma; species Ambystoma mexicanum. The sequence continues at coordinate 1,212,443,886 of NC_090924.1, forward strand.
TTTTAAACTCTTAGCTAGTCCCAGTGTGTGAATGTTCGCCGGAGACCACATCCGTCTTAAGTCCGCTCCAGCTGAGTTTGATCTAGTTAAACCCTTATTCTTTTCAGAATGCTTGCATGAAAACAGATGGCAGGATTGCTTACTGCTTAGATCACATGAAGCTTCCACGAAGCAGATTTCCAGTTTGCCAAATGAAATGGTGAAAGCACAAAACAGGCAAGGCAAGAGGCTACACGGAAAGATGACTGCCAGCTTCCCAGCTGAACCACTGAACAGTCAGCACTCGTAGGAAGCGCGCATGCAGCAGTTTATATGCCTTATGAGAGATTTGAGCAGAGCCTTGCCGCGTTATAAAGCAAAAGTAGAATAAATCCAATCACAGAGTCACAATGGTGTAGAATACCCAGCCGAACAGTCAGGCAGTGCCTTGTCGCGTTATAAAGCAAAGTAGAATAAAACCAATCACGGATGTCACAATGGAGTAGAAGAATCAGCCAAACAATCAGCACTCTCAGGAGGCACTCCCAACTTTAAAATGTTTCCATGGCAGAGGTGCACACAAAATACTGTAATGCAGTGTTTTAGGACATTAAGGGATCCATAGACAAGCTCTACAGTAGAAGGCTACCAGGGTAGCTCAGCAGGTTTTGAGCCCATTGCTGAGATGTTACATATTATACACTGGTTGTTAATAGTAGCACTTTTTGCAATTCCTTATAACTGCTATAAAATGTGTTTGACCAGGCTATGGGTTGGGCTGGTCACATGCTTATATTCAGAACGGAGGTGGGGGTATTTCAGCCCCTGTAGTGAAAATCAAAAGTTGGCACCCATGAACCCACAGTTTAATTTCCCAATAACTGCTGTTAGCACAACAGAAGCAATTAATTGTGATTAAGAGGTTTGACAAGCAGATTACCTCTTTACAAATGTAACCCTGGATAAAACGCAAAGGAAGGGGCACAAAAATTACAGGATATTTGTGTGATAGTCCAACAAAAAAAAGAAACCCATTTCAAAGCAATAGTGAATGCAAGCAGCATTTTGGAGTTTGACAATGACTTTTTTCTATGAAAGTGTAAGATGTACATTTGGAAAACAATAGTGTGCCCAGCATGTTGAAAGCTTGCCTTTAACAGTGATGGCCCCCCACCACAGTAATAGTCATGGCTCATTGATTCCCATGATGTCCCTTTCAGACCAGAAGAAAGAAAACGGGCTGAGAAAATACAATCTGCAAACGTGCAAATTACAGCTGGGGAAAGGAGCACAGAGCAGATTATATCACCAAGCCACCAGGCAGGGACCCAAGATCAAGCCAAACATCTGTCTTTTTATGAGACAGCTACTAATAAATAATAATGCAACAAAGAGGTTCTTCAAGTTCTTAATATTATTGTGAAGGCATATGTTATTCCATCTATGTATAGAGGGGAAATAATCGGGCCAAATGAATATTGGTAAAACTTCTGAGGTTTATAAACATCCCCACTCAGATATTGCCCGCTGTTAGTAAAGGTTATAGACCCCCGCTGTAGACCATCCAGCAAAGGAACCCAGTCACACAATGAACGAAGGTACTCTGCTACCATGACAGAGTAAGCAGGCAGATAGATTTTGCTCAAGCACAGGTGCAGATACTGTAAGACTGGAGGTATGCTCAGCTGTTTAATGGTACAAAGTGAGATTCAGTCAGTTTGTCTAGAGATCTGTGAGTCGACTTAATGCTGTGTCATAGCAACAAAACCCTGGAAGCAACTAACAGGCTTGATCAGTCCATCCAACGATGCAAAGTGGGGCCATAATGGCTCAGCAGCAGTCTTTTACAAAATGAGGTCTTGCTTCAACAGCAACTCGAAAATTCAATGTTTGCTCAATGTCCTTTAGTACTAGTGAGCCACAAATTACCAAGCATAGCACTTCCAGAATTCTGAGATTCGAAAGTTCTTTGCAAGTATAATTTGAAATGGAGCCCTCTTCTCCTCTTCCCCAGCAAGCTGAGGTTTTCGGAGGCACGTAAAGGCACTCTAGCTATATGGGCGTCTATGGACTCAGCAGTAGGAAAAATCTTAGTTCAACCAGCAAATGTTCTCTTTGTTCCTCAGGGACATTGAAGGAAGTGTCTTAACCTCATTGTTGTTCTTCTCATCATTCTTATGGACAGGAACTTTGAATCCTAAAAATGTCCATCAAGTACCCAATATTGTTTACCTTTCAGACTCCATTGGTGCATTTATCTCAGTATTTGGTGGCTTCTAAGCCAATTTGCCACTTGTCATAACAGTTCTCTGAGAGGGGGGTTACATAATGAGTCATTTCAAGTGTTCGGTTTGTGTACCAAACGAAAACAACGTCAGTTTCAATTTCAGACAAGTATTGTTTCCTTTTAGATGTAAAAAACGAGACTAGCCATGACAACGTTCACACTTCAGCAATTTCCGTTGGTACCATGCAGCATTGTTTTAAGAGCAATAGTGATCCATGAGGTGATACTGGAAAGTCACCATCAATGACAAAATGCAAATAGAGTTTTCACATGGGGCTGTAGTAAAAATAAATATATAACAGGGCCTGCGGTAGCGGCCCTGTAGTTATGGTTACGTTGCTCATCCCATAGGAAGAGCACTTTTTGGGCGGCTTATAACTTTGTCCCCCCTCGACCAATCCTCACAAAGATCTGCAAAGAAAGTATATGATCCTGTCAGATCGACCTTGCGAGGTTTGGTGAGGTTTCATCAAGGGAGTGCAAAGTTAAAGGGGGGGTCCCAAAATGTGTTGCTTTTCCCATAGATGCAATGGAAAACAAAGCTGTGTTCAAGTCTACAGCCCAAACCGCTGGACGGATTTTCAGCAAATTTGCGGCAGCAGCAGCGGCTCGCCCCGAAAGGGTGCTTTTGTAAATCTGGTTTAAATCTGTCAATTTTCTTTATTAAAACAACCCACAAAAAGAGGCAAAGAAAGTTAATGATATCTGGGTTCGGTCCGTGGACTCACTTCCCTGTTCAATCTGCAGACAGGCTTCCGATTGGTCTAGAGGGCGACGTGATGTCTGTAGACATCGGACGCACCTGCTGATTGGTCAATAAAAAACATGAGGTGCGCCAAATTTTTCAAAACACGCGACATGTTAGAATCCTGAACAGCGCCCCTTTGTCCGCAAACATCACAGTAAAACATATCAAAAAACACAACATTGCACGTATCAAACTAATGAAAAATCTCTGGAGAAGTGACAGGTGAAGAGGATGGGATATGGCCTTAAAAAGTAAAAATAAAACGGGCATTTTCCTTCTCCGATGTCTACCAACAGTCCGGGGCAGCCCTGTGATGTCTGCAAACATATTAGATGTTCATGGACATCTATGCCTATTTGTGCATTACAGGGTTGGTGAAAAGCAGTTTTTGGATGGCTTATGACTTTGGCACCACTCAATGAAACTACATGACATTTTCGAATTTCATTCTAGATCTTGTAAAGGATTCCAATCGGGCGTCACACACGGGATCAGGACTCTTGCCCTTAGCCTAGGATGTAGCGCTCAATTAGAATACTTTTTATTTTCAACAAATTCGAATTGAGCTGGCACACAAACCATCTCACACTCCCTTTTACAAACACCCCAGGTCCCAATGCACCATGAAACAGGCCGGTTGGTGGGATCACAATATTTATTTATTTTAAATTCAAAGAAAATCACACAAGTTTTATATTGGGCAGCAATCACCAATGGGGTGATAATTACAATGAAAACCCCAGAAGAACACTTGGGTAACCTTCTACGAGAACATATCCAAAGCACAAATGAATAGGAGCATTTTTTCAATTAGGATAGATAGCAACCGAGTTAAGGTTTCCCTGTGCAATGTTCCCTCAAACCTCAATCAACTGAATTCTGTGTGAATAGGAAGAAGCAGAAGGGAGTCACGGATATGAGGCAGCAAACAGAATCAAAATCTGACATTCACTCACAAAATAAGAGGTAACAACAGATTTTAAAACCCTTTGCAATGGCATAAAATGACACTCGGAATTTGACAAATAATTAATTATATGTGTGGTTAAATAATTAGGTACATAATGTTTTATCACAGTATCATGGATGTAATATCACTAGCAACTACAAGGTATCTGCAAAGGGCATGCAGTTCAAAAAGCAACTTGAAATGAAAACCCAGTGCAGTCAAATTTACACGTTGAAAAGTTGCAATTTACACTTTTTTGCAGTTTTAAATGTCAAAACATTTTTTAAAAAAATCGGGTGAAATATACAGAATTAGAATGCGATTTTCAGGCTGGGTGATAGATCCACATCACAGGGACAATATGGAAGTGAAAGGGTGAATATAGCTGAATAAGTGGATGAGATTTGCAAGGTGACAGAAATTCGGTTTTGGTAAAATAAAGCAATTAAAAAGAGAAAATCTGGTTGGAAAGAAAAAGGACAAGTTTCACTTACACTAGATTTAATGGCTAGAACAGAGGAACGACATTCGTGAATGTAATAGTTACGCTGCAGTTGTAACCCTTCACGCAGTGTACCCCTTTTCTTTACAGAAAATTAATTAATTTCATCAAAATATTGCTAAGGAGTTACAAGATTTGGTGAATGAAAAAATGGCGCTAACACTAGGAAATCAAGAACAAGATACACAGAGAATTCTAACAGTTTTGAACAAGTCACCAGGGTATGAATAGGATTACTTGGAGAGTAGGACAAACACAAAGGGTCAAGATGGGGTAGGCTATGTGTTACTATGGGATGGGGAAATACTCACAATCCGCACTTGAGTTTGGCATCTGGGACAGCCAACCGGGTTTCTGGGCTCAAGGTTCTGGTCACCGAACGGCAGACTCTCCTGGCAAAAGATGTCTGGTCACTGGATGGCAAGGGTAGGGTACAGCAGGCATGCAGGTAGTGGGCAAAAAGCTGTTCTAGTCACAGGATGCTCCCAAAAGGGTATCACGGCTTTTCTCCCATGTTATTGGGATTTTTGTGGGGGTTCTGGATCAATGGCCTTGCTGGGATTGGGTCAGCTATGTTTTGGCCAGGCAGTAGAGTCTGGAATCTTGCAAAGGTGGATCTGGAAGGTTTGGATACTGTCACGTCCACCAGGGTGCACACTGATGCAAGGAACAACCCGCAGTCAGTCGCAACCCAACAGAACCTTAAACACTCACATGCTCACACACGATTCCACAGGCAAAGGCAACGGTTCTCTACCAGTACGTTTGGTAGTTCAGGCTTTTACCGACCCTCCCTTCTCTGGCAACTGAAATGGAGGTACCCTTTCCTCTGGCGCAGCTATCGGCGCAATCGTCACAGCAAAACGGACTAGTTGTCACGTGATCGGCAGCCAGGATCACGTGACTCTCCTGCACGTCGACCGTGGCTTCGTGGATCTGTCACGTGACTGCTGCTGTTTTGCTTAAAGCCCGCTGAGAATTCGGAAACGGTGCTTCTCAGCTGCTTATTCAAGTACTGCGTGGCGCTTTGTATTCTACTGGATTTTCGGAACCTACGACTACGAACATCTTTTGGACTTTGTTTCTGGACTCTGCCCCCTGAACTGTTACGTCGCCTTGGATATATCGATTGCCTTCCTCCTACTGACCTCGGACTTTGCTTAATGGTTTTCCCTACGGATTTGCTTCAACGGATACCACGTGGATTGACTTCCTTTTGATCCTGGTGTGTGTGTTTCCCATGGTGCACCACTTTATTGGCTCCTACCAGACTGCAACATAACACCTGTCCGCTGGTTGTCATTTGAGACCCCTTTCATATTTCCTACATGGTGCCAAGACCCCTCTACTCCTTTGTTGCCAGTTCATACGCATCCTTAGGTAAGCAGTGTTTATATTACCTGTGTATTCAGTTTGCCATTCTTGCACTGCTTGATTACTTGCCTATTGCCTTTCAGCGTTCAAGGGGTCTCTTCGGCAGATCCTGGTTCCACCTTGACGACCTACCACTCACCTGTGGCCGCAAAGACTTCACAGGCAGTGATTATATTCTGCCTGTGAGGTACTTGGGGACGGAGGTATCACATAATCTGCACGGCCATCAAGGTTTCAGAACAGTCTGAGAAGCCTCTTGGTCATCCAGATTATGGATCCCTCTGCCGGGGACCCTGTGAGCACTCTAATGCAGGCGGTTGCAGCTCTTAGGACCGACATGGCCGCAGCCACAGCCGCGATTCACCATCATCTTGACACTCTGCAAAGTGCACACCACCAGTTACCTGCAGATGCGGAATTAGGTGACCCTGGCCCTCAAGTCCTGCCACCACCCACGCCTCCCACAACACCTACCCCAGTCTTCCTTTCGACCTCATTTCCACTTGCGGCTCCTGAACGATACCAGGGTGACCCCCGGAAATATCGCACTTTCATCAACCAGTGCAAGTTACACTTCTTATCTAAACCTCAGGCTTTCCCCGATTCAGTGACTAAGGCTGCTTTTCATCTCTCCCATTTGTCTGGTGTGGCGGCGACCTGGGCAAACCCGTTCATGGAAAACAATCATCCTGCTTTGTATGATTTCGATCTCCTAGTCACAGAGATGGCAAAGGTGTTCGACACCAAGTATAAAGCCCAATCTCGAGATCTAGAACTCCTGGACCTTACGCAAGGTAGACAATCACTGATTGAATACATCACTCGCTTCAATCAACTTTCAGCGGAAACCTCATGGCCCGAAGAAAAAAAGGCGGTAGTGTTTTACAGAGGTCTTAGTAATGCAATGAAAGACGCATTGTCTGTGGTACCATCCCTTCCCTCTGTCTTTTCGGACCTAGTCGATCTAACCCTTCAGGTGGACGCCCGTAAGACCGAGCGCAAGACCGAGGCTGGTCATTTCAATCAATCCTCTCTAAGCCTGGCACCTGCAGCCACTACCTCAGAACCCATGCAAATAGGCGGGATTCGGAGTCCCATAACTCAGGTCGAACGGGAACGCAGGAGGACGGACAATGCCTGTTTTTACTGCGGGATAAATGGGCATTACGTGAAAGAATGCCCCCGCCGACCTAGAAATAAAACTACGGGTTTTCAGAAGGCTCGCCCTTAACATCGGGGGTACGGACGAGCACTTCAACAACCCCCGCTGAACCAGCTTTTGGTCCCATTAGACCCATAGTAGTCCAAGCAGTACTAAAACCCACCAAGGTAATCACCCACCCAGTACACTTAGTGATTGACTCCGGAACCTCTGGGTGCTTCATTGACATCTCACTAGCACAACGACTCAATCTACCACTGATTAAGAAAACGCATCCAGAACCCGTGCAAGCGGTGGATGGGAACTCTTGCTTCTGGTCCAATCATCCACCAAACCGCACCATTAGAAGTAGTAATCCAAGATATCCACAAAGAAACCATGTCCTTTGACCTCATTACTACTCCGCAGTTTGGTATAATATTGGGGATTACCTGGTTCAGACAACACAATCCTTTAATCAATTGGGGAACAGGACAGGTGGTTTTCGAATCGGACATTTGCCAACATTTCTGTTTATCAGAACCCGACTCAACCACCTCTCCCGGGGCTATGCCGCTTCCCATATTGCTGACAGTGCACCTGACGTCCCCACAGCACACACCGTGGGGGCAGTGATAACCAGCATTCCCATCGAATATCACAAACACTTAATGGTCTTCGATAAAGCCACATCCGAAGGTTTGCACCACACAGACCTTATGATTGCCCCATAGATTTGGTACCGAATGCTATGATTCCAAAGGGTAGGGTTTATTCCTTGTCACAGTCCAAGGAGAAGGTTTTGAAGGAATACATCCAGCAAGCACTAAAGTTAGGTCATATCAGACCCTCTTGTTCCCCTGCTGCTAGCCCTATCTTCTTTGTGCCAAAAAGAGAAGGGGATTTACGCCCTTGTGTCGATTATAGACGATTGAATACCATTACCATTAAGAACAGATATCCGATTCCACTCATCTCCACGCTGCTGGACGGGTTGTCACGGGCGACCGTCTTCACCAAATTAGACCTGCGGAGTGCTTACAACCTGGTCCGTATACGTCAGGGAGACGAGTGGAAGATGGCTTTCTGTTCCCGACAGGGTTTATTCGAATACCTGGTAATGCCCTTCAGGCTTTGTAACGCCCCTGCGACGTTCCAGCATTTTGTCAACGAAATATTCACAGATATCCTTGATGTTTATGTAGTGATCTATTTGGATGACATCTTGGGCTTTTCGTCATCTTTGGAGGAACATATACTCCATGTCAAGGAAATGTTATCCCGCCTTAAAAGTAACCACCTGTTTGCCAAACCAGAAAAATGCATTTTTCATACCAATGAGGTGGATTTTCTGGGCTTCCACATAACACCTGGTGGCCTGTCCATGAACCGGTCCAAAGTCCGTGCAATCACTGAATGGCCCGTCCCATCTACCCTAAAACAGCTACAAACTTTTCTTGGCTTCGCCAACTTTTACCGACGATTTATCGCCGGTTTTTCATCAATTGTATCCCCGCTTACAGCCCTGACTAGTCCTCTTGTTCCGTTTTCTTGGTCGCATGAGCAACAGCACGCCTTTGAAACGCTTAAAACCAGGTTCACCACGGCCCCTGTTCTACAACACCCTAACCCGGACCTCCCTTTTATCCTAGAAGCTGATGCATCCTCCTTTGCCATGGGGGCCATTCTATCACAGCCATGCCCGACCACCGGTCGCCTGCATCCGGTGGCATACCATTCACGAAAATGGACATCAGCAGAGTTCCATTACACGGTCACCGAAAAAGAATTGCTAGCCATCAAGTACGCACTTCAAACATGGCGACACCATTTTATGGGGGCTAAGCATCAGACAGTGGTCTACACCGACCACAAGAACCTGCAGGATCTGGCCAGCCTAAAATGTTCAAACAGTAGACAGGTCCGTTGGCACTTGTTCTTTGCAGCCTACGATTTCGTGGTGAAGCACAGACCTGGCATTACACATGTTCGGTATGCGCACAAAGTAAATCACGTAGGGGTCGTCCGTTAGGCTTACTCCACCCTTTGCCTATTCCTCCCAAGCCCTGGCATACAGTTACTATGGACCTCATCACAGACCTGCCCCGCAGACAAGGTTATGATACAATCTGGGTTGTAGTTGATTCCTTTACAAAAATGGCCCGTTTTATACCCTGTACCGGGATACCGTCGGCTCCAACCCTAGCCCGGTTGTTTTTTGAGTCCGTTTTTTGTCTGTTTGGCCTACCGCAGGTCATAATCTCAGACCGCGGCACGCAATTCACGTCCCGGTTTTGGCAGGCACTTACTAAACTCCTGGGTATTGATTCATACTACTCCTCAGCTTACCACCCAGAGAGTGATGGCCAGACCGAAAGAGTAAACCAGGCCCTCGAACAATATTTACGATGCTTGACCCTCCAATATCAGGACTCCTGGCTTCGGTTACTCCATCTTGCAGAATTTGCCTACAACAATTCACAGCATTCATCTACTGGCTTTTCCCCATTCTACTCATTGTACGGTCAACATCCACGTACACTACCTCTTCCCGAGTTTGCCTCCGCAACCCCTGCTGCCAACGCCTGTGCACGGGATCTAGTTACCATACATGCCCAGACCCTTGTCCATTTACGTGAGGCCCAGACAGCAATGAAAGCCAAGGCAGACAACAAACGGTCGGAAGCCCCTACTTACCGTGTGGGCGTCCGTGTCTGGCTGTCAACACGTCATCTTCGTATTCCCGGCTGTCGAAAACAACTGCCTCGTTTTGTTGGCCCTTACCGGGTCGCCAAGGTTCTAAACCCTGTGGCTTATCACCTCTCTATTCCTCCCTCCTGGCGCATCCACCCTGTTTTCCACACTTCCTTACTCAAACCTTGTCCTGCTCCTACCCGTCTCCTTGTACCGCCTGCCCCTGTCTCTGTGTCTTCCCCGGATGTCTACGAGATCAGTGCTATTTTGGGTTCCCGTTTGCACAGGGGTAGGCTCATGTATCTAGTGGATTGGTTGGGTTACGGTCCTGAGGATCGATCCTGGGTCCCTTCCTGTGATGTCCAAGCCCCTCTGCTGGTTTCCCGTTTTCATAAGGACAATCCTTCCAGCCCACGGGGTCGTGGGCCTTTGAGGGGGGGGCTCTGTCACGTCCACCAGGGTGCACACTGATGCAAGGAACAACACGCAGTCACTCACAACCCAACAGAACCTTAAACACTCACATGCTCACACACGATTCCACAGGCAAAGGCAACGGTTCCCTACCAGTACGTTTGGTAGTTCAGGCATTTACTGACCCTCCCTTCTCTGGCAACTGAAATGGAGGTACCCTTTCCTCTGGCGCAGCTATCGGCGCAATCGTCACGGCAAAACGGACTAGTTGTCACGTGATTGGCAGCCAGGATCACGTGACTCTCCTGCACGTCGACCGTGGCTTCGTGGATCTGTCACGTGACTGCTGCTGTTTTGCTTAAAGCCCGCTGAGAACTCGGAAACGGTGCTTCTCAGCTGCTTATTCAAGTACTGCGTGGCGCTTTGTATTCTACTGGATTTTCGGAACCTACGACTACGGACCTCTTTTGGACTTTGTTTCTGGACTCTGCCCCCTGAACTGTTACGTCGCCTTGGATATATCGATTGCCTTCCTCCTACTGACCTCGGACTTTGCTTAATGGTTTTCCCTACGGATTTGCTTCAACGGATACCACGTGGATTGACTTCCTTTTGATCCTGGTGTGTGTGTTTCCCATGGTTCACCACTTTATTGGCTCCTACCAGACTGCAACATAACACCTGTCCGCTGGTTGTCATTTGAGACCCCTTTCATATTTCCTACCTGGTGCCAAGTCCCCTCTACTCCTTCATTGCCAGTTCATACGCATCCTTAGGTAAGCAGTGTTTATATCACCTGTGTATTCAGTTTGCCATTCTTGCACTGCTTGATTACTTGCCTATTGCCTTTCAGCGTTCAAGGGGTCGCTTCGGCAGTTCCTGGTTCCACCTTGACGACCTACCACTCACCTGTGGCCGCAAAGACTTCACAGGCAGTGATTATATTCTGCCTGTGAGGTACTTGGGGACGGAGGTATCACATAATCTGCACGATCATCAAGGTTTCAGAACAGATACGCATGTGCTGGAAATTCAGGAAAAAGTGTCCTGTCCCTGTGAGCTCCCACCCCTTATATAAAAGGGGGTGACATCTTCGGGTTGATTGTTGGGCAGAACTAAGCTAGACCTACCCCCAAGAACTGGATAGGTCCGCCTAAGTTGGTCGCCTTCTCCAGGAGGAGACTCAGTTTAGGGGGTTGTGCTTTGTGCGGTGAAAAGCCATCCCACAGTCCTTTTTGCCAAAAAGCAATCTTAACATCTTAACATAAATCACACATTTGTACAGTTGTGTCATTTTGGCAAATGACATAGGCACATTACATATTTCACACAGAGCATGGCAGTCCAACTCTCCAGTTTGTAGGACTTTGTTTCCTCCATCTAATAGTTTTCATTGAAATTACTTGACCTAAAATTATATAACTTTATACATGTTTATATATTATTATAAGGCATGTGAATATTGAATTTCAAAGTGGCATCATAGACACTTTCCTCAGAATATCCAATTCTCTGCCATTTCTGCCCACAATATGCCAGTGAAGGCTACCACGTCTTGTTTAAAAGCCACAAAAATTACATTTAAACTGTTAAACTTTTACATTTCTGCAAAATCCTGTGACAGAGATAAAAGTCTTACACGTTTATTAATAAAATAGTCTTTTCAGCCACATGGCCAGCATTGTCTACCAAGTAAGGGCATAGCTTACAAGGCTGCTCTGGGGTTGGCTTTGAAGCTCCCCAGTAGAAGTTGCCGGGAGGCGTTACTTGGGTTTTCACACGTAGGCGTCCCACAATCTATTGCGTCAAACTGGAGCACAGTGAGAAGTCTGACGAGCGTGTGATATTCAGCCTACTGGTCCATTCAAAGTTTCAAAGGGCATAATTAGCACACCGGTGTCCCAGAATCTATTGTGGCTTCTCTTGGGGTTAGGGCACTCCTGTTGTCAGCACCCACTGTCCCTTGAGCCATGGCAGAAACCTGTTTGGGCTGATTTCCCAGACCAGCCAATGCAATTATTTCTTTATTTTATTTTCTCTGAATCAGAAGCAAGCCTGTTGAAATAAAACATCCCATTTAGGTTTCCCAACAAAATCCTCTTTACATTACTAGGCAAGAACAGGGTATTATTTGAGATTACACTTCTAAAACAGGTATTTTTCTTATTTTACAAAAGCACATTTTGACATGTGGTGAAGTCTGATGGGCTGTCCCTCTCAAATTTTTCTCTTCCATCTGAATTCCCAATATTGTTTTGCAGCCCTAGTCAGTTTTTCTCACACAGCAGTATGTTCAAGGCAAAGGTCTTCAGAAATTGACATATGTGCAGAGAGGTTTATTTTGACATTTTGAAGTACAAAAGTCAAGCGTTTTCCCATGCAGCTGAAAGTAAAGCTTCTGTTGATTTCCCAGATCTGGTCTGACACAGCCAGTCATTCAGGGATAATGCTCTCTTCTGCTGGAGCACAATCTGAATATGGATGGGCATGACAGTCTCACTGATAAAAGCAGTGTGATGTTAAACAGATGGAAATACAAAAAAATAAAATACAAAAATACAAAAAGTGTTAAACGGATGGAGTGTCAGGACAGCATCATTTTAGATGTAAAATATTCCCTTTTCAGTGGGAACATTTTAGCAAGCAGCAGAGCAGCGCTGCTTTTATATGATATGATAGGTTATTTATAACGCGCATAATACCCAGAGGTTTCTAAGCGTGGACATGGGGATCGACCCTGTTTTGCACCATGTCATCTTGCTTTAAAGGTGAGCACGTTGCCGCTAAGCTATCCTCCCACGAAAATTCTCACTTTGCTTCTTTAGTGCACATAAGAAAACATACTGGCAGCCTTTCTTGGTGTACTCACTGTTCCAACTTGGCCACTAGGTGCTTGGCAAGACAGTGCAGCCATCATTTTGTAGCTGCAAATGTAGTTTTGATGCACAGCAGTGGTGCTCAAAGGAGCCAGCGCAGCCATTTTGCTGTTAACTGCTGAAGTGCAGCTTCTTTATGGATGGGAATTCTGCTGAGTGGGTCAATGTATCCCACAAATCCCCCCCGACTCTTCTGAAACTTCTTGTCGAGGGAGAGTAGGGCAACGTGGGGTTCATCAGTCGGGCAAAGTGGGGTTCATCAGGTGGAGTCTTTCTTCCATCAGGGAGCGGTACGCCACGATCCTCTCGTCGTCTCTAGGAGTGTTGAACGACACCAACAGCTTCCCCTTAGATCTTTCTTTGTGGTGTGGAGCGACACCCTTAGATTTTTCTTTGATCTTTCCTTTGCAGGTCCACAGGGAGGTCCTCCTTGGTCTATGAATGGGCGGAACCAGTATGAATCTAGTGACTAAATAAGAACCGGTTACTACATTTTTCCACTGACTGCCTTCCTGCAAGGTTGACAGCGGGGGGACACACATGCATTACGATTATTACAGTACTTAGACGAAAAAGACAATTAAACACTCACAAGGCACAGATAACTATTGGTGTTACTAGAATTTTTTCTACTGACAATGAAGAAAAATAATCTCTGTTAAATACTTATACTTATAAGCCTACCTGTTCCCTTGTCGTTCTTCTTTTCCTTGTTCTTATTCTCCAGATGTCTCCTCTATTTGACTTTCTCTTGGCTCCTCAATCAGCTGCCAGGTGTGCCTAGCATGACAACTCTTTTGCGGATTAATATGGACCCATTTCTCTCTTACCAACTGTCCTTTGGGGATGTAGATTCTATAGGCGGCAGGTGAAATTTTATCTACAATTTCAAAAGGACCGCACCAGCTCGGAATTTCCACTCCTTGGTCTGGTTCCTTTGGAAATTGTACAAGTAGAACCGGTCTCCTACTTGGTATACGTGTTTGGCTTTTTTTAAGTCATATTGAGTCTTCATCCCCTCTGCTGATTTTTCCAGATTCCGCTGCGCGCATGCAAAAGATGTTTTCTTAGATTTTCAACATACTTATGTGTTGTGGAGGTGTTTATCAGTGTCTGGTCTTGTGTCCTGTAGAGCATATGCTGAGATAGCACCATCCTTCGCACAGTCATTAGCTCAAATGGAGACATCTTGGGCGCAGAAGAAGGTGTAGAGCTGATGGCGAGCAGGACAAGCAGTAATCGGATGAGCCAGCTTGGCCCAGAATCTGCCACAAACTTTTTTAGAATGCTCACAATGTTTTTATTGTACCTCTCTGCTTCCCCACTAGAGGACCGCCGGTATGCAATGTGAAGTTCCCTTTTTACCCCAAGTATCTCCCACATCTTTGTCATCATTTCATGGTGAAGTGACTACCTTGGTCTGACTCAATCCTTTGGGGTAGGCCAAAACGCGAAAAGATGTGGTTGATCATCAGGGCAGCTGCTGTTTCTGCCTTGCAATTTGGGGCCGGGCGACATTCCACCCATTTGGTAAACAAGCATGTTACTGTTTCCCCTAGAAGAGCGAATCACGGGCCCGATGAAATATACTTGTAAATCTGACCAAGGCAGTGTCATCCCCTTCTTCTTAAGGGGAGCTCGGTGTGTGAGTGAAGTTGGCTGAAATTGTGCACACACAAGACACCCCTTCAAATATTGGTTGAAGTCCTGCCCCATGTGTGGCCAGTATGCAACCTCCTGCAAGATTTCTAGAGTAATGTGAAACCCCCAATGACCGGCTGTGGCCACATCATGGGCGTGACTACGAAGCAGGCTTCGGAATGAGGTATCTACCACCCACTGGTCACAGCCAGAGATGGATCTCCTTACCAACAAACCGTCTTGGCACATTTTTGGACACTTCATCAACACTCTGAGGTCCTCTTTCCCAATGTAATTGGAATTCATCAGCGGAAATTTCTCAGAGTCCTAAATGTGTTGATAAAATGTCCCAATAATCAGATCCCTTTTTGTGCCGTGATTAAATCAATATCTGGGGTCTCATTACTCCACTGGGCAGTTGAGAGTTCATTGTGAGCATTTGTCTGGGACCTAGTGACAGCAGTGACCTGGATTTCCCCCAACAGGGACTCTATCTTGAGGAGATCCCCCTGGATGGCTCTGGTTTTTGCCAGCTGATAGACTAGGTCATTTCCAGTTTTGTCTGGCCCCTCTATTCTGGAATGACCCTTGATCTTCTTTCCAATAGATGGTCATCCCATTAGAGGTGACCAGATCATCATTATTTTCTATTAGCTTGCCATGTTTAAGTGGTTTCTTATTAGCATATAGCATGCCTCTGGTTTACCAATTGACCAGGTGTTCCACGAACCCGTTCCGGACATAATCTGAATCCGTGATTATGACCAGTTTGTGGAGTTGGTGTTGGACGGAAGTGAGGATGGCCTGATGAACTGCCATCAACTCTGCCACCCGACTACTGCGGGGACCAATTTTGTACCCAGCGGAGTGTTCCATGGCATCATTCACACAGGCATTCCCAACACCAGCCACCAGTTCCTTTTCCCCGTTGTCCACATGGTAGGAGCACCCCGTCCACATAAACTGTGGGCATTCCCTGGCACTTGTCTTCTTCATAGACTTTGTGCAGGGAATTCAGGTACACCTCCATGTTGTCCTGGGTTTTAAGACTTTTGTCCTCGAGACAGTTTCTCTGGCACAATCATGCAAGTCATCCAGACCTTGCGCGAGGGAACTCTTTGTTTTGGCCATATCTGACCTCCACAGGAAAGCCTTGCATTGACAAAATCCAGGAAGTAATTCTGGAATTACTCACATTTCAGGCCCAGATTCTGTCACTTTTGAGGTATTGCAAAGGCTTGTGTGCAGTCTTCACTATGATGTATTCCGCCTGGATGAACGGGAGTAATTCTTCAATTCCCACACCGTTGCCAGGAGTGCCTTCTCACAATCGTTGAATTTTTCCTCCACCATGGAAAAAGTCTTGCTTGCATAGGAGATTACTTTATTGACCTTGTCATGCTTTTGGTATAAAACTGCTGTCAAGCATGTATTCGAGAACCCTGCCTCCAAGAAGAACTCCTTGTTTTTGACTTCTTTTAAGTTGTTTTACAGCCTTGGCTTGTTCTGGACCCCACTCCCACTTGACCCACCCCCCTTCAGCAGATGGATCAGGGGTCTTGTGATCTCTGTGTAATCCTCAATGAACTTCCTACTGTAGCTTCCAAGGAGGCTCCTTAGCTCACACAGAGTTGTGGGGTCTTTTAGTTTTAGGAGTGCTTCCACTTTCTTCTGCTGGGGACAGAGACCTTCAGGAGTTATTTCATGTCCCAAGAAGTTGACATGGGTCCTGCACCACAGTGCCTTCTGGAAGGACAGTTTTGCTCCGGCAACCCTCAACTGGGTCAGAACATAACAGGTTTTCGATATGTGCTCCTCCACAGTTGAGATTTTTATCAAGACATCCACATAGGCCAGGTTACACATTTCACCCAAGTCGGGCATGGCCTTGTGTGGGAAGATGTTGAATTTGTTGCCAGAGTTTATGTAACCGAAGGGAGTCTGGGTCCACGTGTACTGCTGCCCCCCGAAGGTAAAGGCCAGCTTGTATTGGTCCTCCCTACTGACGGGCACGGTCCAGTACCCATTTGTCAGGTCAATGGCAGTATATACCTCTATCCCCTGGATCTGGGCCAGCCCCTGGTCAATGTAGGAGAGAGGCCATCAGGAAATGTGGACCCGTTTATTTAGCTCCCTAAGGTCTGCGCAGAGTCTCCATTGGCCAATTGGTTTTAAAATCCCCACCACCAGATTATTGAAGGTGCTGTGGACTGGACAAATTATCCCACGGGACTCAAGGTTTTTGATGATTTCCGTCAGGGACTCCATAGATGCGAGAGGCAAGCGATAATGCTTCACAAATACTGGAGTCATTCCAGGGTTTGTGGGAATTGTTGTACAATGGATCTCGGTGGGATCACAGTCATACAAGTCCACAGCAAAGATATCTTGAAAATCTAAGAACACCTGTTTCAACTTTTGCTTTTGCTCCGGAGTCTCACAGGCGTCAGCTAGGTTGACCCGCTCTTCAACCATTTGCCTGAAGCCTGAAAAGACTTTTGCTATCTCAGCAGCCTCCTCCAGTTGGGTGGAGAGGTCTCTGGTTAGAATATTGACCTGGACAGAGGGCATCAGGTAGTAGAGGCTGTCATTGTGGACCTGGAATATTACCTCATCCTGCCTGATGTCACAGGTCACCTCTTCCTCCCCGTAAGGGCAGGAAGAGTACACCAGGAAATTCCCCCCCTTGCCGGGTGAAGATCCTGTCTGGTGGTATGTCATTGTCGCCATCGTTGTCAAAGCAGTCATTGGGGATTGGTCCCAACAGTTCATTTCCTAAATCCATGGAATAATGGTCATCAACCGCCATTCCAATAATGGTGCCTGCGCCCAGAGTGATACTCCTATGGTCACTGTTATCCATGAATATTGGAATGGTGTTGTGTTCAACATTGACTAATGGTGTTGGGTTTAAACCCAACCCTTGCTGTTGGAGATGGGCATAGAGGTGTACATATGTGTCAGGATTTTGCAGTTTCTGTCCTCTTTCAATTTTTAATTCAAGTGGGAATAGTCGTGTCCATCCTGGGATAGTGACCTCCTCTCCAATTTGAACTTCAACCGTATATGGGAGCAATTGAGCTGACCGAAATGCTTTTTCTGAATCATCAAAGCCCATGGGATTGCCACCTAGTCGGGAGCAGGCCTTGTAATTTATCAGGTCCAAAATAACTGCAAACCGATTGAGAATGTCACTGCCTAAATAGAATGCAGCAGGGACATCTTGCACGACCCAACAATTATGTTTTTTGCTTTTGTTACCCATAGAAATTGTGAGCACACACCTGCTCGGCAGGAGATGTTTGGAATTGGGAGTTTCCAGGCACATTTCCCACTTGTCGATCAATTTAAATGTGGGAATGGCTGGATCTCTTGGGAGCATCCGGAACATGGCTTCACTGATGAAGCTCTTTACATTGTTCAGGCACACTTGGGCGAGAACAGACTCCTTCCCCTCATTTAACTGAATAGGGAAGAACAACTTTCCTCTGATTTTCTGAATGTCAGCTAAACTTTGAGCTGGTTTCTCATCACTTTTGACTATCGGTTTGGGATTTTCAGATTTTGAAACAGTATAAAATTTCAAAACCTTTCCTTCAAGTGTGGAATGCCACTTAAAACTGGAAGGAAGGTTGATTTTCAGGAATGGAGAGGAGTTCCCATCACCAGTTTGTTGTCCTACAGCAAACACTGTAACGTCAGGTATTTGATTATTCTGGAATTTAAACTAAATATGATCAGATTTTTGTTCAACCATGTGGCAGGTGCCATTTAAACTAACATGGATGACACTCTGTTTTAATTTTATTGGCCTGTTAGTCTGAGTTATTCCCTAGTAGACAGGGTGTTCCTCTTGAGTCACGACTATGCCCGGGTGTTTCACCTTATGTAGCCCAATTTTTATTTCCAAATCTGCAGTCCCCCCGACAGGAATTTCATTCCTGTCGAAGTTCTGGAGCTGTCCTGGAAGAGGAGTGAGAGGGATCTGGTGTTTCTCCCCCCTTCCTGAATTTAGCTGCTCAAAAGCCCTTTTTGACAGAAGGGTGGCTTGGGATCCAGTGTCCACCAGTGCTGAAATTGTACATTGCCCTTGCACTTGAACGGGGCATAGAATCTCCCCTCCTTCTCCTCAAGTGGGCAAAGGTAATGGGCATTTTGGGCAAGATGGGTGGTCAATTTCTTTATTTTGGACTCTGACACAGTGGCATTGTGGACAATTTTCTGTGCCAGAGTCTGGGGATCTGTAATAAAAATTTGACATCCTGAAATAGAGGGATTTTGGAATCTCCTTTATCCCCTAGTTCTGTGCTCCCCCCTTTTACCTGGAGGCAGTCACTAGGACCAGTTTGTGGGGAGGATCCCTCCTTCACCATTTCTTTCTCAGAGTGGCAATTCTGTGGTTCAGGGATGGGTGGCTCTGAATCAGTCCCCACACCCACTCAGTCTTCATTCAGATCTCTTGGGACCCATTTTTCTTTGGGAGGAATTCCCCCGTCCCTGAAGGAGAAGATTGTTTTCCCAGAATCCTCTAAAGATTCTTCCCCTTCAAATTGGCAGACACGAACTTCCTCCACAAAATGGGCCTTTTTGAGGTCTATTTCTCCTACCCACCCTCTGTTCCCTGGGTTGCAGATTTTCAGGGGCAAGAGATTTTAGTTCCTGTTCCGGGCTGTCCACTGGCTTTTTATGGGTGAGGAAGGAAGCTTCTTCTAGGGCTTTACACCCCCCTTCCTCCCCTGCCTCCTCCTCTGGAACCGGTGAATTATCGGGGTTCTCTCCCCGTCATTGTTCTGAGGTGCCAGACCCTGGGTTTGGGGGTTCTGAGCCGCCATGTTCATCCGACGGTTCTGCTGAGCCCCCAACATGCAACCCAGATCCTGTGTGAGGTTCTGGACCTGGCACTCCAGTTGGGACACTCGTTCCGGCTGGTACGGAGGCCTCTGTTCATACCTAGGGTGTTCACCGGAGGCGTAACTATCCCTTCTCCCGGAGTACCCCGAGTACTGGGGATTTTGGTAACCCACCACCCTTGGCCTCCCCTCTCCCAGATTGGGTTGTCTGGGCACCTGAAACCGGGGAAAGAAGGGAGGGTTGTCCTGCAGGTTGGGGTTTTGAGGGTACTGGGGAAAGAAACTTAACCCAGGATTCGGGGGATTACTGCCCTCCTGAGGGAAGTTAGGAAGGAAGTTTGCTGGGGGAGTACTTACTTGGCAGGATCCACCCTTGGGCTTGGGGAGTCCATACATACCCCAAGATAGGTCGGTTGCCTTTGTATCTGGGGCTTACATAATCAGGAGAATTAGGGGTCCCATTGGTGGGATTACCTCCCTGACTGCCCCCTTTTGCTGACTGGCCAGAAGGCCTTCTTGGCCTCTGATTTTGCTGGTTTAGGGTAGGTACATTTTTAGACCCCCGCCCCATTTCTAGGTCAAAAATGGGGGAAACATTCATCTCTGCCACCTTAGCAGCAGCAGGCGTGTTGGCTGGTTTGGGGTTTTTTATCTCATTTTTATTTTTTGCAGGTTTTTGCACCTCATAAATGCGCTTAGCCTGCTCTATTACCCAGTCCAGGGATCTGTTAACATGAAAATCCCTCACCAGCTGGGTCATGATATATTTTGGGAGCGCATGAAAGTAGGTAGTTATAAACTCTCTGCTCTCCGTGCACACCCTCCTAGTAGTTTGTGCAAACACACATTTTAGATCGTGCTCAAATTGTCGTGGGGCACGATTTTCTCCGCATTGCAGATTATAGGCCGCTTTGCGAGCCTCTTGGGGGTTTCTGTGGCGGAAAAGTGTTTCAAGATGGCTGCCCTGTAGGTGGACCATCTTGGATGGTTTTGGTCTTCCAGTCCAGCAAAGAAGCTGGTGTACTCCAGAGAGAACATCCATTTAGCATACTCTATGCAGTTCTGGCTGTCTTTAAGGTGAACAGTGGCCATCATTTGTTCATAGAGTTCCAAATGCTCCCAGACAGAATATCTTGCGTTTGTGTGGTACGGGGTTTTGAAATTAGTAATGGCCTTGATCAGCCTAATTGGGTCTTTCACCAAAACTCTCTTTAGTTTCTTTGTCTTCTTTGGCCGTACCACCTAAGTGCACTCCTCCTCAGACTTAGAGGCACTACTGCTTGAAGACCCCACATGATCTTCTAGGCGCTCCCTGATTCTGTGAGCTTGGGAGGGGCTTGCATAATGGTGGGGCCTAGTTCCTTCTCCCCTGTGGTGCACCGGAGAGTAGTTTTCGGACTCCTCAAGGTTTGGAGGAGTATCCCCCCCACTGCCCTGATTGGGTGGAGGTCTTCATAATGCTCTTTTTGGGCATCATTTCATTCGGGTTTTTCTACAAATTTAACCAACTGTTCCCTTTGTAGGTAGTATTTCTGCAAATCTAATTCCCTGACTTTCTCCTCATAGGAGACTTCCTTGTCAGAGACATCAGCCTTAATATTTTTGTATCGATACATCATGCTAGGCCTATTGAATTCTGCCGGCCTCATGGTTTCTGGCTCATGTGAACCAGTAGACAAAGTCAGCAGTGTTCAAAGTAGTAAATGGGTTTGAGTCCCTTAGTACAGAGGTCATCATACTATACTCAGGGGTTGCCCTGCTCCTCTTTACCTGTTCGGGGTCCCTCCAGTTTGGATTAAATCTGGCACCCTCTTTCTCCAACCTCGCTAGTTTCTCCTTCTCAGTCCCTACCTCTTAATAGTAGGCAAAGATCTGAGCCTTTTGCTCAGCTATCAAGGCTTTACTGGCCTCTATGACCCGCTCTTGAACTACCACCTGCTGGTGGAACCCCTCTTTCTCCTCACAGAGGGCCTCATTGTCTCTTTGCGCTGCCTGTATTTATTGGGAACAATGAGACAATTTCTGTTGCAGGAGGTACACCTCCCTTTTCTGCACATTTAGAGCCTCTATGGCGTGCTCTAACTTGAGTTCCATTTGTCTCCTATGTCCCATTAATTTATCACATTTTTCTTTTATACCAGTAAGTACCTGAAGGTCTGACTCCTTTCTCTCCAGATTGGTTTTTAAACTGATCATTTACTGTTATAGGGCCTCTTTCTCCTGATACAGAGCGCCCCTTCGTTCAGCCAGGTCATCCCTTTGTTGGGTTATGGCACCTACTTTCTGGCACTCTTCATCAAATTCTGATTGAGAGTGGAGGTCTCTTATAATTAATTATTTTCCTCTTCCAATTTTTTTATCTGATCTCGTAGCATGGTTATTTGTCCTGAGCAGGCCCTGTTATATGTTAATTGTTGACTCCGCTTTTTCCTACACTCCTCTTTCAATGCATCTAATTGGGCCTCTTGATCTGCATTATTTTACTGTTGTAGAGCCAAGTCCTCTTTTCACTGTTTAATAAAGTTCCAGATTCTGCCTCAGAATCTTGGCTCTTTTGCAATTTTTATTCCGTTAAATTTAGTTCAGTCTGGATTTTAGTTACGAGTTCAGATTGATTTTGAGTTGTATTTTCTTCATGTTTCCCCCGCATCACTCCCATATGGAGATACATGTAGGCCGTGATTCTGACAATTTTAATCTGCTTCTCTTTAATTTTCAGAGTCATGTACAACTCACTAATAGCTTGATGTAATAGGGCACCGTCCTGTCAAGTGTTCATGTCCATGGAGGTGAACTGTTGCATCATTTCTTCTAGCCAGACTTTTTCATCTTGTTCTAGCCATTTCCCCCCCCCTGAAAAATAATTTGTGTAGAAGGTGCTCCCTAGTTATATTGATCTCTACTGTGGCCATTTTGGAAAGTGGTCTTTCTTTATTAATTTATTTATGCAAGGGTAATCTGTATTCTGTCACTTTTTGTCTATTTTGGGGTTGATTTGGCTTTAATTCTATACACAGGCCTGATACTTAGGCTTTTTGTTTTGGGGGGGGCGCTTCTACAGCTTAACACAGTGTTCCAACCACACAAAGCCACTACCTTGAAGGTTAGCCTGCAGTGTTAAGCTGTCATGGGTGAATACACAAAACTAATTCCAGCCACGAGCCCCCAAGCTGTAAAGGATTCCAATCGGGCATCACACACCGGATCAGGACTCTTGCCCTTAGCCTAGGATGTAGCACTCAATTAGAATACTTTTGCTTTATTTTCAACTAATTCGAATTGAGCTGGCACCCAACACGGCTCACACCCCCTCATACAAATACCCGGGTCACAATGGACCATGAACCAGGCCCGTTAGGTGGAACACAATATTTATTTATTTTAAATTCAAAGAAAATCACACAATTTTTATATTGGACAGCAATCACCAATGGGGTGATAATTAAAATGAAAACCACTGAAATACACTTGGGTAACCTTCTACAAGAACATATCCAAAGCACAAATGAATAGGAGCCTCTTTCCAATTAGGCTAGATAGCACACGAGTTAAGGTTTCACCCTGCAATGTTCCCTCAAACCTCAATCAATCGAATTCGGGTGGATAGGAAGAAGCAGCAGGGAGTCATGGATATGAGGCAGCAAACAGAATCAAAATCCCATACAAAATAAGAGGGAACAACGGATTTTAAAACCCTTTGCAATGGCATTAAATGACACTCGGAAATTTGACAAATAATTAATTATATGTGTGGTTAAATAATGAGGTGCATATGTTTTATCAAAGTAGCCAAATTCACACGATGAAAAGTTGAAATGTACACTTTGTTGCAGTTTTAAATGTCAAAATGTTTTTTTTTTTTTTTAAAACGGGTACACAGAATCGGAATGCGTTTTTTAGGCTGGGTGATCAATGCACATCACTGGGACAATATGGAAGTGAAAGGGTGAATATAGCTGAATAATTGGATGAGATTTTCAAGGTGATAGAAATTCGGTTTTGGTAAAATAAAGCAGTTAAAAAGAGAAAATTGGTTTGGAAAGAAAAAGGACAAGTTTCACTTACACTAGATTTAATGGCTAGAACAGAGGAACGCCACCTGTGAATGTAATAGTTACGCTGCAGTTGTAACCCTGCACGCAGTGTACCCCTTTTCTTTAGGGACAATTAATTAATTTAATCAAAATATTGCTTAGGAGTTCCATGATGGGGTGAATGAAAGAATGGTGCTAACACTAGGAAATCAAGAACAAGATGCGCAGAGAATTCTAATGGTTTTGAACAAGTCACCATGGTATGAATAGTATTACTTAGAGAGTAGGACAAAGACAAAGGGTCAAGATGGGGTAGGCTATGTGTTGCTATGGGATTGGGAAATACTCACAATTCGCACTTGAGTTTGGGATCTGGGACACCCGACCAGGTTTCTGGGCTCAAGGCTCTGGTCACTGCACGGCAGACTCTCCTGGCAAAAGACAGCTGGGCAAGTCTGGTCACTGGATGGCAAGGGTACAGCGGGCATGCAGGTAGTGGCCAAAAAGCTTGTCTGGTCACAGGATGCTCCCAAAAGGGTATCACAGCTTTTCCCCCTTGTTATTGGGGTTTTTGTGGGGTTTCTGGATCAATGGCTTTGCTGGGATAGGGTCAGCTATGCTTGGGCCTTGCTGGGATAGGTTCAGGTATGCTTTGGCCTGGTAGTAGAGTCTGGAATCTTGCAAAGGTGGATCTGGAAGGTCTGGATACGCAGGAGCTGGAAATTCAGGAGAGAGTGTGTCCTGTCCCTGTGAACTCCCAACCCTTATATAAAAGCGGGTGACATCACTGGGTTTATTGTTGGGCAGAACTAAGCTAGACCTACCCCCAAGAACCGGATAGGTCTGCCTAAGTTGGTTGCCTCCTCCAGGCGGGCACTCCGTTTAGGGGGTTGTGGTTTATGAGGTGAAAAGCCATCCCACAGTCTTTTTTGGCAAACATCAATCTTAACATAAATCACACATTTGTACAATTGTGGCATTTTGGCAAATGACATAGGCAGATTACATAAGAGCATGGCAGTCCAACTCTCCGGTTTGTAGGACTTTGTTTCGTCCATCTAATAGTTTTTCATCATTTTCATTGAAATTACTTGTCCTACAATTCTATAACTTTATACATGTGTATATATTATCATAAGGCATGTGAATATTGAATTTCAAAGTGGCATCATATACACTTTCCTCAGAATATCAAATTATCTGCCATTTCTGCCCACAATATGCCAGTGAAGGGGACCACGTCTTGTTTAAAAGCCATAAAAATTACATTTAAACTGTTATACTTTTACATTTCTGCGAAATCCTGTGGCAGAGATAGAAGTCTTACAAGTTTATTAATAAATAGTCTTTTCAGCCATATGACCAGCATTGTCTACCAAATAAAGGCATAGCTTACAAGGCTGGTCTGGAGTTGGCTTTTAAACTCCCCAGTAGAAGTTGCGGGGAGGTGTTAATTGAGTTTTCAAATGTAGGCGTCCCAGAATCTATTGTGTCAACCTGGAGCACAGACAGATGTCTGACGAGCATGTGATATTCACCCTCCTGGTCCATTCAAATTTTCAAAGGGCATAATTAACACAGAGGTGTCCCAGAATCTATTGTGGCTTCTCTTAGGGGTAGGGCACTCCTGTTGTCAGCACCCAACTGTTCCTTGAGCCATGGCAGAAACCTGTTTAGGTTGATTTCCCAGACCAGCCAATGCAATTATTTCTTTATTTTATTTTGTTCTGAATCAGAAGCAAGCCTGTTGAAATAAAACATCCCCTATATATTTCCCAGCAAAATCCCCTTTACATTGCTAGGCAATGATAAGGTATTATTTGACATTACATTTTTTTTAAACAGGTATTTTCTTATTTGCAAAAGCACATTTTGACACGTGATGAAGTATGCTGGGATGTCCCTCTCAAATTCGGTTTTTCTCTTCCATCTGAATTCCCAGTATTGTTTTGCAGCCCTGGTCAGTTACTCTCACACAGCAGTATGTTCAAGGCAAAGGTCCACTGAAATTGACCCAATGTACTCCCTTTTTTAACACCTCAAGATCATCCAGTGGTTGTGGGAGCTCTGGTAAACTTACATCTCGACTACTGTAATAGTCTGATGACAGGGATTCCTGTGAAACAAATGTCGAGACTACAGAGGGCCCAGAATGCGGCAGTTAGGCTAACTGCCCATCTGGGTAAAAGAGACCATGGCCCTCATTCCGAGTTAGGAGGTAACCATGGAGTAAATAGCTCCATGGTTGCCTCCCAACTCGCCAGAAATCCGGCATGGTGTATGGAGTAATTACCGGTCCCATTCCAAGGTTGGAGGGACCGGTAATTCCCCATTCACCTTTTCCCTTCACCATTCCCATTTCTGCCCCATAGGGCTCAATGGTAATTGGGAAGGAGGTAATTACGGCACCGTAAATTACGGTACCGTAATTACCTCCAAGGTACCTTTGCGGGTCCCGTAATTTACTCCTGCTAAAAGTACCTCCCTTACGGAGGTAAGGGATTACCGGCATCAGTGCCCTTAATGGCGCCAGTAATCCCTTACCTCCAACCTCGGAATGACCCCCCATGTTTCCACATCCCAGAAAGCATTTCACTGGCTGATGGTGGAGGATTGCATCAAATTTAAGGTGGCGTGTCTTGTGTACAAGTGTTATCACAAACTCGCACCCAGATACCTTAATACGAGAATCCACCAGTACTACCCAACTAGAGACCTCCGATCAGGAGACAAACTCTTGGTATATGTCCCCCGAACAAAACCCACTTCCAAAGGTGACAGGAGGTTCTCTGTGTTTGGTCCCAAGTTGTGGAACCAGCTTCCTATGGGTATACAATCATGCACTACCTACATTGGCAAGGTTCAGAAAAGAATTAAAAACCTCCCTTTTTAAATAAATCTAAGTATCCAGGGCATTTATAGGCCATCACAGCAAAATATTAAATCTTTAGCGAACATCTGCACCCGAATGCAGTTTTCTGTCTGGTGCACGTAAGAAATACTCAAATATCAAATATAAAATAAATATATATGCAGAGAGATAGGGTTTGTTTTAAAGGGTTTATTTTGACATTTTGTAGCACAAAAGTCGAGTGTTTTCCCGAGCAGCTGAAAGTATAGCTTCTGTTGATTTCCCAGATCTGGTCTGACGCAGCCTGTCATTCAGGGATAATGCTCTCTTCTGCTGGAGCACAATCTGAATATGGATGTGCATGGCAGGGTCTCACTGATAAAAGCAGTGTGGTGTTAAACATATGAAAATAGCATCAGGACAACATCATTTTAAATGTAAAATATTCCCTTTTCAATGGGAACTTTCACTTCACTTCTTTAGTGCACACAAGAACACATACTGGCGGCCGTTCACTGTGTGCTCCCTGCTCCAATTTGCCCACTAGGAGCTTGGCAAGAAAGTGCAGCCATCATTTTGTAGCTGCAAACACAGTTTTGATGCGCAGCAGTGGTGCTCAACGGAGCCAGGGCAGCCATTTTGCTGTTAACTGCTGAAGTGCAGCTTGGTTATGGATGGGAATTCTGCTGAGTAGGTCAATGTATCCCACAACCTGATTCTGAATGGCTCTGAAAGGTGTGCTGCTGTTTTGTCAAAAGGGAACAAAATTAAGGGGGGGGTCCCCAGAATTTTGTAAAGGCTTATAAATGTGGGGCCATTTCACGAATCTGCACAAAAGTTTGCAAAACGATTTTAGGTCTAGACATACATATTTTTCAAAATTTGGTGGGATTTTGTCAAGAGGGGCCTAAATTAGAGGGCGTCTCAACATGTTTAGATGACTCATAACTTTGTTGCCATTTGACAAATATGGACAAATGTTTCCAGAAAACATTAGTGACCCATCCTTGAATGTTTATGCAAAGTCTGAATGGATTCTGTCAAGTGGGGGCTAAGTTATATGACTATTGTATGTACGTACATTGTGACACTTTTGAAGAAATAAAACATGGGCAGATTTCCAGCAAACTTGTGTAAGGGGCATTGGCAAGGGCCTAAAAGCATGGTTTTACAAATGTGTCAGTGTTTTATTTTTCGACAACTGTCATAATGTAGGTACAAAAAATGGTGATTATACCTTTGGTGACTGAGGTATAGCCTCTGGCCATGGGCAGTGGCCAGATTGTCCGGGTCATGGCATAAGGTCATGACCCGGACAATCTGGCTACTGGCCATGAGCATGAGGCGCCTCCAATGGGGATAAAATTGGCCATGTCCACCAGGGACCAGCTATGTGCTAAAGATTTTCGAAATTGGGATAGGTTTGAAAGGGAAAATGAAATATGCTTGTGGTAATATGGTCATAGGGTTCTCTCTTTGCATTCTGCTGGCCGCAATGGAAAGGTAAGAGGGGCTCTGTTTGGAGCCCCGCCTTTCCTTTCCATGGCAGCCATCCTGGAAAAAGATGTTCCTTCCTACAGTGGGATGCTGCGTGCGTCCCGGTGTAGGAAGAAAAATCCTTTCATTTTTTTTTGCACCGCTTTGGCAACCCAGGGGTGCTAATGGCCCTCATCCCCCATTGCAGGAGCTGGAACGGGGGATAACGGTCCAGAGCCCTCGTTATCCGCCCTTGCTTCGCTTGGGTCAATAATTTGGTACCTGGAACGGGGGATGAATGCCACATTATTTCCGTTAGCATAACACAAAACGCTAATGGAAATGTTGGAAAATCTTATTGAGTCTATGTACTTTACTGAGAAATGTAAACTAGATGAAGTCTATAAGATTTCTTTTTTTTAGTTCTATTGTTTAACTGTGAAAGGTAGTTCCTAAAGGAAACTTTGTTGTTTTTATATTATTCTGTTTTTGCAGCAGAGGTTAGAATGTAAGGTGGGGAGGTTAGTCTTAGCAGTGCACAGTGGTGGTGTGAGTTTTCGTTGCTTAGTTTACCATAACTGGCGAATTTTCAGAGGTTTTTCGGTTTTACTTGTAACCATAACGACTCTTTAACAAAATGTTGTCACTGATATATATATATATATATATATATATTGTAGCCTCCATTCTGCATAGACACGGTTTTGTGTCTAGCAATCATTTAGGTTAAATTTAGAGGAAACATTCAAATTAAAAACTGCACAATATTCACACTTTCATAATGCCATTCTGCTTTTAAAGATAAGTAGATGGAAGCTTCTGTTTAGTGTTCCGTGTGCATATTTCTCCAGCTGCATGTAACCATTTCTAAAAGGTGGACATTTTGTCTAACTGCTGGAGAGTTGTAATTTAACATGTGTGTTGTGACGAATCCAAAGTATCGGCAATCCCACGTTAGGTCACACTGACCATATCTGGTTCTCGAAACTACAGCCTCTGTTCTACAAGCAGGCAGAAGAAATGACTATATATAGGATTACCAGGAGCCCACTCTCTCACAAGACACATTAGGCTGCTGGGCCCAAAACCGGGTTAAAGCAGGCCATACCCTGCAAGAATTAAACACAAAAGGCTGCCAAAATCCAGTGGTGCCCATCTGTGAAAGAGGACTTGGGCAGGGAAGCGTGGACTGCGAGTTTAAAAACACTGCAGGGCCACATTCATAACTGCGAACTCATGAGACCTCACTCGGGGGAAAGTCAGTGTACCAGGCAGTAAAAACTGAACTCCAGGAACCTCACACCAGAGGTGCATCTTTGAACTGTCTGTACCGACAGAGCAGTCCTGAAAGCAAAATGGAAGTACTTGGTACTGAATACAGGGATGTCATTTGGGGGTCGCCAGAGGTCGCAAGTGCGACCTCTGAGGTCTCCCTTGCGAGCTCTAAAAAAAAAAATTTTTTTTTTTTTGGGCCAGCACACCATGTGGCTCTTGAATTCTGGAGATGCTAGCTTTCTTGTTCAGGCCCCTTAAAAAAAAGAAGAAAAATAAGAACATGAGGGCCACAAGTCTAACACTTTCAGCACTGAACCTAAATAAGAAAGAGGAATGCCAAAAAATGTGTCTTTCTGGAATTCTATACAATAATTGCTAGACTAAATAAAGGTTTATTTCAGGCACACTACAGGGGGTGAGTAACTGATTTAGTCTGTTCTCAAATGCCTCAACTCAGCCTTTTATCCTTCTGAGGTCGATAAATGGGTACCAACACAGGTTGGGTGATTTTGGGTGTATATATCTTCTATGTAAAGCACTTAATCTTAAGTGCTATATAATAACATATCATTATCATTTGGTCATGGACGTCTGCTTGCAATCACAGTAATTTGGTAATATGGGCCTATACAGACTGATCGTGAAGATACATATGGCGATCCATTCAGGTATGAAATGTACATCACATTATAGGGATATCGTAACCATATTTTTCGTAGTGTACAATGCTATGTGATGCCACTTCCTGTTTTGTCAACGGGTGAAAGGTCATGTTCCATCGCTTCCCGCAATATCACTTTGGGGTGGAGTCAAATGACAATTTCCTGTGATGTCATCAGGGGGTCAAGGGTCGTGTGATGTCACTTCCGCTACCCCTGGCGTTTTGGTGAAATGACGTCCCCGACTGAATATGAGGAATGTTCAATGGTTTAGGTAAACAGCTAATGAAAATATGTGACCCTAAGATTTATAGTGCACATCCATTGTTTTGTGTAGTATTTGGAAAATCTGATGCAATGTTAACATTTAGAATCTTGTGTTCTTAGCCCATTTGTGTGCCACGTGCAGAACTAGAATGCACCTGAAATGATCAATACCTTTTTTGCATACTAAGAAGTACAGTACCAAGCCCTCCTAATGTGATTTTGCACAGTAATGTATCGATCTCCAGGTCCAAATGGCACAAGGAAGATGCAGTTTGCAAGATGCTATGTTGTGTGGGGTGCTTGAAAACCTGATTTTGTAACAATATTCCACCAGCGGCAGCAGAAGATGCAGGTGGATGTGATTAAATGTATATGGATCTAGTTTTGAAACATATAGACCATTATGATGCACCTAACACTAATGCGACAATAAATGGATACAATTTCCATATGAGAAAAAACAAAAATGGAGAAGCTTGAAGAATATGTTCTAGCCCTTCGCAACTTAGCAGTTTTGTACAACTTTGGAGAAGGAACAAGCACAGATGAATTGTAGGTGCAGTTAACAATTGGGACTTAAATGAAATGCGGAAAAGAAAGTTGAACCCAACTTGTACCGCTGAAGGGCTGCCAATAGCTGCATTTGTAAAAACTTGGGAAATGCTGATATCAAAGGAAATAGCTTAAGGTTGTTGGGCCGGTGGCAAAGTTTTAGAATAATTAAGGGATCTGTAATTTTTGGTCATAAGACGAGTCGAACGTTTTAAGGTTATTTTTTTCAACAGGTGCATCCTCATATGTAGTTTTAATGTTTGTATTTTTGTAAAGATTTTTAAGATGATTTCTTAGCATTGTGTTTTTATATATTGCTGTGTATTGATGAATTGCTTCTGCTTTTTGTAAAGGGTTGCAATAAACCAAACACAAAAAAATAAAAAAAATGTAAAGAATTATGCCACGTTTACGCAAATTACAAACAAATGTGTCAGTCATTTGTGGCAAAGAACGTGCTGCACGGATTAAGAGTAAAATATGCAATGTATCATAATTAAGTGGGTTGACAATAGATGAGTCGATCAGATGAACCGTGGATGCCAGTGTGAGGAGTTTAGGAGCAGTACTGTCACAAAAGGTAGGAGAAAGGGAAAGAACAGTGAGCCATGCATCACGCGCTCTCTCTGAAATCAGAGGCTAAATGCTCTGTTATAGAGAGTGATGAGCATGTGCCTGGGGAATGCAATATTTGTATCGTTATATGTCTGGCAGAATCTGTGTGGTAGATACACACCACAAACATGTTGAAGTTCTATTGGTAAAGGAAATATACAAGGCCACAGAGCGCTTAGCAAGATTAAGTCTTAAGACCCAAAAATACAACTTCTGGATCAAATATGTACCTGTGTACAGAATAAAGTGGCTGATTTTCTATCAAGATTAGCTTTAGAAGGAGTATCAGAACAAGGGAGAAGAAGAGGTAGTAGCAAGTGGTTCATTGGGAAAGATGGAGTGATTAGCAAACAAAAATGAGAAAATGAGGCAGTTAAGGATGAAACACCAAATAGTAGGTTGGTCTAAAAACAGATGGCCTGATAGGAAAGTGGTTAGGAGATCAGGAATGACCATACTAGGCGGTAAGGGAAGAATTGTAAGAGAAGGTTGGATACTATTATGAGGGCTTCACCTCATTCTACGTACGTCTCTCAGAGAGACCCAACCAAACAGCAAATGAAGGACATCCGGGCATCACCGGTAAGTAACAGAAGATAAAGGAAAGATATTGGTTGCCTGGTATTGACATGTTCATGGAGAGGCATATGAGGGAGTGTTGGCCATGTTGTAATGTAGTCAAATGCATTACAGTGAATAAGCAAGAGACATAAGCCATGCTGGCTCCCGCAGGAGTTTTGATAAGATTAGGCATAGATAAATTGGGTCCATACCACAACTTGGGGCCACAAAACCAGTTCACATTGGTTGCAATGGATCACTACTGAAAATTCCATGAAACCAAATCAGTGTAGAGGCTAACAGCTGCGGCTGTTCAACCCTTTTTGGAATGGAAATGTTTTTAGTAGAGAGCAGAAAGTTATCCTGAGAAAATAATCAGCAATACTGGTCCTCAGTTTAGAAGCAAGGAAACGATGGATTATGCCAAGAGGAACGGGATCAAATCGCCATGTAAAACCAATTACCATCCAGAAACAAATGGATTAGTTCAGATGTTTAATAGAGTGTTGGTGGAGAAGATAAAACAGGCATGTAGAAATGGTAAGGATGTGGTGCAGGGTCTGGCAGGTAACATGCAGTAACAGGTCATCCCCGAACAGAATCTTAGGAGAGTCTTCATTCATCATGAGGAGGGGTAGACAACCTAACTCTGTGCTCAATCGACACTGGGTGAACAACACTTGTGCTGGAGAGAACTCGCAGCATAAGGAGGTGCAATGCAACTCTAGACAGAAACAGTTAATTCCAAACACACATTTGTGAATAGGGAAGGATTGGTTACGGGATTGCTAAATAGGAGATTTGGTAAGAAGAAAGAAAGTAAGAAGTGCACTGAAAGTTATCACTAAGTGCTCGGAACCAATGAGAGGTATAGAGAAATTCTCCAAATATTTAAGGGTGGAACAGTTATCCATATGGAATCTTGATAGGATGTATAGGGGTGCACGAAACAATAGTAATGAAAGTTGTAATTGGAGAGAAGAATGACACACCGAAATGAGCGCAAGACAAGAAAGCTCAATTGTTTTGGGATGGGCATATGGCAAGGGGAAATGGTCTGGGTCTCATGGAGCCAGATCCATACAAGAATGTGTTGGGCAGTAGGAGTTATGGTGAAGGGGTTGAAGTGTTCGATCTTTAAGGTGTTGCTGGTGCAGTGGTCTGACCCTGTTGGATTAAGAAACTACCTTTGTGGCATCAGGACTATGCTATGACTGTTATAAAACAAAGTGTTATCGATTTACTTCAACCACAAAGACTAGATCAGGTGTTTCTTGGGGATGTGTTGTATCCATTACAAGGGAACTTTACCTTGGGGTGTTTTTTGGGTACTCGTGCTCTTGGATGGTGACAAAGCAGGGTTCTGGAATGGAAGAGGACGGGGATGGCAGGTGCAGAGAATGGAGGGCTGCCAGATTACTTGGATTAAAAGCAGGAGTTATCTCACTACTCTGGGTTCGTCTCGTTACTATAGAGAGCTCAAAGGCATCCTTTGTCAAAAACATATTTAGTGTGTAAATAGCCCTTCCTTAGAAAAGGCAATTGTGCACTCTGTGTTACAGAGTAGGCGTGGCATCGCTTCCTCAAAAGCTGCAAAGAAATTAGCTTCTCCATATGCCTTATGTATGGATGACCACAGGGACAATATAGGTCAGTGGTACGAGGTACATATCTATGGCCCTACATATGTAATAAGCCACGGCATGAGGTGTGAGTCCTTTCCCTTCCTTACACAAACCGAGGCTCAGGGGAGAGAAGGCTAATGACTACAGGAATATGATGGGTAACACATACGGAAAGTATGGGGGGAAAAAAGATGCAAAAATCAACATGTGTAAATCCAATGTCAATGAAAAGAGCTAATGCTGACCTTGAATGGAAGCATACCCTGTCCCTAGATTGGAGCGCTTGTCCCTAGGTCAACGGTGCTGTGCCTCCTATCTAAAAGGAAAGGAGAGAAAACTGTCCTTCCACTATAGAAGATGTCTGCTGCTAAAAACACTAAGTAGCCTGCAGATGAGACCGAAATGGTTTCTCTAAACAGAATCAGAACATTGCAGAGGGGAATTTTAAATACATTCCTTTGTCCACCCCACAGTGCACGGTGTCCAGAAAAGGTATGGGCCAAGTGTATCCACAAGGTAAACTATACTCTAAAAAGATCAAGCGGTATATGTTCCGCATACCGCCCAGTGCATGGACCCAGACGGGTAGTGCATGCTTTAAAAATAGTACCCTGAGTGAGTAAAAAGATATCGGGGAACAAAGGTGGACTGGTTTCCATGACAATTCTGCTGTCTCCTCTCCTTCAGGACCACAGGCTACGTTTATTTAGCTTTTTCGGAGAGATCCTTTGCTCAATTAAGTGTGGAACTGGAAGCCATCGCATAAGCTAGAAGAGAGGACACATATTCTTAAAGTTGCTACTTACTCAACTATACTCGCCTATATGCAAAATGAGGAACAGTTGGTGCCACAATTGGGGGCAACCCAAGAGAAACAATCCCACATCCCTTCCAAGTCTTGTGGGCTGCGTAGGAATTGTTGTAGGAAAAATGGGGAGGGCGACCTCATGCTTGAAAGTCACCTGACTGGAGAGGGAGACAGAATACATGTTCTCAGTGCAACCCAGCTATAGCTGTAATATCAGTATCCAACATGTATGCATCAAGGGTGGCAGTATGCACCCCAGGATGCAAAGGCTCTCCCTCAGTGTAGCCCGTGTGCTTACCTTTGGACTTTTTTGGAATGCTGGTGGTGGATGGGGGCTGAAAAAAGCTGTTGTGTGATACAGCATCTCCTTGTAGTAATCAAGCTGTTGCTAACCTAATGATCTAAGGGAGCGCGTAGTCATACAATGTCCATGCTACTCCAGAAGACGGAAGAAAACAGTATTTATATCCAGCATAATTATGTAAACCAATGCTGTTCCGCCAGTGGCTAGAGGTGAAAAGTTTGCCACGCCCTAGCAGTATTGTGTGAAGTGAAGGGGCATGCGTTGCAGTGCCTTTGGGATCAGATCTGGGTATGGAATGCGCCATGTTGGAAGGGGCTGCTATCAATCGGAGCAGTCCTGTCATTGTTGAAGGTGCACTATGTCGTAAGTCACATCATCATCCATTTGGCCTCTCAGGGATGCAGAATTCGCAAAGGGGGCAGTGGAGGATTGTTGCCACAGCTATGAATGTGCTTGAAGGGCATCTGTGGGACACACAGAAGGGGAGGGTGGTTGTTGTGACAGTCATGATGTATACATGCCAACCCTCCTGATTTAGGCGGGAGACTCCCGACTTCTCAGTGAAAAATATATCTATTTTTCACGTTCTCCCCCCTATAATCATTCTAGCCCCAATGTGTTCCTATGGGGAAATTTACATTTCCCGATTTCCCTGACGAAATCTCCCTCCCAGGTGAGTCGGAATGTTGGCATGTATGCATGATAGTGGCTTGGAAAGTGCCATCTCAATATACTTGAAGGAAACTGAAGCTTGTCATCTGACAGATGTGGATGTATTCTGGCAGTCAAAGTCACTTAGAATAGGCCACCTTGATGTGCTTGGTTAAAAAGGGAATGTATAGTCTCATACATGGATGTCATGGTGCAGAAAAGGAGTAGATGAATGGAGTTGAGTCCCCAATGAACAGGGCAGGAACAGTTCCATAGATGCCGACATGCCACGGGGGACCAATAGTGGGGTCCTCCCTATGCATGTATGAAGCCCATTACATCACAGCAAAGTCATTCCATTGGATTTCTTCATTCAGACCCTTTTTAAAGGCGTCAAGACAGAATATCCAGTCTTGCTCTTTTATTAGGAGGATTGCCTCAAAATCCCCACGCCGGCGGGGTGCATGCTATTTCTCAAAGATGGTCCAATTGAAGTTGTCTGCTCCATGTCAGATCTCCACTAAATGGGACACCAGAGGTGCAGCCAGCTTGTGGGTGCAAATGCATGACATGTGTTCAATCAGCCTCTTTTTGACAGCTCGCAGAGCCATGCCTACATATTGTAATAAGCATGGGCAGGTGATGAGGTATATGACCCCTGAGCTATTGCAGTTGGTAAAGTGTTTTTGAAAGCATGGGGTCATCCAACCAATGTCAATCTTCGTGGTCCGGCATGTCTGTGTACACAGAGAGCAGCAGCCACATGAGGCATGTCCTGGGAGTGGGTTGGATGATCATAAAGTCTGTTGTCCACTTGTTTATTCACCAGTATCTATGGGCTTAGTGAGAGTATGGACTAGCCTGTCACACAGATTCTGTCTCTGTAATTGTAATTGGTTATTTATAACACGCTTAATACCCAAAGGTGTCTAAGTGCGGACACAGGTATCAAACCTTGTTGCTCTGCATTGTCTTGCTTCCAACACAAGCTCATTGCCCCCGAGTTACCCTCCTGAGAATGTGGGATGACGAAGCATGGTCGCTCAAGAAGGGTGTTGCCTCTAGATGGTGGTTTTGGTCTGTGTTGCAATGTGATGTCCCTTGGATGCTTCTAGCTCTCTTGTAACTGTCCTTTATGATTTTCTTAGGATATCCCATCTACAGAAGCTGTTCTGTTACAGATCCTGTCTGGCCTTTGTAGTTACCAGGGCGTGTGCCTGTGTGTCAGTATCTTAGAAATTGGTCCATCATCAGGTAGTCCCACGGTGCTCTTGGATGGTAGCTGTTGTATGCAAGGAGGGAATTGTGGTCCATAGATTTCTTGTAGACCTTGCATGCAAGGTTTCCATCCCTGGCCATGATGTGGAGATCCAGGAATTGTTTTCTTTCTTGCTGGCCTGCAGGCTAAACTTGAGGTGTGGGTTACATCCATTCAGCCAGGTCTTGAAAGTATCTAGATCTTGCACAGTGCCTTCGAAAATCATATTGGCAATGTAGCATCGCCAGGAAAGGC
The DNA here is from genome assembly GCF_040938575.1 of Ambystoma mexicanum. Classification (NCBI taxonomy): domain Eukaryota; kingdom Metazoa; phylum Chordata; class Amphibia; order Caudata; family Ambystomatidae; genus Ambystoma; species Ambystoma mexicanum. Next base: position 1,212,480,532 of record NC_090924.1, read on the forward strand.
GGTGCTGCTCGAACAGATTGGTCTCAGGGTATACGTGCGCATGTTTGAAAAGGCGCACATATAACATATAAGTTGGCCAAGCTGGGGGCATATGTGGTGCCTATGGCTGTCCCTGAGATTTGCTCATAGGCTGTCTCTTCATAGGGGAAAAAGTTATTGTTAAGGGTTATTTCTGCTAATTGGAGTATGAATACAGGGGGCATGTCGCCCAGGTCAAATATGGAAACAAGCAAGTGCTGTAATGCAACCAGTGTTTCTTCCTGTGGAATCCTGGTGTAGAGGTTCTCGATATCCATGGTAACCAGCCACTAGGTCTTGGGATTGAACTCAAGGGTGTTAAGGAGGTTTTGCATAGCTGTGGAGTACTTGACTTCTCGAATGAAGAAAATAAATCGACAAATTGCGAAAGGGGCTTCAAAACTGATTTGATGCCAGACACAATGGGTTACCCAGGAGGCAGGGTGATGCCTTTATGAATTTTAGGTAACACATAAAATGCTGAAAAGCATAGATGGCTTGGTGTAAGAAACGCAGCTTCTTTTGTGCTGATGTAGCCTTCAGCCTCTTCGATGATGGGTGCAATGAGCGCCCCGATTACTGGAGTAGGGTCTGTGAAGGCATGGTATCAAACAGTGAAGACAGATTCAAGTGATCTCAGTTCAAGGGTGTTTATTGAAATTAAATGAGTTGGTTGAACGCCTATGTAACCTAAATCTAAGGATAGGAGCAAGCTACGACCATTAAATAATAACGCAGTCCTAGTCGGGTCTCTGTCAAAATACTAATAAATGTATTGCCAATCCTTCTAAATACAAAAGGGTGTGGGACAATCTAAGCAACAAAGAAAAGTTTTCAAGAAATAATGTCAGGATGGTTGAGCAGTTGGCTTCCCTTCCCCACGTTTTCAGCACGGGCCATGCGGCACGTTCAAGCTTCACACACACACTCTGGCGTCTCTGCCACAAGGACACAATTCAAAGCATAGACATCAGGGCCTTCTGCTAAAGTCTCTTTTCCAAAAACAGGCTCTTACTGCAGAGAGCCTGTCGTAACAAGCAAAGTTCCATTTCTATTGGGATCTTCACATGCACAAGTTCTCACTTCCAGTATTTACAATGCGTCTCCCTCCTTCAGGCCTGGACCCCTTTGTACCACAATGTCTACTCTTGGTCGCCCTCGTCCGGGCTCAGACCAAGGATCTCCCACGTTTGTGATCAGATCCTCTAGATATCAAAATTGAAGTTTTCGAATGTGCGATGGGTTTTGCTTAAACAGTCGCAGGATCACTTCAATTCACTTAATACAATACTCTCATCAATCTTCTCTTGGCAGGATGCCTCACAGAGACCTTCAAATGAGCACACTCATGGTGCCGGACCACTCTGTTAACAGTATCGTATCTTTCCTTCTCGAGTTCTAACATTCATCAGCAGTTTAGCTGTACTTGCGTCTTTCATCACACGCATTTAATAATGCTCATTTCAGCACTTGTTATACAATGTTGCTGCTTGCAACCTTGACTTCAAAACAGACCGGCCTTGCATAGGTCTCCCCAACTCACCAGCTTTGTTGATCTCTCTATTGCTTCTTTGTTCTTGGAGCCAAGGATGATACCTCGGCGGCTGCTGCTGATCCTCCTCCTCCTCCTCCTCCTAATCTTGGTTGGTTATGCAGGAGGGTCTTCAGTATCTCCGACACACAATGCAGGAGTCTTCAGTCTGGTTTCCTGGACTTATGCTTTCTGCTTCGAAGGTTTCTGAAAAGTAACTGTTTCTTGCAGAAAAGGTCAAGGGTATTTCCCTCCTTGGAAACCCTTCTTGGTTTCCAGTCTTTCTCGCCTCAATCAACTGCCGACTTGAAACTAATGTTCCTTTGTGTGCTTTGCCTCGCTCACAGTGTGTCCTCGTGCTCCGCCATTTATCCATGTGGGGAAGTTTAATGGAAGTCAGGTGTGAGTGATTGTCAGTAATTGCCTGAATTCGCTTGACCATAGTAGCGGGACATGACAAGTACACTGCTCGGGTGCATGTCTGTTTTCTCCCAGAGCAGCCTGTCCATGTGAAACTGTTTGTTAGGGGAAAGGGCAGGGGGTGGGTGTAACGTTCCCACATATCCTACTAGGTAGAATGGAGTAAAGGTGTTGTAGGGGGAGGGATACCACATCTCATCTGGTGTCCCACTCCCAGAAGACCTCTCACACAGGTGATCCTCCCACACTGGTCACCCCAGGAACTGGAGCCAAAAGCGATGGCCATGCCCTGGCCACCTCAATGACAGATCCACGGGCACTAGAGGGCGAGACACCTTCTGGTTTCTCACACTAGCCTCCCATAGCTGTTGTGATCTGCTAGCAACTGGGTGACCATATGGTTATAATCAGTCACATTCACATTGACGGAAAGACCACCATTGTCTGCAAGCTTTATCACCGTTTGGCTATTATTGTCCAATTTGGTTAAGACCGCCAGTTCTTGCTTGGAACAGTTGTTATGTAGAAAGGGTATGTCTCTCTCCAGTGGTTCGATCTTCTTGAGTAGCGCTTGTTCGAAAGTCACAGATTTCAGAGTAGTACAGTGAGAAGGGAGAAAAGAACCCAGGTAGTGGATGCAGACCAGAGGTGTCCGCTTCGATTTCAATTTCTTGTGTTCCAAATAATGGTTTCAGCCTGATCTTCCGCATCATTCGTGTAAGCTCAATTCAGGTTTGGAAAGAGTCATATTTTGCCATTGGTACAACAGTCCTTTCTGTAAAATCTGTGATTCCGCTTTGGATAGAATGCTGGAGAACGCAATAGTCTCAAATTCATGAATAGCCTTTACCTGCCTGTCTTTTTTGATACAGCAATATGATGCCACAGCCCATATAAGGGCGATAGTAAAATAATACGTCACTTCAGATGTATCCCAAAAAGTGTCCTGTAATGCAGTGCCATGGTGGAGGGAATCTGTAAAAATGAATGCACTACTTCAAATCCCGACAGGAGGTGGGCCCACAGGAGAATGTCTTACTATGTTTTGCACCACTTCCAAATTATCCCCAATGCACTCCTGACATGCAATGGCATGCCCGGTTTCTAAACAGTTAGTCCTGCAAATAGGGTTTTCTAGTTGCTAAAGTGGAATATCTAACTAAATCAGGTCTCACCCTTGGATGGTGACAGTGTTGCTGGGAAAACACATAGTTAAAGAGAACGGCACATGGTGTGACTGAAATTACACATAATGCAGCCAGTTCAAAATACCCAATTTCACAAGGGTGAAAACATACAATACAATACAATACGATACGAATAGCATACCACTCGGTAAAGTGACGATCGCAGCCAACAATATGCTCAGAGTCAGAATAGGGTAGTGCCCTTGATGCTGTGAGAAAAACAATTAAGATACAATATAGCATAATGCAATATGTCAAGCAAAAGCAAAACAGCTGCGGCAAGGGTCCCTTGGAAACAGGAAGAAGGGCAGCTGATGCAGCAATAGCAAGCTGAGACTCGGGGGTGCTGACTACGCGGGTGCTGCAGGGCATGCGCACCCGGCAGCTGAACCAATGCAGGGCCTCCCCCACCCCCACACCTCCTTAACCCTCCTCCCCCCCCCCCCATCCCCCCGGCCAGAGAGAAGATGCAGTATGGATAGGCCTTTGTTTTGGGCTCCATACTGTGTCTCTCTCTGACCCGGATCCATGGTGCCAGAAGCCACAAACATTTTTAACTAAGCCCTCCCCTCTAGGTCTCATATTGGTGGATGGCCCTGGAGTGAGGACATAGGGACTGGCCACCAGAAGCTTCCAATATTTTATTTCCGATTCACCCGCGGGTTAAGGCAGGAGGAGCAGGCCCATGGGACAGCACCAGCCTTAGCAGACAGCAGCACGTGCAGAGAAGCAGAGAAAAAAAAATCTTCATTTCAGCCCTCTTATTCCTTTGCCCGCTACTTTTTGTTCTCCTCCTTACAGACCGCCATTCTTTTATTTGCCCAACACACCATCCCCCTTTACCACTCCCTGCACTTTTCCCAGTCACTTCACATTTCAATTGCCCTCCAGCTCCCATCCCTCCCGGAACATCGCCGCCCCGCCACCCACACACTCACCTATAACATTCCCCTGCTCCCCACCAACCCTGTGGCTGACGCTAAAGCACCCCCCGCAAACTAGTGCAGCTGCATGCATCCGAAATGGAGGAAGTGTAGCTGGGGGTACTTTTGTTGAGTGGGGCTGAGGGAGGGGTGGGGGGTGACCAGAATCACAAACCGTGGCTCTAATTGTTGGGCTTCAAGGTCTATAGTAATAATGTCTCAGAGTTTCCTTACAAAAAACACAAGTTGCATAATGAAGCCACATGCCAAGTAACACACGTTAAGTCAAAAGAATACCATTGTGGCTGGAATTTTCACATCCTGAATGGCAAACTACTAATCCCAGGATGCAAGATAATGGCAACCTAAAAAAATAAAGTGAACCCCACTGTACTTTCAGTGATTTAAGACATGTGATCAAAAGTTGTGTAATTAACAGATAGATATGCAGATTCTTTGACACAAACTTCCAGCTCGCCGTTATTATGTGTTGTTGCTCACTTTAACTATCACAGATTTGCAAGGTGGTGCTGTGTGAGCTTTTTGAGTTGCAAATGTTCCATCACGCATATGAAAGTTTCTGCCACTGATGATAGAAATGTGTTTGAAACCTGTGCTCCTTAATGACCTGCAAGGCCATGGACACTGTGTGTGTCTGCCTAGCTCTGACTTAGGGAAACTGGCAAAGCTTGAATAGCCACTCTTAGCTTATTCTATATATATAAAAAAAAAATTCCCCTATTAATTCTGTAATTGTCAAGTTACCTGCATATTTTCAAAGGCTATGACCACCCTTGTGAGGTCTGAACACACTGCTGCTGTGTTTTTCCTGGTACCTCAGCCTTTTCACATTTTAATTGTTGCCCCCCCTGTGAGAAACCTGAAGGTGTATCACCCCCTAGTCTCCAGGGATCTGTCATCCAGGTGGCCAGGACACAGCCATCGCTTTTGGATGCAGTTCCTGGGGGTGGACCAGTGTGGGAGGAGCACCTGGGAGAGGGGCCTTCTGGGAGTGGGAAGGGGACACAAGATGGCGAAAGGAGCTTTCCCCTTCCCTGTAACACCTTTACCCCATCTTAACAGGTAGGATACTTAGGAACTCAACCCTCCCTTTCACAACACAAACACTTTCTCACAGACAGCTCGCTATTAGAGATGACGGACTAACACCAGAGTCTTATACCTGACATGTCCCAATACGATGGTCAGGCAGGGTCAGGCAATTACTGACGATCACACACACACCTGACTTCCATTACACTTCCCCACATGGATAAAAGGTGGAGCACGAGAGAACACCGAGCAGTTCCAAGATGGCAGTGTAACATGAGGAGAAAGATGGTGAAACAAATGGATCGCAAGCACGTAAGTACCCTTGACCTTTTCAACAAGAAATCGTTACTTTCACAAAACCTCGAGAATAGAAAGCGTAAGACCAGGAAACCAGGCTGAAGAATCCTGCATTGTGTGTTGAAGGTACCCAGGGCCCTTCTGTGTCGCTAATCAAGGCGGGGAGAATCACCTGCTGCCATGGTACTGTCCTTGGCTCCTACAACAAAGCAGTGCCTGAATTGCACTACCTCCATTACCAAAATAACCGTGCAACTATGGACTGAACACCACCTGATTGATTTCTTCATTGCAATAGACAAACTCCTAAAGTCATAGTTATGGCACCACCCCTTCTCACCAGATGCAAAAAAAACAAAACATCACGCATGACAAATTACTAACTCTTCTCCTTCCCTCCCTTAACCTCCTACCAAGCAATTCTGACCCCAGTCTCCTTGTTGAGGCTTTTAACAATACCATGATCAAGGCCCTCAACACCATTGCACCAGATAAACTACGCACAAGTAAACAGAAGGCTCACCTTAATGCCTGGTTTACACCCAAGCTCAAAGAACTGAGACTTCAAAAAAGAAAATTACAATCCCTATGGCGACACACACCTCTGCATGAAAACAAACTACAACTAACTCACTTCTCAAACGACAAAAAAAAAAGAAATCTGCACCAAAAAAAAGACCTCTTCAATTCAAGAATATCCAAGGCCAGTTGCAACACTAAGGAACGTGATCCTCCGGGAGCTAGAATCCCCTATACCCCCTTGGACAATGTACTAAAGGACAAACAATGGTGCACTAGCATTCAGAATGCCCTGACCAACAAAATAATTTCACTCCAAAACAAAATTGCTAACAGAAAAGCCTCCTTGCTCCCCACTGAGATGCAATTTACCACCCCTACTGAAGCCATTAACATCTCAGCACCTTTCAGATTTACTAAAGTCACCATCCAGGAAACCGAGAAAATTATCTCATCCCTGAAGCCGTCCAACTGTCAGGTTGACAATTGCCCTGCTCAGATAATCAAAGATGCCGCGAGTGACCTAGCGCCTTTCATCTCAAAATTAATTAATGCCTCCTTCAAGACTAACACCGTCCCAAGCAACAAAAGAGTCCTGGCTTCTGCATCTGCTCAAGAAACAGACGCTTGACCCCTTCGTCCACACAAATTATAGACCCATCACCTTGGTACTGTTTCTCCTTAAAATAATCGACAGAGTAGCGTATTAGCAAATTCAAAACTACCGGATTCAGGCCTAATCATGGCACAGAAACGGCATTAATCGACCTAAAAACACAAATTGATGAGCTCAAGGACAAAGGAAAAACAGCTATGCTGCTCCTCCTTGACTTGTCGGCAGCCTTCGACTTGGTGGACCATGCAGTCTTATGCAAACACCTAGCGTCGGCAGCCCACTTCTTGAGTGATGCAATAGCCTGGGTCCAGTCCTTCTTAGAAAATAGAATGACGAGTCTTCTCCCCTGCGGCATTGGCAGACCCGATCCAGACTATCTGTGGTGTTCCACAAGGATCATGTGTCTTGCCTACTACGTATAACATATTTACCAAGCCCCTATTCGAAAAATTGGACAGACTGGGTGTCACCTACATGAACTATGCGGATGACACTCAAATTCTCATTCCCCTTTTGGGCAATTTTGACATGGATACAGCCTTGGTAAATAAAATATACCTCCTCATTCAGGCATGGATGGCACTCAAACTACTGCGCATTCAGTATAGACGGCAATACAATCCAAGTAGTTAAAGAGGTAAGAACTCTAGGTTTCTACCTCGATTCCACCTTAACTCTAAGGAAACAGGTTCACTCCCTGTCATCCTCTACCGCTTACACCTGTAAACTCATCAGAGCTTGCAGACCATTTCTAAATAAAGCTAGTTGCCTCGCCAACTCCTTAATGCTGTCAAAGTAGGATTAATGTAACGCTGTATACCTCGGTGCTAACAAATATATCCTTGACAAACTACAATTACTACAAAATAACGCCCTTAGAGCTGCCCTAAACATACCTAATAGAGAACACATATCCAACATTAGAAGAGAACATCATTGGTGAAAGAGAAGCGACAGAATACTACTGAAAACAGTCTCTCACTGCCAAATGTCTCAACAATGTAGCACCCCCATACCTTACAGAAAGAATGGTTAGGAGAACCTCGACCACCCCCCCTTACCCACCCCGCCCCCGAGTTGCCAATTCTCACTGCCTAGAGATACCCAGATTCAAGTTAACTAAAGCTGGAGTATGTAGGTGAAAGCCGCACAGTCTTGGAATGCATTACCCCCAGCCCTCAGAACTCAGAACTCAAAAGACCTACCTCAGCTTTAGGTGCCACATTCTAAACTGACTACGATCTAACGACATATGATCCTTTCTGGTTACCTGCTACATATACTCTGTACCTGCCTTACATATGTAACCTACTGTGCCCTCTCATTGCATCTCTTTCTCTTTTCTTCCTGTTGCCTTTACTGTACTTATCGTTACTTATGCCTATTGTGTAACTAAGCCTTAAGTATCCTTGTGCCTGTTGCGCCCAGTTACCTAAGAGGTTGGTGCGCATTACCAAATAAACAAACAAAAAAAAACGTGCCATTGAAATCAACACAGTCAGTGAGTTGAGAGAGACCGATACAGACCGTTCTGCGTTGAAGCCAAGGTTGCAAGCGGCAACATTGTAAGGTGAGCGCTGAAGCGAATAGTGTATGAAGCGCATGTGATAACCAACGCGAGTACAACTGAACAGATGAGGGATTGAACTTTGAAACCAAGATATGATACCTTTGACAGAGTGTACCGGCACCGCCTGCGTGCTCATTCCAAGGTCTCTGTGAGGTATCTAACTGACAAGTGGCAAAAGCTAAAGATTGGCAAAGGATTGTGAATCAAAGTGGTCCTGCAATGGGTGAAGCAAAATCCTGTGCACAATCGAAAGTCTTTGATGCTGATACAGTAAAGAAAGTTGATGACGAAGTAGATAAAGTTGGTCCGAGCCCGGAAAAGGGAGTTCAATTGAAAGCTGGGGTTAAAGCAAGTTTGTGTTCAAGTGAATTAAAATTGGTCTGAGCCCGGCGGAGGGAGACTGATTGAACATTATGATCTGAGCCTGGGTGCAGGGATCCGAGGTGAATAGTGAATCACCTGAGAAATTAAGTATGTGTGAAATCCTAAGAGAAAAATAGCGTATTGTTTGTCGCATCAGGAAAGAAGAGACTTTGAAAGGCAAATAGACTTGTGCACGCAAGGCCTTGATGCTGTTTGAACTGCACCATTGTGTTAGAGAAGCCAGAGACTGTGCTAAGCTTGAATGTGCTGCCTTTTCCCATTCAGAAAACATGGGGAAGGGAGGCCAACAGCACGAATACCCGGACATATAATTTATTGAACACTTCTTTCTTTTACATAACATTGTTTCCCACACTATTAATATTTTGAGGTAAGGATTGGCAATAGGTTTTTTAGTATAGTCCCTTTTGTTTTGACAAGACAACACTAGGACTGCGTTATTATTTGATGGCCGTAGCTTTCTCCCATCATTAGATTTAGGATTAGATAGGTGTTTTTCAAACCCTTTTTGAAGTTCAATAAACACCCTTGAACTGTGGTCACTTGTGTGTTTTACTGTAGATACCATGCCTTCCTTACACCCCACACTCACCAACATCATTCCCCTCCCCACCAACCCCAAACCCCTGGTGGTGGCAGTGTGCGTCTCAGGCTGATATGCAGTGCGATATACATCCCAGTCCCTGTAAACAAGGGAACGGGTGCTTTTTTAGTGTATCCCATGGAGGTCTGCGTCCGTGAAATATGAAATGAGGTTCTCTTTGTTGTATAAACAGACTTGAAAAAAGGTCTTGTTGAAGTCATAGCCTCGGCTTCACAGGCCACTCACTGGTAAGGCACCAGGTCGGTTTCTTTCATTACTGGGCAGGGGCAGGCACAAATCTTAATAGATAGTGCTAATGTCCCTCTTCTCTGTTATGTCCCAGCTCACTGGGATGGGGCAACTGTCATCCCTAAATCCATGGCTACCTCCACTACATAAACCTGTGTTTTTAAACAAAAACTCTTTACAAAACTAGCCTTTGAGCGTCCAATTTGGCACAATAATAAATACGCGATTACTTACACAGGTCCCATACATGGGATTGCAGGAAGACCGACACAAAAGCATACACACATATAGGCACATGCACACCAAACACACCCATGTACATTTTAACTCTCCAGGCTTGGGACAATCTATGAACAAACCTTAAGGCACATCTATATGACATTTAAAGTATATGTGGTCATAAATAATAGGCAAAATGATATGTTAACATCCTGCAAATCTAACTACCACATAAGATGCAATGTACTAGCATCTTGTTCCCAAGTGGTATCTCTGGGTACCTTACCCAATCGTCGTTTTGCTCCCTGTTACTAACTGTTGACTGGCAGCTGAGATGTTATATGCTCAGTGCCGCATATAGCTTTTTGGCCTTTCCCTCAATTCATTCTTAGAAATGTGTGCAAGAATGCACCTGTTAGATCTAGGTAGTTCTTGTTTATATTCAGGGTGAGGAGATTTCTGCCCCTACCCTGCCTACTAGAGAAAATCAAGTCGGCACGTGTGCCCCTTTCCCAATCTCTCAGTTAGGACAAGTATGATCTCTGTGTTTAACACCGAGATAGCCCTGGGATTTCCGAAGTAACTGTTTTTTTGCACCTGTTTCACAATTGCTTTCATGTGGTGTATGTGTTTATTTAGCCATATTGTCCACACTAGCCATATACTTTTAATTCATAAGTACCCGATGTGGATTCCAGCTCTTTAAATGTTAACAAAAGCAGCAGGTCTTCAGTCCAAGAAAAGGGGAGGTGGGGTAGGGTGTCTCATTAACGAGCATGTCGTTCTCCCATCCTAGTCGTGTTACTCTGCCTTTTGAAGGCTACTACAACCTGAATGATTATAGAGGGGTGGAGTAGGGGCACTGATGGCTTCTTACTTGACTTTAGTATATGCAGTACATGCTAGCCAATGTTTCCACTGTTCTGCACCACCCCCTTGCATGAAGCTGGCGACTACGTGCAAATGTGGTCATAACTGCCGGTGATGTCACTTCCCTATATTTGGACACCCCCCAGGAAATTCATAACTCTGGTCCCCTGCTGAGACTGCCCCTTACACTGACGACATACCAGCAGCACAGGGTTGCGTTCGGTGATCAAATCCTCAAATTGGGACAGCGATGGGACAAGAAGCAACACGCCGTGCCATGCCTTTGTCTCCAAGCCCAAATGCTTGTTCTTTCCAATAATGCACTGCGAAGAACCTTGTGGTTCACATGAGGTACCAAAGTAAAGCTAATCATCCCAGAAGTATCCCGAAATTCTGGATTGCTAACTAAGAGCCTCTATACCATTTAAAAGTTCCCGTAAAGCTCACCAATAAGAGCAAATGGTGAGTTTCTCATCACAGAGACCCGCAGCAGGAAGCATAGTACTGTACCACAAGAAAGGTTGCACACACTTAATTTCAATAGCATTCCTCGACTTTGCAATGGGCTTCTACATGCTGTGCATTCCTTTTTTGGCTTCCCTGCCCCAGGGTACAGCCAAGGGAAGCTTTATCTTGAGCCTTTCATACTGGGTACGTGGGGAAACTGGCAGAAATACTTCTTAAACAACTTCATGAGGCTCCCCGTGTCCCAGTCTAGTCATACGCTGTGTAGCCACTTACGGGGCCATGCTCGCAGGAAACATGGGAGTATCTGGTCCAACCCCACCCTGTTGTGCAGCATATGTTCTCCATCGTGCAGCAGGCACAGAGTTGTCTCCTCCTCACAGTTGGGCATGCAGCTGATAATATCCAGCATGGGGACCTGGCCTGTGAGGAAGCCTGTGCTTTTCTTGATGTTTGGGGTGGGAGTGTTGGTTGCTGCTGCTCCCTCCCACCAAACGCCAAAGCAGGTTTTTCTTTTTCAACATATAGACAGACCAACTGTGGCAAAGAAACATATGTTGTACGCTGCAGTGCTGAGTGGTGCCAGTAAGTGGGTATTAATCATAAGTTTATTCCAGGCATCTTTTGTTACATGTAATCAGCAGTCATCGTCAGGATGAGGTTACATCAAGATCAGCACCCACCAGACATCCATTTACTATGGCTCTCAGATCTAACTGCCACTCATGGAACACACATACCCCATACATCCTCGCAGCATCATCCCATTCATGACATCATACGCTCCTGTCACTCAAGCAGTAATTCACAATACACAATATCCAATCTGTCCACCTGCAGAGAACAGGAAAAGGCAAGGAAGACTCCAGCTTGATGGCGATGCAACTTTTACTGGAGCATCAGGAGGATGCAATGCTTGAGCATTGGAACAAGCAGAGGGCGACGGGCACTGGAGGAGATGAAGACCAAAGAGAAACCAGCCAAATAAAGACAGATTAGGTTATTAGGAGAAAAAACAAAGAAATAAGGAAATAACTAGTCAGCTGACTACTGGAGCAGAAGTTGGATCAAAGTGCAAATCCGTAGCATTACAACCAACACCGAGGGCCTAAAAAAATATTGTTCAAAAAACCTTTTTTCCTTAGTAATTTACTTTGACCTGGAACTTCTTGGATTGAAAACATTGTGTGATATATGCTTGGCCATATTTTACTGTATTTGCAATCTCCATTCTCTGAGAACATTGTGAATCCTAGGGCAGTTTGTTTGCACACACCAGGTAACCTGTGCTTTTGTTTTGCATCCTTCAGCCCCAATCTGTTTGGACATTAAAATGGGGGACAGGAAACCCTTCCAACCTGGAGGAGGTAGCATGCAGGGGCATATGCCAAAGCCGATCCTACCAGAGTTGGGGAGAGCGAGGTGCCTGAACTCCCTTACTGTGCCTTGAATGTTGACCTTGGTACCACTGCTGATCACCCAATGCCTTCCAAACTCATTTCTGGCAGGTTGTGTTTCAGGTCTGCAAGATCCACAAATGCTATGCAGCAGCAGAGAACCACAGCGGACCACTGAAAAAGGGCACTGGCTATGATACAGGCAGGGAGGCTGCAGCCCAACATAGTCAGAAGGAGTGCAATTTACCCTGGTCTAGCAAAAACATAACACCAAATGAGCACCAGGTTAAACAAACCACAGGCACTGTACTGAACAGCGCAAAAAAGGAGACACGGCTAACTGGGGGTTTAGAAAGGGGTGCCATGTGATGCCCCAACCCCAGGGGAAAGAACAGACTTAGATTGGCCCATATAGCCAGGTGAGAATGGAACCAATGGAGTGGAAGTCCAGGAAATCAGTTATGGGTTTAAAAGACCCATAGGAGCGAGAGTGAAAGGTGTTCAGGTGAGGTCAGGAAGTGGACCAAGAAACCAGGTGGAGGATGGAAATTGGAGCCGAGTGCTGAGTCGTCTGTGGCAGTGTTGGATTTGAGTGCGGGAAAGGTGTTGAATGTGAGAGTAATACCAAGTTGAAAGAGTGAATTGATTGTGGGAGTGTTCAAGGAGAGGGGTATGGGGAAGGAGCAAGATCGTGAAGGTAGTTGAGGGCAGAAGGTGAGAGTGTAGACAGAGGAGTTTGGACACAGAAGGGAGTAGTTGGTGGAGGAGGGAAGAGGGCGAGGAGGATTGTGAAAAGACCAGAGGGACAGAAGAGGAGAGAAGAAAAAGGAGGTAGAAAAAGAAGAGACAGGTGGGAGTGTGCAGCGAGATAGGGAGAAATGCCCTAGCAAGATTAAAGGGGGAGCGAGACCAGAAGGCCACTGTAGGACAGCAAGAGGTAGAGCAAGGAGTTTTAAGATCACTGTTAAGGATTTCAATCAGGCGACACACATCTTGGTCTCAGCCTAGGATGTAGCGCTCCACGCAGATGCATTTCTCTTTATTTTATGCGAATTCAATTTGAGATGGTACACAACTCGTATCACACCCCCTTTTTTCAAATACCCTGGGTCACAATGGACCAAGAACCAGGCCGTGAAGATGCAATATTTTATTTATTTTTAAAATTCAAAGGAAATCAGACATATTTTAATATGGGGCAGCAATCACCAATGGGGTGATAATTACAGTGAAAATGGAAACAATGCACTTAATTAACCTTCTTCCAGACCATATACACTGCACAATTGAACAGGAGCACTTTTTGATTTTAGGAAAGATAGCACCCAAGTTAAGGTTTCCCCCTGCTATGTTCCCTCAACCCACTAATAATCGAATTCTGAGTGGATAGGCAGCAGGTAGTCAGAAATAAGAGTGAGAAAACAGAATGACAATCCGACCTTCCCTCTCAGAATAAGAGGCAAAAACCCTTAGCAAAGGCCTAAAATAACTCAAATTTTACAAATAATTAATTAATGTGTGGTTACATTATAATATAAAGATGTTTTATCACAGTAGCAGGTAGGTTATATCACTGGCAATCTCAAGGCAAGGGATCAGCAACAGGCATACAATTCGAAAATTAGTGGAAAGTTCAGAGCATGCTGCAGCCAAAATGACATGTTGGAAAACTTGCAATTTTCTCAATTCCCGCTTTAAATTACCCAAACGGTTTTTAATAAAATAAACAGTGAAATACTCTTATTTGGAGTGAGGTTCTTGGGTTGGGGGATAGAGGTATATCCCAGGGACAATATAGAGGTGAAAATAGGTCTCTAGCTTGTGAAATGAGAGAGATTTGGAAGTTAGAGCGAGGTCGTTTTTAGGAAAAATAGAGCGGTTAAAATGCAAACTTCGGTTTTGCAAGAAAGGAAAATGTTACTTAAACGGAATTATCTAGACTATATTGTTAAAGAGGAACACAGAAAGCTCCAAGGTTGATTTGCAAGGTCAACCTTTTCCCCCCAGTGCTCAACCCCAACAATAAAATATATGGAAATTAGTTTGATTACTCCAAATATAACTAAGGGCTTATAATTTACACCATACAAAATTTGATAAGAGATGGTGCTAGCACTTTAGAAAGTCAAGGACAGGTACACAGATAATTCTACCAGTTTCAACAAGTTACCAGGGTATAAATAGGACTACTTAGAGAGTGGGATAAGGACAAAGGCACGACAGAATAGGCTAGGTGTTTCTATGGGGTGGGGATTATACTCACAATCCACTTTTTAGTTTGGGGATTTTTTGGACAGTCAACAGGTTCTATTCTCCACATGGCGGCGCGCCTGGCAAAAGTCAGCTCGGCAAGGTCTGGTCACCGTGTAGCGAACTGCTGGGCAATTCAGGTCACTGAATGGCACAGGTACCGCTGGATGCAGTCAGTGGGCAAGCAGCTAGTGGGCAGCAAGCCGGTTTGATTTCAGGATGCAAAAGGTACCACAGCTTTCCCCTTTTTAATGAGAGATTAGTTGGTTGAATCTGGATCACTGGCCTTGCTGGGATAGGAATCAGCTATGCTTGGGTCTTGTTGTAATCGGGAAGATGAATGGAGCAGATCAGGAATGCAGCGCAGGAAATTCAGGAATAGTGTGTCTAGAGTCCTGTCATGGACTCTTATTTATAATGCATAGTGACATCCTAGAAGTATATGGCTGGGCAGGCTTATCTAAACACACCTCTAACCCACTTGATTGGTGAGGGTGCTAGTCCCCGCCTCGCTCTCAGCTGGTTGGATTTCAAGGGCAGGATGTCAGATTTATGATGCGAGTTTTACAATGTTCAAAAACCTCACACAGTTACTTTGGCTAAAATCCGATTTTGCCACAAATGGTACATTTATACAGTTGAAGTCTCTTAGATAATTACATAAACAGGTTACATATTTCATGCAGACCATTGCAGTCCAACTCTGCAATCTTTGAGACATTACTTGTGTATGTTTAATAATCTTTGGTCATTTTCAGTGTGAAATGTTCGGCCTAAAATTCTGGGACTTTGCACGTGAGTACATGCTATCATGGGGCCCATTTATGCTAATTTTTTAACATTCCATCATGTGTCCTTTCCCCATGATTCACATTCTTCTGTACTATACATGCTACCGACAGCCAAGACCTCTTATTTGAAAGCCACAAAAATCACATGTAAACTACAAAATGTTTAAATTTTTGCAAAGTCCTGTTGCAAAGATATCCATCTTCAAGTTTCTTAATAAAATAGTATTTTGAAACAAATGGGCATCCTTTGTCCTACACCGGCCCATTTTTTTCTTTTCAGCTACCACCAACCGTCACTTCCCCCAGAGGGAATATGGGGTTTTCCCAGCTTGATTGAAGGTTTATTGCTCCTTCTCCACTTCGCACGTCCGTGTCCTGGAAATTCCATTGTAGAGGGCTCAGCCCAGACCAGATTCTGTCCAACCTAGTAATTATCACTGGGGTGTTAGTATCTACTGAGAGGGGTGCTTTTGTTTCTGTCATCCTCTCAGCAGAAACCTTTCTTGGGCCGATTCTTCCCCCCCATGCAGCCACTGAAGTTTACTTGTATTTATTTTTTGTTCTGAATTGGAAGACAATTTGCTGAATAGAACCATTGTATTTTCACAGTACAATCCCCTTTCACATTGCTAGGCAAGAAGTTGTTTTTGTTCAACGTAGTACTCTCAAACAAGCATTTTTCTCCTTTAGTTTCAAAAACCCATTTGTACGCATGTGGTGCAAGCTGCTAGCACTTTGCTTTCAAAATCAGGTTTTGACTTTCCATCTGGATTCCCACACTGTTTTTCAGCTCTAGTTATTTTCTTTTAGGCAATAGTTTATTTGAACCGACTGTGTACTGAAACTGACATGCCCAGAGCTGGAGTTCCTTTGAATTACTGATCCTTGACACTTTGTAACTTAAAAGCAAAACCTTTTCCCCATGCAGCGGAAAAATGAAGTTTGTTGATTTTTCTCAGATTTGGTTTGACAGAGCCGGTCATTCAGGGGTCATGCTTGGTTTTGCTGAAGCACAATGGGGATATGAATGGGCATGGCAGGGCCTTATTACTAACAGTAGTTTGAGGATGAACAGATAAAACTAGCGTCAGAGCAGTATAATTTTATGGTAAAATACCCCCTTTTCAATGGGGACTTTGGGCTGGCAGCAAAGCAGCGCTGCTTTTTCACTCCATTTTCACTCCATTTCTTTTGTATATGGAAGACCACACTGGCAGGCTTTCTCAGTGTGCCTCTTTGTTCCATCCTGCCCAATATGTGCTTGGCAAGATGGTGCAGCCATCTTTTTTGTTGCTGCAAAACAGTTTTGAGGCCATGGTGCTCCCAGGAGCCAGCGCAGCCATTTTGCTGGTGACTGCAGATGCGCAGAAGTACAGCTGAGTTGGGTTAATAAACCCCACATCAGGGAGAGAGAAATAGTCTCTGAGAGGATACAGTCACAGTCTTGAACCACACTGATACAATCCTGAGAAAACTGGTAAGAACAGGAAGTGCCAGAGGGAGTAAGTGAGAGGAGGCCTTAGCCTTTAAGGCCCCAACCATAAGCTTTGGTTAGACTAGACAGTAACAGTTACCTGTCTCTAGTAGTCTGCTATTACACTGGGGAAAAGGGAATTCTGGGAAAGGGTGAAGGGAGTCCACAAGAGGTCAAGGGACCAGCAATTGAAACCCATTAGCTTTAACCATTGGCAGCCTACCAAGAACATAAGAAATCACCTTTTGTGCACATTGTTAACAAACTTGAACAAACTCTGGATACTGGAGGTAGTTGTGCGGCGAGTGGGTGTTGGTTCTTGTGGCGATCAAGCAGTCCGTGTTCACCCTCTATTGTAAAGGAGGTGCCCATTCCTTAAAACATGCTTCACCAATGGAGCGCAGCAAGTATGTTGCCGTGTTACTGTGCTTCACTGTTCTACTGCTTACTGAAGACGACAGTGACATGGCGGTTTGGATATAGGCAAACCTGAGAACAGTACTTCAAAAAGAGTTGAAAAAGGCAGAAAGTTGTGAGTCCAAGTCCCTCCAACATTTTGGTGGGACACAGGTGTTGCAGGGGGGGGGGCTTGTGTTGTAAAGTCTGCACCACTCCCTTCCTTCTTGCTTGTCTTGAGGGGATACTCGCTGCTTATTTCCACTGCTACGGCTACTGCCATCATTGCTTATTGCTAGCAGAATTGACTTATTGATGGCTCTGTGTGAAGGCCTTTACTAGCGGGAGCTTGGGGGACCTGGGCAGCAAGGCATTACGAATGGATTGGATCCTCTCAAAAAGTAAGTTCAGTGAAATAGAGACATTTAGGGCATTTGTGATCTGTGATAAACCGAGAGGTTTTGTATTACCCTACCTATGGCATTTGCCAAATCAAAAGGTGGTGATTGGAACGTCTGAGATTCCGCCTAAAGTTAACTCACAAAGGTACAGAGAATCCAGAAGAAAGGGGCACCTCAGGAGGGTTGTGTTCTTTTTGGGGTGGCGGTGGCGTAAGAGTTGAAACATCTGCTAATTGGCTGTAGAACCACAAAGGACATAGGGCAAAGATATACTGCATGCTTTGTACATAATAATGAATGGTTGAGCTCAGAGGACCTTTGATTTAGATTAACCGCAGGGAATGAAACCTTTTTATATTTGGAACTTTTAAGATTGTTGAATGAATTGATTCTTATAAAAATGTAAATTGGATTTATATTTGTAAGATGGGATGGATTGTGATAAACTAAAGTTGTTTATTTCTCTACGGTCCCTTTGACTTTTTTCCTTATTTTTGCTTCTCTTGTTTTTATGAATTTTAAGATTAAATTATTGTTTTTCGTTTTTAATCTTAATGGGGTGTTCTCTTTCTGTAGGTTTGAATGTTCTTATGTATAACCATCAAAAGTCATATAAATGGCTAAACAAAAAAAAGATGGTTGAAGCTATCTGAGAAAAAAATGTTTGATTTATTCCGTGTCAATTTGAGGACTATTGCAAAGAAAATATAAAATGTAGCATCAAACACCCACATGTGTAGTAGGCAGAGCCATTGTGTTTCCCTCAAGAGTTTTAATGCTCTTATCTGATGTGTTTAAGGCTGTGCAGGAGCAAACCACACCTGCAAATGGAACAGAAACCGGCATATAGGTAATACATTGTTCCCTGGAATTACCCAACAAAATGTTTTCCTTTAGAAATGATGAATACATTGCGATTGCTACAATTTCTTCAACAAAAAGGTTTTCTAATAGCTATGTAACAGAAAGGCTTTCATGTGAGACTACAGTACACGAACAGCTCATTAAAATAAATGTACACCAAAGGATAATCGATAATTTCTGCCTCCAGGTGACACTGCCTTTTTCACATGGGAAGGAAGGATTGTGCTGTTTTTGCTTTGGGGGATCCTCTATGGTGGACTTAAAATCTATGCAAAAATGGCTAAGCGATTGCCAGTGTTTCTTTTGCACATTTTCTAACTTATAAAGTAAGCAGATCTCACAGGTTTTCATTTGGTTTGGTGAGAAATTCTCCAATAAATGCTGTAGTTTAGCCCTAAATTAGTCTTTTTCGTTAGATACAGCAAATATGGTAAACCATGGTGTATACAATACATTTTGTAACCTTAAAGTACAGAAAAGTGTATTTACATCTGAAAGCTTGCTTAGAAAATATGTTTATGTTTCAATTTGTCCCCAAATTTTTATTTTTCAGGAAAAATGAGGAAACTTTTTTCTCCATGAATAGAAACAGTCTGAAAATGTAAATACCTACATGCAACTGGGAGAATAGGGCACCATGTGAGATAGCAGGGATCTACAAGCAGATGGATGTCTGCAGTGGAATCAGCCCTACAGATAAGGGGTGTACCAGCCACTTTGACTCCTTACAAATAGGAAAATACTCAAAAAAAAATATAAATAAGGAGTACAAATACTAAAACAAAAAAAAGGGAAACATACACCTTGGCCCCCTACTTTCACCCACAGAGCTCTAAGGATATGTTTGGATGGTAGTGTACTTAATACCAAAGGAAGAAACAGTTATTAGTGCCTGATTGGAAGAAGTAAACATCTTATCTTTGAAATGTGCATGAAAAACTAGATGCAAAGAAATAATTATTACAAAAACATGTCCATCAACATAGTTTTACTCACTTTTAAAATACTCCCATTGGCAATTGGACTTACAATGTTACCCCCTAAACACAATGTTCCTACCAGCTTTGAAAAATAAGGAGTGAAATACGCCCACTTCCAAATCTTATCTGGAGCACTGAGTGGAATACTTGCATCATCATTCTGAAGGAACCATGGCTTTACCAATCCATCATAGAGTAGGACAATAGAGATTCAATGCAAGCTGCTGCAAGGAAGAACCAGATGCAGGGAGAATAACTTCAGAAATGCAGCACTAGCAACATACAGGAGGATGATTAGAGAGTGGGGCCCAGCGTATATTTATCCTTCGGAAGGAAAGTTATGCAGTAGCGTGCAGTATTAATAGTTCTGCAACACATCAGCCAAAAAGGACTGAAGCTGGAAGTCCTCCAAGTGCTGGCAGCTGTTGCACAGGCTTTTCTCCCAAGAGCATCTAACCTTCTTTATTTATCTTGTTCCGTAGTGAATTAAAATGTACAGGAGGATGGAAATATCTTCCTGGCTGCTGCCACCAAAAGCGGGAAGCAGATGTTAGCGAAAGAAAAAAGCTCAGAATTGTGTCTTGTACGTTTAATCATGTAGTTGGCATTAGCTAATGGAGCTGGGGACGAGAAAAGTATATACAACTTGAGTTCAATTCAACTTCACATCCTTTTCCACTGGAAAAATCTGGAAAAATGTCAATGTAGTCTGTCAAAGAGACTCTTGGAGGGAAAAGGCTTTGGGGCAAAGGGCTTATTGTGTGATGTTGCGTGCCTCTGCAGACCTGTAGGGCTGAAGGCTTTTTCACATGCTCCAGTGTCCTCTAGTGGATGACAGGGGCTCAAATAGCCATCAGCCTCAGAAGATGAAGCTCAATGTCAATGACTTTGAGCTGGTGGACACCAAACTCACTCTTATCATCAAATGTGGCCAGGGTCATGATTTTTGACTTTGAAGATATTAACGATTAAGCACTCGATGTCGAACCAAGACAGCAGTGACTGTTGTGATTCCGAGTGACTTCCCAGTGCGTTAGAGCTGCCCACATATAAACCATGATGAGGTGAAAACTCTTTTCTAGAATAATTCCTCCCAGGTCCTGGGTAGGGGATCGGGAGTGCTCAGTAGAGACTCAGATTTGCTCTCAGGATGATGCCCTTCCTGTCCTTTAAACACTAGGTGGCATTTACAAAACAATTGGGCACGTAGAATTTTAGATAGAATTGACTAAGATTTAAAATTCAGAAAATATGTTTCGTGGTCCCACCCTTGGACGATCCCCATCATCGTGAATTTTAATGACCATCCACTGATGGTGAAGATGCAGTTCCATTTGTATTAGTCCCACAAACAACCAGTGATAAAACACTGTTTCTAATATGCTTGACAGTTAAACAGGTTTAATTTAATTTGCACTAATTTCTGATATGTTGTGTTACTATGCTTTTGTACTGCCCTGAATCACCACTGATGGGGTAACCAGACCCTTGTCTGCTAGGAACAAAAGTATGAAGTAAAAGTTAGAGAAAGTAGATTTTGTTTTTGCAGATGTAGGGAAGGATTTAGGCAGGGCTAAATCTCGTAGAGAGGGAACATGGAAGAGTATGGTTTAGCTATTATATGCACTGGAATTCTAGGGCAGTTGGGGAATATTGGAAAAGAAAAGTAATTAGTTCCTGGTAAATGGTTTTATGAGTTGCAAGGCAGTTTAAAAACATTCAGTATGTGTTCTCCTTTGTAAATATGCCACAAAATGCCAAGATTCAAGTTTTTAATAAAAGGGTGAGAGCACATGTCTCAAAATGTCAATACAAATTCAGGTCGGTTTCCTACATATTGAGACTTGTTGAGAATGGATAATAGTCAATTTGTTTAAAGAATAATTTACTGATGGACATTTTTAATCGTACAAGCATTTCTCGTCATAGAAGTCTTTTGAAGAAGTTTATTGAGATGAGTTTATACAGCGGTTCCTCTCTCCAAGTTCTGTTTGATCTCTGCGGTATATTTGCCATAGAACCGCTCTGCTTTCTTATTGAACTTGGCATTTCTTTCATTAATGTAGTCTATGTCTGAATCATCATTGTAGGCCCGTCTTCGACTGTATTTTTCCCGTTTTTCAATTCTGTAAGAAAATCAGAGAAAGGTCATTACCACGGACCAAAAACTATCAACAGCAAAACGTCCATGAAACCAATATGCAATCTGATCTGGTATGACATTGTTTATTTATATAGCGCCTATACACAGGCAAGTGTTTCCAAGCGCTCAAGGAGGGTGGAACATAAGAGGGGAAAAAAACTGCCTCAGAGCCCTTGAAATTCTGAGACGATAATAGTCTGCACTTGAAGAGTAAGTGCATAAACAATACATTTAACAGTTTGGGATACAGCAAATAAGCCGGACAGCGATTCTGCAGTTTTAACAGTGCAACTAAGGGGTGAATACAAGGGAGAACAGACAGACTATCTTCAGGCGAGGTGCTTACAGATGGAGCAAGTGCACTGAGGGTCACAGGGCCGGGAGGATCATGTGCACCCGTTCTTTTTAGACTGAGCTAAGTGTAGAGAGAGACACTCTCTTGGGTTAATTTCTCAGTGCATCGAGTGTGGGTGGCGTGTAGGGACCTGGGGCAAGTGCGAAAGAGGACTGGCAGGGGTGCCGAGAACCAGTGAGACTCTGAGGCACACCCGGTGGCCAGTCGGCATGCTGTAAGGAAGAGGAGGGAGGGGAAAAACAGAACTAGGTTAGCAGGGTAGAGGGAGAGAGAAGGAAGAGGTGAAGAGGAAAGTCTTGAGGAGTTTGTGGAATTTAAGGAGCTCCGGCTCAAGACGAAGGGTGGCAGGAAGGCTATTCCAGAGGGAGGCACCTGCTGAGGATAAGGATCTCCCTCCAAATCTCTGCTCGAGAACGGGCTCACTCACAGAAAGTTGGAGGTGGATGAGTGGAAGGCTTGTGAGGGACAGTATTTAGGTAGGCAGAGTTGCAGGTAGGTAGGTCCCAGGGCCAAGAAAGCATTGTGTAAAAATGCAAAGGGTCTTGAATTTGATCCTTGCGGCCACGGGGAGCCAGTGAAGGGATTTCAGCACCTGAGTGATGCAGTCCCTGGGCTTGAGGACAAGGATAAGTCTTCAAGTTCTGTTCTGCGGGAGTTGGAGGGCGCAGGGCAGAAGGAGGAAGGTTGAGGAAGAGGCTGTTGAAATAGTCCAGCCTGGAGAGAACCAGGGCTCTGGAGACAGTGAGCCTCTGGGGGAAAGTGAGAAAAGGTAGAGTACCTCCGAGTAGGTGTAGCTGATAGTTATGATTTTTTAGAGATGTCTGAAATGTGAGAGGAGAAGGGGAGAGTGGAGTCAAAGATGACCTCAAGGTTTCTTGCTTCGCAGGTGGGTGCGGACTCAGGGGCAAGGGAGGCCGGCCAGAGTGAGAGTGGGAAAGCTGGAGCAGGGGTCCCAATGCGAACAATTTCAGTCTTAGTGGCGTTGAGGCAGAGGCCGTTTGCAGCACACCATGACTGAATAGCAAACAGACCATCATATATGAGCAAGGTGGAGGCTGAGGGTAGCCTGAAAGATAGTTACATGTCATCTGCGTAGCACTGGAAGTTAGAGGTGAAAGTGACAATCACACGTGCCAGGGCAGCCATATAGACGTTGAAGAACCAGGGGGATAGGTTAGCTCCCTGGGGAACGCCACAGGTTGAGAGAGTGATAGACGAGTCAAAGGCTCAGAGTTCCTCCTGGGATGGGCTGTTGGAGAGGAAGGAGGTTATCCCTGCCAGAGCCTGACCTGTGATTACCAGAGTGTCAGAGACGTGTGATCAGGATGTTGTGGTTAACTGTGTCGAAGGCAGAGGAGAGGTCAAGGAGAATGAGGATAGAGGGGGTGTTGGTGTTTAGATTTGAGAGAGGGTCTTCGCGGGTGTTCAGAAGAGCAGTTTCCGTGCCTCTGTATGCTCGAAAGCCAGATTGGTGGTCGTGGGAGGAACCAATAGATCAGTGTGGAGGGTCAGCTGAGAGATAGCCAGTTTCTCCAGGAGTTTGCCCAGAATAGGAGTGATGGAGATAGGGCAGTAGTTTGCTGGAATGGAGGGGTCGGCAGAGGGTGCACAAGGGAGTGCTTAAGGGCAGTCGAGTGAGTCGATATTGTCTTTAATGTTTTTGGAGTGGCAGGGGTCCACCTGTTTGGATGAGGCCTTCATAGATCGGACTTGTCTAGTGACCTCATCTGATGTGACGGGTAAGAGAGAAGAGGGGGTTAAGTGGAGGCCAAGGGAGGCTCAGGTGTTGGTGTATGCTGTGGGAGAAAGTGTGGAAATGATATCCTGGGTTTTTGTGGTAAAGTGTGCAGCCAGGGCCAAGCAAAGGTACTGGATGGGTGTGACAGAAGAAGCTGCTGCAGGATTAGCCAGTTCCTTGCAGACTTTGAAAAGTTTGGCCATGTTCGATGCCGCAGAGATGTGGGCTTGAATAAAGACTCTTTTCTTTGTGCGGATGCAGAATCGATAATGATTTGAAGGAGGCAGAAGGCCAGTTTGTCAGATGGTTCGCCCGACGCATTTGATTTATTGCGGTTAAGGGCAGCCAGGTCGGAGAAGTACCAAGAGTTGCACTTTTTGGAAGGCTTCAGTCGGACCCTTATGACAGGGGCAAGAGTCAGAGTATTGGAGATTGAGGTTAGCAAGGGCTGTGTCAGGGTGGGAGTCTGCCATGGGGAATGGGTGGAGGAGAGTAGGAGGAGGCAAAAGCAGCCACTGTCACTTTTTTCATGGGTCTGATGACTTTGAAGCCAAGTGGCTGTGCTGGATGTATTGCTGCAAGAGGAGAGCTTCTGGTGTGTTGAAAGAGGAGAGTGGGCACTCCAAAGGGAGAGAGGTAATGAGAGGGATAGAGAGAGGGATGTCAGTAGAGATGAGAGCATCTAAGGTGTGGCCCGCAGTGTGAGTGGGACCAGAGGGTAAGATAGAGAGAGTCACAAATGGTTGCGGAAAGGACGAGAGGATTGGAGAGTCCAGATGGATGTGAAGCTCACCCATCAGGAGGAGGTTAGAAGAGGAGGAGAGAAGGGAGGATGCCAGGTCAGCCCATTCAGAGAGGAAGAGAGTGGACTGACCTGGCGACCCATAGAAGGTGGCCATAATGGGAGAAGATTTTGGGGATAGTGCTAGTCTGCAAACTAGGCACTCAAAGGAGGAGTAGGGATGAAGGACATAGGTATCATTCTGGTAAGCTAAGTGCCACTCCCCAACCTGTCTTCTTAGGCCTGGGCGCAGAGAGGATGTTGTAGCCTTCAGGGAGTAGTGTCAAAGCGTGTGACAGCAACTGGGAACAGCTAGATTCTTGGGAGTCCAGATGAGATGAAGAGAG
This sequence comes from Ambystoma mexicanum, assembly GCF_040938575.1. Taxonomy (NCBI): domain Eukaryota; kingdom Metazoa; phylum Chordata; class Amphibia; order Caudata; family Ambystomatidae; genus Ambystoma; species Ambystoma mexicanum. The sequence goes on from NC_090924.1 coordinate 1,212,505,353, forward strand.
GAGGGACAGTCCCAGGTGAGAAGGAAAGGATCAGTAAAGTTAGTGAGGGGAACGGACCTTCAGATAAGCGTTGGATGCTCCATTGATTACAGTGATGTCCAGAGAGCCTGGAGTTCTCCTCAGACTCAATTGCCCGTGGGGGGGGGTTGAGGGGGACCCACAGATCTGGTCAGGCAACAGACAGGGGAACAGACAGGGCCTTAAAAATTGGGCCTTTGTTGAGGGGGCCGGCTAAAGCCTGCCGGTCCCCGGTTGGACAATATAGGGATCCACATGGCCAATGAAACTTGCAGCAGGCAGGCAGGCTACAAACTTGCAGCAGGTCAATGAAATCTGTAGCAGGAAATATGGCTCCATGCATACAACTGGCAGCCGTTCCTAATGTTCTTGAAGAGACTTCACCTCCCTCTTCAGGCCTTATGCAGGTGTAGAGATTGGTATATAAATAAATATTAAAGCATGCTATGTGCATATGCAGCTAATTCATATAATCAAATTGTACCATTGTGGGAAATCAGCCACTAAATTTGACAAAAACAAGCAGCTGCCAGACAGCTGAAGTGTGAGATTTTACTACTCCGCTCTTCATTGTGCGATGAAAGCGAAACCTAGCCAGGGAAGAGAGGTAGGAGGAAAGGTGAGGGGTTGGGAATGACAGCCTGGGTCTGGAGAGGTGTGAGGGGGGTTCCATAGGTGGGTGCCCCCCCACGCTCTCTGATTACTATGAAAGAGCAGGGGGATGGTGGGGAGTCTGTGGGAGGACAGGGGTTCTCTAAAAAAAAAAAATTTAAAAAATTACATTTTTTTTCCTTTTTGGGGGTGTTATCCACCCAACCCCTTCTATACCCTTCCAGGCAGCCCCCTATTTTTAGAAAAAATTTTCCAGGGGGGGGAAAAAAAAATAAATCCATTAAAAAATGCATCATCGATGAATGGACATCGTACCCTCTGCATAGTGAGGAGGGGTAAGAGGAGGTAAGCTGTTGTGGAACAGAGCATGAGGGATCCACTTCGGAAACACCTGCTGCACAAAGAATAAAGTTCAACAGGAGTTTTGAAATTGATACATTTCTCAGTGTGCACAATCGTTTTACAATGAACGTTTCTCATAAAGCAGCCTGTTCCAAGCATTTTTCATTTATACAGAAAAACATAGATGTGAAATATAAACCTGCGTTCATTGGCAAACATGAATAGTTTGGGAAATTGCTGTTTGTTTGTTTGTTTGTTTATTTATTTGTATAGCGCACCTTACCCAGGGGCAACAGGGCGCAGGCAAAAGATAATTCGAAGCTTACAATGTTGCAGAAATATACACTTTGAGGTAGTCATAAAAATAATCAGAATTACAGGAATAAAAAATATACAAATCTTCATATATACAGAGTCAATATCTATGCAGGGGTAAATATACAGATATGTACAGGGCTGTTAGAGGCGGGTAAACCTAAAGGAATATTCAGGATTACAGAGTTAATAAGGAATAAGAGGTATACAAGTCTTCAAACATTAAAAGTCAATATCTATACAGGAGGTAAGTGTACAGAAGTGTGCGGGGCTGTTAGAGGCGAAGGCAGAGATACGAACAAGAGTATCGCTATCTATACATAGGTGTAGGAGAGTGCAGCTAAATACAAGGGTTATTGGAGTTAAGGTGACTGATGAGGTGTCTTCTAAAGTGCGAGTATGGTTGGTCAGCTCTTAGGTTGTGAGGCAGAGAGTTCCAGAGCGTGGCAGCTTTCACCGGGAAGCTGTTCCCACCAATGGTGGAGAGTTTGAATCTGGGGATTATCAGACGGTTGGAATTGATAGTTCTTGTTAGTCGGATGGAGGACTTTCTCTTTACCTTGTCCATCAGATAACTGGGGGCGGCATTGTTGAGGGCTTTATGGGTTAGGGAGGCCAACTTTAGTTTGATTTTGTTGTCTGTAGAGAGCCATTTCTGTTGGCGTCTAGTGGTTGAGATATGATCTCTCTTATTAATGCCGAGGGCAGCTCTCAAGGCATTGTTTTGTAGGATTTGGAGCCTGTGGATAATGGCTTTGTTGGCACCGCTATAGAGGGCATTACAATAATCAAGCCTAGATAGTATGAGTGCTCTTGCCAGGATCAGGCAGCTGTCATTGGATAGGAAAGGTCTACCTGCCCTTATTAATTTGCAAGTGTACGCAGTGGTAGATGTTAGTGAGTTAACCTGTTTAGTGAATGACATAGTGGCATCCAGATAAAAGCCAAGGGTTTTTACTTCCCTGGATACTCTGATGAGATTACCATCTATGTTGAAATCAGCATATTCAAGGCCTAGTTTATTGATATTAGCAGGGGTACCTAAGATGATGAGCTCTGTCTTGTCATCGTTCAAGCATAGACCATGAGATGCCATCCATGCCTGAATGATGAGATATACCCTATTCACCAACTCACTGTCCTTACTGTGATCCCCTGAAAGTGGGAGGAGAATCTGAGTGTCATCAGCATAATTAGTGTAGGTGACACCCAGATGGTCCAGATCGTCGAACAGGGGTTTGGTGAAGATGTTATATAGGGTGGGGGGGACGCAAGAGCCCTTGTTCTTTAATCAAATTTGACAATATAACTTCCATCCTGTCGACCATTAAAATCATTGCTTGATATGATCACTCTGGTGAAAACAAAATCAGTCAAACAATCCAGGGCACCAAAACTGGTTCACACCTGAGTTAGGGGACTTGAAAAAGAAAATACAGGCGCTGGAACTACTCTGGATAAAACATCCTTCTGACGCAACCCGGTTGGAGTGGAAACAATGGGACAAATCCTATAAATTCTTAATCGTAGACACAAAGAAAAATGTTTTCAACTCTCAGATGCAACAGTCTTCAAAGATTTGAAAACTGATAGATTGAAATCCGTGGAAAAACCTAAAGTCTCTGAATCCCCTTTTATAGCCAACGACTTAGACCGTTATTAAAAGGCAGCACCCTTTAAGGAGAAAATCTCCACTGCCAGGGACAGAATTTGCTAGCCCAGGGTCTAGCCACTGCCACAGGAGCACCAACCCACATGACAGAGAAAGGCACGTCTTCTCTTAGTTGCTCTTTTTCTCCGATCTGACTTGCAGATAGGACTATCATGCTCTCGTCCATGCATGGGACTACCTGGCACTTCAATCTTCTGCCCCCTAAACTCATCTTGGAGCATAAAGACCTGTTCGCACCTTTCCTTACTCAGTTTGCCAATGCTTCGTTTAGAGACTGCAAAATTCCCACGGAACTTAAGAAAGTAACTATCACTCTGATCCCAAAAAAACAAACCAATCTGGATCTCACTGACCCTAGTAATATAAGGCCAATTACCAACATCCTCCAATTCCTATTGAAAATCCTGGATAAGGTTGCAACTGCCCAATTGCAAGCCTTCACAAAACGTAACACCCTTCACAGACGACAATCAGGGTTCCACCCTTCTTTTACCAAGGAAACCGCACTCGTGGATCTCCAATACCATCTATTGAAAATTATGGAGAAAGGGAAAGCCGGGATTCTGATTCTATTAGACCTGTCCGCAGCTTTTGACCTAGTCAACCACAAGCGTCTACTTCTGTACCTACGGCATCAGGGTTCCTGTTCCTCAGATGCAGTAAATTGGGTTCAGTCCTTCCTGACCAATCACAAGTCCAATATTCAATAGGGTTCAGCTTCCTCTGCCTCCCCTATTGAGTATGGTGTGCCTCAGGGAGCCTCCATTTCGCCACTGCTTTTCAATCTTTATGTGTGTTCCTTCTGTTCACTATTGGAAGACCTGGGAGTATTTCTTACCAACTACACCGATGACACACAGCTGGTCATCGAGCTGTGTGGGGACCACTCCGAGGACTTCTTGATACTGAACAACATCTAACTCCATCGAGGGATGGATGTCCAAAAACTGGTTATGTCTTAATGGCCTCAAAACCAAGCTCCTTATATTCGGATCCCCTCAAGCTCGTTCCAAACTCGACTCCTCATATGATAACTTCCTGTTACAAGGTAACAAAATCATGACCCACACGGAAGTCAGAACCCTAGGGGTTTACCTAGAGGCCTCTCTGAATTCAGATGCACAGGTGCAACATCTTCGACAGACTTGTAATTATCATCTTAGGCTTCTCCGGACCATCCGCCCCCATCTTAATGAAAAGATTTCAGTGATCATAGCTCGAGCCACTACTTTATCAAGGCTAGATTACTGGAACACCTCGTTATGTTGTGCCTCTAAATCTAACATCCAGGCCTGCCAAATCATTCAGAACGATGCGGTCCGCGTGTTTCTCAACATCCCCAGAAGATCGCATATTTCCAATTTCAGGAAAGATCTTCACTGGCTCCCTGTGCAGGAGCGAATTCAGTTAAAAATTGGCACATTAGTGCACCACACTCTTTACGGCAAGGCCCCAGAATATCTTAAAGCCTTGGTTCTACAGTACCAACCCGCCAGAAATTTGCGATCCTCCTCCCTTGCTCAGCAGCAGGGAATTTGGTACACAATATCCAGGGGTCTAGGAAGATCCTACCCGCCCATTGTGTCCTCTTTTTGGAACACCCTACCTCTTACCATTACAGCCATGCCCAACCTGATGCTTTTCAGAGAAACTCTGAAAACTCATCTTTTCAGGTAACTCCATGGCTTTACTAGTTATGCCCCCGCCCCATGAACCCTGATTTCTTTTTACGGTTGTTCACTGTCTCGTCCTTTTGTAGTCCTTCCGTGTTTTTGTTGCGCCCCAATGCCTGCGGGATGTCGGCACATTATAAATAAATAAATAAATAAGTATTAAATAAACTTGCAGCCCAGGCATTTTTCCAGTGAGGGGAGATGCAAGTAAATACAGGATTGGTTGCAGTTTAAAATTTGAAATGCTGATCTCTTATTAAATTGCAGACCTATGTAGTCACTCTAATAACTTGTATGCCCCATGACGAGTGGCTGCCCTATTGCAGAAGACAGCGGACATACACTTTTAAAACATTCCATGGCATTACAAAAGGAAACTCAGTTGGGAAATAGACGATCCAGTTTGAGACTGAAGGAAGCCACTTTTTAAGTTTCCTTTAAAGATGATCGTCTACAGAGAGCCAAAACAAAGTAACACGAACATACAATTTTACAATAGCAATCTAAATTCAGCCTTATACTCCCTTTTGCATCCCTGAGGTGATAGGGATTTGACCGGGGAACAGATGGGGGATCAATTTTAGCAAAGGCTTTCCTAAGAAATGGAGGCAATTAAAGGATTGCATATGGCCCACGAAATCCCATCTGGTTTCAGCCAGTCAAATTATGTATGTTTTGCATGTTGCCTCAAAGGGAGACAATATCTAGCATGGCAGGACCCGCGTTTCTTTTTGGGGTAGAGATCTTGATTTGGAAGGTCCAGTCTCGATTTAAACCACACATGGAGCTGTTGTAATGTCCCTGTAATGCCACTTTTCCAGAAAACCCTGGGCATAATAGTGATTCAGTAATGGCTATACCAATTCGAAGAAGTAATTAACTAAAAATCGTTTGGCGAATTGGTGTACCTGCAGACTTGGAGTATTCTCAAAACAAGTACGGAGGCCCAGGTCTGGTAAGCAAATTTGTATTAAACCCCAATTCATTTTAAATTCTACAATATACACAACATTAAAATTCCAGTAACCTGCCCTCTCTTCACAACAGAGAGGTATGCTGTATACCGTTACATTACACATACAGATACACATCAAAGCACAGGAATTAAGTTTTATGGAAGATGGTTACATAAAGTATATCCTTGCAAGTGAGTCATATTGTTCAACAGACAAAGTTGAAAACCAAACATGGTGTGCATTTTTTGTAGAACAATCATCAGTCAAAACAGTTTGCTGAAGGGACATTGTGGCTGCAATGCAAAACAAACCAACATGTTTTTCTTTTTTTGTGTGCCAGTTATGGTTTATAAATCAACCATACAATAGCTCTGCCACAGAGGTTAGGTTCATATTATTTTCGGCGGTTTAACGGTTTGGTTAAACTCGATAGCCTAATATTTTGCTCTATGAATCTTATTTACTGCACACCGTTTTAACAGATTTCCATCCAATCATTTTATATTAACAATGTATTTGTGGCTGAAGGGCCTCTTCATTGGTATGCAGCCCCTGGATAAAGCGAAGGCCATGACAGGATGATCTTCAATCTAGAGTTGGTCAGGTCCTCATTGTGTTAATTTCCAGTGAAAGTAATGGGAATATCCAGGGGATTTTAGTTTTGTTACATCAATGTAACAATGTGTGTTACCTTTGCCCAACAGGGGATAGGCCAAGTAACTTGCGTAGTCAGTCAACATCACATCCATGAATGGTTTACCACCAACTCAGGATGTGACTGCTTACTTCGCCATGCTCACTCTTCCACTTACGGGCAGTGTGCTCCAACACTACTCCGTTTTTGTATAATTCACCTCAAGAACTACTTCTGTCATTCTCACGATGCACTTACAGGCAGAACATGCTTTTTTACCTCTCCTAGATTGGCCGACCTGGTTTTGGCTTTGAGGGGGTGGGGGGAATTGATCCTCTAAATATTCTCCTCACCTCTCCTCATTGTTTCCTCCAGCATATGGCCTTCTCGTGAATCGGATAATCCCTTACTTGGTTTTCAGCAGTAGCACATTTATTACGAGTTTCTGGTTTAGAATACTCCAAAGCTCATAGGCACTCCTGAGCACACCTCAAGGCCATCACTCAAATTCATAACATGATTAAAACAAGTAGTATTGCAGCATGACACTAGTATCTGCCTCCATGAAAGTTTGCTTGCCAATATGGGCCAGCCTGCTTTCCTCTTTAGCTTGCATTATATGTGATCAAAACAAATCTTTGCTTGTATCCCAGCGATCATTTTACACCTCTCCGTTGCATTTTCCGGCATACCTGAACTTCTGCCCATCTGTCTGGCCTCTTGCCTTCACCCATCAGCATCTCTCTGCTGCGGTCTCTAAATGTTAGAGCTAAAATACCCAGTATCCTGTTCCCTTAGTTCTTGGATAATAATCACTGCCACTACACTAGTCACCAGAGGTTCAGAACCACAATGTGCCATCTTCAGTTCTCTTGGTTGGTTCTTTGGAAACGATCAGAATCACTGCTGTACAGTCTGTGGTATTTTTATAATAACAATTTCCAGCATTCCTTTCTGACAGAATGTCATCTTTTTAATTTTTCATTTTAAAAAAATCACATTGGTAATTCCATTTGAGAAAGTAATATCTGCTGGGACGGACTACTGAACCTCCAGCAGCTTCCTTGTAGTATAGCAACATGGCAGTTACAGAGTAACATGCAAATGCCTGCAAACAGCCTGCTAGAAACCAAAGTCACAACAGCCAGGTGCTGTCTTTAACTCAGGGCAACCCTGGTCCAAATGATATATAAAATTGTATATAATTGTGTACCCGCAATACCTGGTGGCAGATTGCTAAATAAATATAAACCATACCACGCTTGAAATGGTTGTCCATCAGGGCCGGTGCTATCACTAGGCAAGGTTAGGCGAGTGGCAAAATGCTGACTGCCCTGCCTTACCTGTGATCGCACTGGCCCTGTATACTGTCTGCAGGGTGCTGCTGGCTGCCAGCAGCAGAGAGGCCAGGCAGTGCGGTGCAGTGAAGGTTGGGGGTCAGGCCTGCGTCATGCTGCTCACAAGTGGCATCATGCGTGTGGCTAAAGCTCGTGGCTGTGAGCGAGCACTGGCACCTGCACCTTGCAGAGCAAGCATTTCACGTGCCCCTCTTGCTCTGCCTTCTGTGCGTTGGTCTTCGGACTCGTTAGTCAGGGATGCGGATGGACTGACTCTGGTCTCGTCTGGCTAAGAACATGGAGAATACTGATCGATTCAGATGAGAAGTGACAACTGGGCCACCCGCAGCAGACATGATTACATTATGCAATAAAATGTGGGTTTAGCCGCACTGCCCACGTTCACTTGAAATGTGTCAATCTCTCGCAAGAACTTAAAGGAGGTGCACAATCCTTGCATTTCAATTTGCAACCTTTTTACAGAGTTTGTTTGTGGCTCCGATTTGTTGTTGGATGAGTGACTCTAGCAGAGACTATAGTTGCAAAATGGACCTAAATTTTCACATGTATTCCCAATGTGTTGAAATGCAGTCTCCTCTTTGTGGAAAGCATGGGCGAGTGGGTGACGGGTGTAAACCCAGAGAAAATAGACTTGTGAGCCACTGTTTGATATACAATTTACAGATAAGGTGGTTGCTCTGTGACCATTGGGGCAACACCATTGAGCTGCTCATCAGGCTCTAACTTACCCCCCCCCCCCCACTGAACTTTTGGGCTATGTTGTCTTGACCTGGCTGACCTACAGAGCTGTGTCAAGACAGAACAGAAAAAAGACATTAAACGGCACCTGGACTTCCCTTTTAACAAAGGCCCAACAATTACTAACTTAAAGGATTTCACAGTCAGGCTCAGCACCTGCATTCATATGCATACATTTTTAGGCAATCGAAATTGTGATGTGGGGTTAGCATTTGCATGCCAGGGGAGCGGTTGGAAGGGTATAGAGGGGACAGGGGACCACTCATTCTCACAGCAGACCTTAAGTGCTCTGTGTCATACCCTTGTCCCTGATTTTGGCAAAGAGTATACCCAACACATGTATCGCTCTCCAGATTCTCTTAACCCTGCCTGTTTCAGTGGCAAGTGGCGAAAGAAGCTTTTTAAAGCTAAAGTTGATCAAAAGTTATATTCGATCTTCTATGATGCAAGAAAGACTTGTTGGGATAGCAACCTTGCCAATAGAGCATGACATTGCTCAACACATTGATATCAAGAACCTCGTTTCCATATTTGAGAAAATTAAAGCTTGGAAAGGTAATTTCTAATATGCACTTTCCCTTGTTTTAACACACATCTGGTATGAAGTCACATGCATTCCCAGATATATGTGTGATTTATATGTCATGATGGCTTTGGTGACCCAGGCATGTTTCATAGTTTGTCAACAGGTGGCTCACGCACTTCTGCTCCTGTGTTTCTTGGGTTTTTGGATGGTTTTGGAGAGTCACTCACTGTTTTTCACTATTTTAGGTGTTTTAAAAATAAGAGACATATTGCAAATTACTGTTGAATTTATACACATCATAGTAAGTAAGAATTGGGACACGTTTAATATTTTGTACAAGGTAGTGCTGCTTATGTGCTTGCAGGTGTCTAGTATGTATTACTAAAATTGTTTTCCTACTGTCTGTATTGCCTATATACAATTTACAGAAAGGATTAGCTCTGGATGCCTCAGTATTACATTTGCTGTTGCTATAGTATCATTGACTTGTTAAATAAACCTTTATGAAATACAGAGGCTTTAATTTGACTTCTGAAACCTATCACTGTGAGTGGACGTGAGGGCGAAGAAAGTGCAATGAGATCCATCCACACTAGAAGAAGTGAGCAATGTGTTAGGTCGAGGTAATGGGTTTGCAGCAATCATTAACAAAATGAGGACGGTTGGTTGAAAATGGTGAGGATCTGTAGTGGGGGGCGAGGGGACGCCAATCTGACAGTTTGCCTAGGTAGGCAAAATTCCTTGCACCGGCCCCGTTGTCCATGGAAATGTACAATTATGCTAGCCAAGAGTGTCCACCAGATTTCATAGGTGGCTCCCATTTCCTATGTCCTCACCTCACTTCATGCAGACAAAGCATTCGGACAGATTTAATTAGACTCTTCTCAGAGCAGCCAGGTGGCTTGAAAATGACCCAACCCACCATCTAGTCCATCCAATGGACAAGATAACGGACTAACCATGCGTTTAGCATTGTACCTTTGAACATAAGAATGCTTCACCTTAAACTGTATGGGGTACAGTCTACCTACAGTATTGTTTGGACAAGTCTCATCTGCTACTCAAAAATTGGCAACCAAGATCCTGCTCAATTAGGTGACAGCCGCTGCTAATACCAATCTCTATAAAGTTTTAGGAGAGATATACTATCACTCTATCCTTAGTAACTGTAGTTACTCTAGGATGTATGAAAGAATCTCAAAGGAGGACTGTGGGTCTGCAGCAACACTGCCCATAAGGAGCGGTGTGTTGCAATAGTAAAATACAGATGCCTTTAAGAGTTATGGTGGAAAAATAGACTGCATAGGAAAAGTAGAATGCAAAGAATTAAGGAAAAAGGTCCAGAAGCCCAGCAAAAAGTGCTGGGGGCCTCATTAGGAGAGGGCATGATGCATAAAATGATAAATCTCCCCAACAACAAATACCCTGGGTTTGTCACAACAGGCAATTGTCTCCACAGCAATATCAATTCAAAATGTATGTCTTACACAGTTAAGTGTAGGCCTAAACTGTCAACTCTTAACATCTGTTTGGCCCTTAAAATCAGACGAGGGGTATTAGAGACAATTTTATTTTATTGTTTAAAGCATGGACCTAGCTTGAGTGCAGCAGAACGCTGTACAGAGTGTGTGTAGCCACTTTCTGTACCTTCATTTTTTCTGCTAGGCTTCTCAGCATTTAACCAGGAGTCTTGGTTCTCTCAGCAGCAAGCAGGTGTTGAGTAGGGAGAGACATTAACGGAATGCAGTGCGGTTTGACAGCGGCTTGTGAGTTGAAGACTTGGAGGATACAAGTAGACAATGTTGGGTTGGTGGAGTGGCAAAGCTTGGTCGGCCTCAGTTGGAGAAATGAAGACACACCTTTGGTTGCATTTTAGACATAAATAGACTTGCTGTACAGGGAAACCGCCTCTAGAACCTGAAGCTCTACTAGGATAACACTGACAAACTGTTTTCCTTCCCAGAAATCACTATCTTATATGTGTATGCTGACTAAATGCAATTATCTTATTACTTTGTGGGTTTGCGTTATTACCGACAGTACGGTAGACCTATCAAACTCTTGTAACAATTGTGCGCGTTTAGCAACTACAAACTAAGAAGTGGCCTTTTGAAAGTATAGTAAAGTATACCTATGTGTGTTGGTTTATTGTGCTAAGTATTTAACAGTGACGTGTGTAAATATAATAAATCTAGATTTTAATATAAATATATGTGTAAGTGTTTCTTTGATGTGCATTACTAACTAGGTTCAGTGTACTTCCCTACAGCTCACATATTCATCTTAAGATAAGCCTGACTGCTCTGCCACTTCACCAAGGTCTTGGAGTATTAGAGACAGATAGTAAGAGTTGGGGGATGTACAAACCACTGGGATAGCTTACTTAAATCTTACCTCCAAGTGGGGAAAAACTCCCCTAGCATTCATTGTTTCTCCCTAAGGGGGAGCCATCCCCTTTAGGACTAGGGAGTCACAGGGAGGGACTCCCCCTTAGGGCACAAGGACTCCCAATGTTTATTAACATCTCCATTAACCCCAGTTTTCTCAGCATAAATGTATGTAAACTAAAATACCAAGTTGATAAAACCTTTGTCCGATAGAAATGCTGAAACCCATCGAGTGTGAAGTCTTGTAACCAATGGAACTTTGTGTCTGGTTACAGAACCCCTATAAAGACCCATTTGAGGAGGGACCACAGATCGTACGTGATGGGCAAGCAACCATAGGAACACTGCCAAGCACAGGAGTACAGAACAAACCGGGTCCTCCTCTCGCATCCTGAGAGATGTCGACAGATGTAGAGAATGATGCTGGCAAAGCCACAAAAAAGGTTGCCATAGGAATCCCAAGAAAGATACCATCAAGAAGGATACAGGAAGGTTGCCACCAGAGGAAAACCGAGAAAGTGCTTTTGAAACCCACAAGAAGGCAGCCGTGGGAAATAAACAGAGAAAGCACCGGCGAGGCCACGAGAAGGCCGACACCAAAGAAGACCAAAGGCCCCAGTAAGCACTCTGGCTCCAAGGATCCCACCGCCACTACAGCCAGAGAGGAGAAACAGGTACGCGGTATGGGCATGAGAAAGGGAGGTGGGCGACGAGGTCCACAACAAACCCGAAGAAATAACCAATCAGACGATATCCAAGGGAGGCGAAGTGTATGACAATGCTAGCTGCCCGGTCCCTGAGGAGGTACCTTTAAACTCCAAGTGAATCCAGTATAAGCGAGGAAATACAAGAGTAGGGTGTAAACTAAGGGGCTATAGGGCTCAGTGAAGGTTGAGCGCGACCAATTAAAGATATTGAAATTCAGGATAATGAAGTGGGCGAGGAGGTCCATGAGATAATGATGGCCATAGTACAAATCCCAAGTACAGTCAGAAGAGGTGTAGTTGCCCTGGAAAGGGGGTTAGCAAAATATACCCAGAGTATCTGCAAGGGGATGAGAAAAGCAACCATTTTTCTTTTTATTCAGTGAAACTTCCAAGTTTGTGGATGAGTGAAAGGGAAACCAGTTCATTTTAAGAGGCTTAAGAGAGTCCTATTGTCATGAACTGCAGCAAATTTAAGGATCTTGGAGATGTTGACAAAGGAAAACTAGAGAAAATTGTGAACGTTCATTTTCAAGAACTGTTAACAGAGGAGGCGATCAACTACAAGATCCGAAGACTAACAGGCATTTACTTTAGGGATTATAATTTGTGTTTAGTGGTAGGGCCAGTTAGATTGGGTTAGGTTTCGAACCGAGGACAAGTGTTTTTATGTTGACTGGTCATCCAGACGAGCACCTTAGTATTTTAGTGAATATCGGGAACTCATCTTAGCACTAGGGCAAGGTAAGGTAGGATTTTCATTTGCGTTAATAAAACAAATAAAACAAATCTTTCGTCTGACCCAAGTCTTTTCGTCTGACCCTTACATCTGGTTCGCCACACCGTCTACCCAGATCTTAGGACCCAAAAGGCCCAGTTTCATCCTAAACTCTGCATTTTCTGCATTTTCATTTACAGGGGTTGGTTACTAGTGTTTTGTAAAGTGTTTTTGTATTTTCTTTTCAATTAAAGACTCGTATTTTTATAGAATCTTGTTTGGGCATTCCTTTATTTTTGTACCACAGCAATATTGTTGTGTGGATGCTTCTTTGCTAACTCAAACCGCCTCCTGAAGAGTTTTGCCTGCCTTTGGCCTACGTTACCACAAGACGTGAAGGAAGCATGCTGGTCTGGTTGCGACTGCTACCCCTCTATGATTGGGATCACTGCTTGTTTAGTATTGTGGTGCAGAGTAAGAGTTTCAATCACTACTTACCTCTGTACACCTGCAGAGCATTAGTCATTTCTTTAGATCAGTACTTAATTCTTTGGTAGTTATCAGCTAATCGTGGCTATGGTTACTGGCACTTTCAGAACCACGATTCCCAGACAGGAGTGCAATTCAAAGGTTATTTTAGGAAAAAATCCCAACATTACCTTAATTGTTTCTAGATTGCTCGTCAGCGCCACTGTGATATAATCTTGGAGTAGTAGAACCATAGCTTCCAACATGAACATTTCCTTTGGTTCCCTTTCTCTTGTAGCTCCGGGGCAGTAGTCTCCCAACATGCACCTCGCTTTACTCTACTTCCTGATCGTCTTCCACCACTTCAAATGTTTTTCTAATTCCTATGCACCAGTACCTTTAGGTTGGTTCATCAACCTCGATTTGCTGCTTTGTGTGCGTGTGTCTCACGATTTTCCATGTCCATTACAGCTTTGGATTTTGAGGCATTTCAAGAACGGCTCCTACTACTCATTCCCAGCGATCAGCTATGCTGCGATTCAGCTGGTTTGCAAGCTCCTGCCCACTTGTCAGCATCACTCACTTAAGTGTTCCTCGCTCGATCCATGTCCTTGTGGGTGTTAGAGAGTTGAGCAGTGCCATCAGTGTGCTTGCCATATGCCTCCCAGATACATGCCGTTTCTTGGCAACCCAGCTACGTATCTCTTGGCATCTCAGCCTCTCTTGGAGATGTACTTCCAACCCTTATCTGATGCCAGACTCCTTGTCTTCAGTGTCCTTTTTATTTCTGCTCCCAGAGGCTACACTGGCCATGAACAAAACATGTTTCTTCTCCCAATCTTAATGAAGGAAAAAGCCTTAAGGGTTCATGGTTATTGCAGGGAATGGGCTTCCCTATTGCTGGAAAGGGATGGATTGTCTTCCACTTTTGATTTTAAATCTCTTAATGTGCACAGAATTTTGAAATGCTTGAAAGGGCTGGTGGTGATGGGTGAAGTGCAAGTGGCTGCATTATCACAAAAAGTTCTAGGGACTGAAAGATGATGGAAATTATATATTTCCAGGACAACAGACTAATGTATCTGGCACCGTCGGCCTGAGTAGCGAAAAGGAATTCCCCTGATAATGACATGCCAAGAATCATCTGCTGCGCATGTATGGTTAAACCAGTCAACCTGATCCATGATGCTAGACCCACAAAAAGAAGATAGCAATTGGCCAAATCAGCTACAACATTGGGTGCATTTGCTACCTGATCTGGGATTCTTCAGCCTTCTTTCACTATTTCTAGCATGTCCTACTTCTTGCTCACTGGCAGAAAATATATTATCCTGTGGTGAAAGAACTATTGCCAAGTAACAGTACATGTTCCAGCACTACTACTGAAACAGTGATCCAGTCAAAGGTGAAAAAAGGCCTAAATGAATTGTATATCTCCCTCCCCTCTCAAGGTAGCTGTGTCAAGGGAAGGCTATACTCTTTGTGCTGTGTGAACCAGTACAGAAGCATCCAAACAATAGCACAGGGAATCGAAAAAACAAATGGCTGCCAACACAGGGTTCTTATAAAAAAAATAGTTACACAGAAAAATTGTCAAAAACACTGTACAATGCCACCCCTGTGAAGCAAATGCACACATCACTGGAAAGTGTGCGACTCTTGGTATAAATTAAAGGAGAGAGGAACAATAAGCATTAAACAATTAAAATGCTATTTTCAGAATGCCTTTTAAGGCAGGGAATGGTAGCCCTAAATATCTCTGCAGCCCATGGTAAACAGGTGAGATAGGCAGAATGTATAAAAGCTTGCTTTAGGAGCTTCAAGTCCACTCAAACATTACCTTATTGTTTTGTAGCGGTTTGACAGCGTTAAGCTGGTCTTCTTGGTCATGTTTCCATGGTGGGTGTTCTGGTCCAAATCGTGAGCAACTCAACTGGATTAGAGCACTGATGCATGTTGTGCAGTTTATGGGCTGCTGAAGGAACTAGATGGTGTCCAATGGCAGGTAGCAGTGGCTCCAGTTGTCCCAGCTCAAATGCTCAGCAGGTGGCTTGAAAGTAAAAAGGCAGGCGATTTGGTCTTGCTGGTTCGATGCAACAAGGAAGTCTTGAACATATGGGGGTCAGTGGAGAGTGGTTTCCATTCAAGACTGGATTTTCTGGGCAGCTCGTCGTAGCAAAGCTTAGTTCAAAACACACGTGCTAGGAAACTGTCAGCAGATTACCAGTAATTCAATGTCAGCTTGATGGGCTCGATGTAGCTCAAATCAGGAAATGCTGGATTCTAAACCCAGCATTGTCAAAGGCAGCACCCTTGGGTACTTACGACCTTTCTGTTAAAGGCCAATCCATGTCATTCTAGTGGTTTCCTCTAGTCCTTGACTTGTAAGAAGGTGTTTAGTAGGGAAAGGAGGCCAAAGTGTTCTTCCTATAGCTTTATGACCTCTTTGCTTCCCTGGACCTCCCCTGACCGCTCTGTTCCACATCAAATGGTCTCCCCCTGACCGCTCTGTTTCACATCAAATGGTCTCTGTGCTAATAATCACTTTACAAGTATTTCTGGTCTGTTCTGCACTTCCCTCAAGGTGCCTGTTGCAGACGTATTGTATTGTATTTTTGTAGAGAGCTTATACACAAATCAAGTGCTTCAAGGCGGGAAGGGAACAAGGGAATACAGTAGTCATTCTTAGGCCTTGAAGTTTCCAAATGATCTAACAAAATCAATGAGCATACTAGACCTGAGGCATTTCTACTAAGGGCATGACAGGAGGGAAGGCGAGAGGGGGGGGGGGGGGGGGGGGCGGAAGCGCATACAAGTGCAAGTCAAGTGTTATGGAGAGAGGGAGGGGAGATGAGGGGGGGGGGGGGGAAAGACATACAATCGACTAAAGTACTAGACTTGCCGACATTCTGATTGCTTGATGATAGTCCATCATCAATAATGCGACTATGCTCAAGTGTTTCAGGCGCAACCAGGCTAGGGAGGGGAGACAAGTGAGGATAGGACAATGATCTTGCTAGGCCTAGTGCATTTAAGGTTGTGCAAGTGCGCAGACAGGAAGTGCGAGGGAGGGGGAACAAGTGCACCCAGTACATCGGGGGCCTGGGTAAGTGCTGAGTCGATGCCCCTCACATGGAACGTATTCTGAGTGCAGTAGTGCAAGGGCAGAGTGCAGAGGCCTGAAGGCAAGTGTATGACTGGTGGGGGAGCCTGGGACCTGCAAGGCTCTGAAAGTACACCAGGCGGGAAGTCAGCGAGACTGAGCAGAGTTGGGGAGGATAAAGGAGGAGCAAATCCAGAGAGACGAGGAAGAAGGTTAGCAGGGGAGAGGGAGAGAGAAAGGAAGATCATGAGGAGGGTCTTGAGGAGTTTCCGGCTCAAGACGGAGAGAGGCAGGGAGGATGAACCAGAGTGAGGCACCTGCAGAGGATAGCATTCTACCCACAAATCTGGAGAAACAACTCATCCGCAGAGAGTTGGAGGAGGCAGAGCGGAGTGCTCTAGAAGGAGAGTATTTAGGAAGAGCACGTTGTAGGTAGTGTGGGCCCTGGCCCCAGAAAGCCTTGTGGACTATGCAGAAGGACTTGAACTTGATTCTTTCAGCCACTGCGAGCCAGTGGAAGGATTTCAGCGGAGAGATGCGTTCCCTGGGCTTGAGGCCAAGGATAAGTCTTGCGCTTCTGTTCTGGATAAGTTGTAGAGGTCAGAGAGTAGAAGTAGGAAGATTGTGAAAGAGGGCTCAGGAGACGAGTTGCAGATGGTAGTGGGACTTTTTAGAGATGTCTGAGATGTGAAAAGAGAAGGAGAGAGTGGAGACAAAGATGACCCCCAGATTTTTATCTCACTGGTGGGTGAGGGTGCAGAACCAAGGGAGGCAGGCCAGAGTGCAAGAGGTAGCCAGCTTCTCCAAGAGTCTGCCCAGGAAAGGAAAGAGATCAGGTGATAGTTTGTCAGAATGGAAGGGTCGGCAGAGTTTTGTTTTGGGGTGCAACAGAAAGTGCTTGAGATATGTGGGGAAAACTCCAGTGGCGATGGAGAGGTTATAGAGGTTTGCAGGGGCGAGAGAGTCGATGTTGTCCTTGATGGCTTTGGAGGGGCGGGGGTTCACCTGTTTGGAAGAGGCTTTTATAGACCGGACTTGTCTGGAAACCTCCTCAGATGTGACAAGGGAGAGGGAGGAGAGAAGAGGAGAAGGGTACGGGGCGGCCGAGGGGGAGCCAAGAGATGGTGCATGAGCGGGTGCGGAGGAGAGAGAGAGAGAGAGAGGACAGGATGTCATGAGTTTTGGCAGTGAATTGTGCATCCAGAGCTGAGCAAAAGGTCTGGATAGGTGAAGTAGACGATAAGGCTGGCTAGTTCCTTGCAGACTTTGAAAAGTTTGGCCGTGTTGTTGGATGCAGCAAAGATGCGGCCTCGAATATGGACTCTTTTCTTGGACCGGATGCAGAGTCTGTATTGCTTTCGAAGAAGGCGGCATGCCAGCATGTAAGAAGGTGCACCTCAAGATCGAACAAGGTACTGTGCGAGATTCCTTGCTAGGAGCCTTGCTGTCCAGAACGGAACTACGGACACCGATCAGTACGCTGCGGACACAATTGGACCCATAACCAACCAGAAGGAAAAAAAGACTTGGACTAACTGCGAACACCAACGCGTTGTGACATGAACAAGGCACGTAAAAGGTTGGGCTGGGTGCCCCTCTGCACGTAACGGATGGATGACTAATGATAAAATGAACTAAGGAATTGGTCCCGAGGAGGATAACCCAAACAACTGATCATTGAAATATGTCGATTAGCAACTATACGACTGTCTCCAGGTCACATGAGAGAATTGCTTGAGAGTAACAACTTTGAATGACAAGTGTCTATATGACACTAGATTGGTAAGTGTCACTGATTTAATTGATAATCACCACAATCACAAAGAAAGATACTGCAGTATTTACCATAAAAAAATGAAAAACAGTTCACGTATTATTTACGTATCCCAGTAATTCATACAAAGGACTTTCTTAACAGAGTGTGCTCGCACACTCTTCTTTTTAAACCTACCTTTTTAAGGTGGTCGATCATACTTCACGCAGGGATGATAAATGACATGGCAGTATACCATTCATCGAATACTCCCATGTGAGCTACTCCACTACCTCTTCAGTTATGGGACAGGTTTCCAAATTGATTTGAACAAAACAGGTTCTCATTGTAGGATCAGGGTAAGCTTACGCCTCTCCTTTTTCTGTTAGATAGGCGGCACCCCAGCGCATTCTAGGGTTAGAACACCAGAGGGACAGGGTGTTCTTCGGTGAGGGCAAGGACTAGGCAACACAATAACAGTTGAAAAAGTTATCTTGTTTATAATAATAATGTTGCTCCTTTTTCTGTTTTGTGTGTCAATGTTACATTGATATAATAGAAAGGACAATTTTCCCACACAAGGCATATATAGAAAATAACCCTGAGTTTGTTGCAGCTCAAGATCCCCATTTCCGTTCTGCTGCCCAGCACTTGTGTTTAAAGTCAGCCAGATCAGGGTTCTACCAAGAGTTGCACTTTTTGGCATGCTTCAGTCGAACACTCATATCGAGAGTATTGGCGATGGAAGGTGAAAGTTAGAGAGGGCTGTGTCAGGGTGGGTGTCGGCTGCAAGAATAGGAGGGGAGTAGGTGGAGGCAAAGGCAGCCACTGACACTCTTTTCATGGGTCGGGTGACCTTGAAGGTGGGAGGCAAAGTAGGGTGTGCCAGGAAGAGGTGAGAGGAGGAGGAAAGGAGAGAAGATACCAGGTCAGGCCATTCCGAGAGGAAGAGTGTGGACTGGCATGGCAGCCAATAGAAGGTGGCCAGAGTAAGAGAGGAGACAGGCGAGAGAGAGCCTGCAGACCAGACATTCGAAGGAAGAGTAGGCCTGAGTGGGAATGATGGAAACAGAGATCCACTCAGGAACGATCAGGGCTACTACCCCTCCTGGCCTGCTGGGTCTGGGCTCAGAGGATCTTACAGTCTTTGGTTAGAAGTGTCAAAACTTGGGACAGAGCGGTCCCTGAACCATGTCTCGGTGAGAGCAAAAACACCAATGTCTAGGTGAAGGAGGTGGCACATGTCTGAGGAGTGCTTGACTACAGAGCGAGAGTTGGCAACGTGGAGAAGATAGTCATTTTTGAAAGACTTATGAGGGGGTGAGCCGGGGACAGAGGTCCCCCCCCCGTAAGCGGTGCGAGTGCTTGCGAGATAAGAGGCAGGAGAAGCTGGGTACAGTGGTAGATGGCAAGTGAGCCAGTGAGGAGGAAGGTGGAAAGTTAATAAGGCGAGGGAGGAGCTTATTAAAGAGAAGCCCCCCTTCCCTCGAGGAAGCCAGCCTTCCCACCAGGCAGAGGTGTTGCTATCCCCACTAACAGTGGAATACATTTCCTAGGTGTAACCTGGACCCATGTGTTCTGGAAGCAGCTTCAAATAGCTGCAGTAGACTTCTCATCTGTAGGTCAAAGACGAAAGCCTGAGTGCAGAAATAACAGTATGCCAGCAAATTCAGCTTTTGCAGTTTAATCTGAAAGGTGCTGTTCCCCATGCTTAACAGGCCAATAGGGTGATATATGGAGTAAAGTGCATGCTGGTAGATGTAGTGTCTGGGTCTCAGGCCACATTAACTGTGGGATCTTTCGAAACATTAGCAAGACATATGGCGAGGATAGATGACTACTGGGCAGTTGTACTAATCAGCAAACGCAATGTCAAATATATCTGGCTATGCCCTGCAGGTCAACTACCCCAGGTTTAGAGAGGTCCCTGGGCTGCTCGGACTGTGTTACATCCATGTCCCTGTCGCATTTGGCAATTACTGTTGTCCAGCACAAAATATACATTGGGCATCGTATAAAGAGGTTGGTAAATTCAAATATGCACACCGAACACCTACCAAAACCTGTTTTTAAAACACAGAACACTGTCTGGAAATGAGACCGTTTCAGCAGATCTGACTTGCATGGCAGAATCCATTCACTTAAGCTCTTTATATTTAAAAAATCTGGGAGATTACCCCTTCTCGCAGATGGAAATCCGTTACACATCTTTTTAAAAAGAAATTCCACACAGACAAGTCAAATCTAGGCCAGAAGTACTAGGGTTGTTTCCACAGCGTGTGTATTGCATCTCATAAGGGAAGATACAGCTTTGCCTTGAGCCAGAGGCCCTCTCTCTTAGCTTTCCTGTATGGCATTTTCCAGCAAATGGGACACTCCTATACAGTGTGTTTGTCGGGGATATCATCTGTGCATAGGCTACGACTACCTATTTTTTCTCCCTCACTGCAGTGATAAAAAGTACAAGACAACAAAATGCGGAAAAAAAGTTTTCCTCCACAGGTTTTATGCGGTTTATAAAGCTGAGAAATGTTGTGTAAAGTTAAAAAGCTTCCCAAACCTCCATGTGAAAAAATTATTTTACTTCAAAGAACTTGCTCCTATTGGCAGTACAGTGCATGATGGAAGGCAGTAGCAATTTGCTGCCTTAAAGTGACAATTTTCTTCTCAGGTTTTCATTTCTTGCTGGTTTTCTCGTTTGTGTTTTATTTACTATAGTAACAATGTAGGAATAGGTTTGCTATTTTAACTTTCCTTCAAAAATAATGTATTTATTGTGCGTTAAGAAAAGGTTTGTCATTAATAAACATTGTTCAGTAGTCTTGCTATCTGGTGTATATGAATAGAAATGTGGATCCAAGTTGGAGAACGGAAGGACAGACCAAAATGTATGCCCAACGGCAGGATTCACTGCAAATGCAAATATGTTTACACCTGCACCAACTCACTACACCTATACTGCTTCTCTTGAACACTCTGGGAGGGAGTAGTGGTAACATTAATTAGCTGTAGCTTAATAAAGAAAAGAGAATTAACTGTTTCAACAGCTATTCCCTTGAGTCCTCAGTGACCCACAACAGTAAATTGTGTCCTTTTGGCCAAGGATTATAAACAAAGCATAAGAGGTACCGCTGAGAGCTATTTATTTTGTCACATTGTTTAAAGCGTTTCCAACACTGGCATTTCGTGTTCATTGTTAGGCAAGAATTGATGTAGTAACCCTGGAGGAAGACTACACAAACCTTGTCCTCTTAGTATTAGGTAACCCACCTATTGGTAAAGGTCTGTACTACACAAGTTGGTAGTGTGACTGAGCAGCCAGACATTTCTCAAGAGGGGTAAATGTGTGCTGGAGCAAAGAAACCCACCAATACAATTGGCTAAGTAACACCTAAACTCAAGGTTTATGCAATAAATAATTATTTAAAAGTAGTTTGTAAAGCATTCTTTAAAAGGGCAATATATGCAGCAATCAAATACACTTCAAAATACTTGTTCAGAATTAACACAACGATTAGTATATACTCTTTAGAGATGCTTCTTACACACCTCCTACACCCAGAGGTGACTTCACCAACTAGGACAGTAATTGCATTTATACATCACTTTGTAAATTCTGAGGTTTGTAGAAAGGAAAGGTTAATGGAGCATGTGAGCACTTTACATTTTCCAATGAAGTTTAGATAAAAACCTTTCCCACCAATATTAGTTTAAAACCAATATAGCACACGTGGGACAGTAAGAATCAAAGTCAAATGAAACAGAAGAGTCTGCATGGAGCCAGGACAGCCAAAGTCTATTGGAGCAAAGTCTATGGAGCCGAGGCACTTTTTAGATACTAAAAAGTCTTGCACAAAGTTAGAGTTTGTTGAAGAAAAATCACTGTATGGGCACAAGCTGTTACACTTGTGAAGGGTAGAGCTGAAATGAACTCTAGCAAAGCAGCTACTGCAAGTCTCAACTGAGACGAGCAAGCTACAGACACCGAGGTAGGTACCCCAAGTCAGAACAGTACCTTTGGTTAGAAGACGAGGGTCCAGCGGTCTTCTGTCTGGTTGCAGTGATGCAGATTCTGTGTTCCTGGGCCTCAGTCATGGGGACAAGAGGGAGGACGTGAAAGTAAGCATCCCCCAAAAGGCATATAACACTCCCCAATGAGAGTCAATGATGGACACACCCCTGGAGGGAATGAGACCAAGACCAAGTGCGGTTGAGAGTAAAAGTATTTTTATCTAAATCAATATAGGGCATGCAAAGGACTCTGCAAACTCCGAGAGCGCTCTGTCTGACAATAGCAAAGACCGTCATTTATATTACAAATACACATCATGTATGAGCTAAGCTATAGGGGCCACATAGGCTTTGGGATTGGATGGCGATGACTAGCTACTATGTCGGCTGCAGGCACAGTGCTCCATGATTGGCGGGGATCCACGTGGTGGCATCACAGAGTGCTTGGGTCAGCCGGGCTCATCGGGGTGAGGTGCCAGGACACAGGCTTTCCAAGGAGATTCACTACTTCAATACTAAAACTTGCCCTTGCGGCCACTCATACACATTTATCACACTCGTCTATGTCAAGGTGGTATTTAAAACCTTTAACACATCAATCTAGTACCAGGGAGGGGACACAGGAAAACAGTATGCAATACGAGGCTTCCTTTATACATCATCATAAAGTTGATATTAACAAAGGATCCAATCTCATGGGCCCAGGTGTCTTGTCAGGGGGCACGAGTTAGGCTATTTTCATCATTCTATTCTGTTAGATGTAGTGAGTGATAGTTTTACGGTATGTTGGTACAAGGGTGAATAACTATTTCTATGGCCCATTAAACTTAGGGTGAACTGAAATAGCGTTGGGTCGGAGGGGGCACATAGCTAATACCTCAAAAGGCGATGGAAGTTGGGGTTGTGTGGGTTGTAATTCCCCTTGGCCTGGCCAGGGCGGCACATAGTGATTTTATGGTGGCATCTGGCGTCGGAGGCATGGGGGAAGGTAAACGCTTGGTGCGGGTCCAGCAGGAATGCAGGGTGGTGTAGCTGTACTGTTTCAACAACAGAATACCGGGGGCCCTTCGAGCCCCGGCGAGCCTTGAGGGGAGGAGGGGGGGGTTAGATGTGCAGCTCTCGAGAAGGAGGGGGAGATGGCCTTGTAACTTTTCGCGGGTCCCTGTTCACGGAACAGCATGGATGCTATTACAGGGCCGAGTGGCTGGGGGCATTATGTAAAGGGCACATTTTTATAATTCACATATACTCGTGTTTACTGAATCAATACAATGAAAGGTTTTTATTAACATTACATCATATAACATTCATTACTCTGTTGTTTTGATTCCACGGGGGAAAAAATGTACACAAAACGTTAGGTCAAACCTGGTTGGTGAATGCATGGGTCTCAGTGACACGTCACAGTTTTAAACACATACTTAGGATTTGTGATTCAAGGATTGGAGAAACAACAAGTTTGTCCATCATTTCAACCACAGCGAATGTGGCTCAGAACGTCTAATAACCCACAAATATCACAACGCTCTCAATCATACTATACACAAGCATTATATATATTGCTCTTTTAATCGTTTTACACTAGCAGCAAACATTGGTCAGTAAAAGGAGGATTCGGATGTCCATACGCTTGACACCCTTACATGGAAATGTCCTGTGGGTAGGCGGGGTTCGTACCATAATAACATGAGCAACTGGCACTATGGGTTTTGAGCCTTTTAGCAAAAGGCTTAGCAGCCTTGGATAAGGCTGGGAGACCCAGGGATTGTGGGATGTTTCAACCCACTAGTCCAGGCCCTGCAACATTACTGTGCATTGCTTGCAGCAGAAACATCAGAATGGCCACCGGAAAGCATGCTGCTCGCTAAAAAGCACCAGAAAGTGCGCAGTAAACATCTGAAAAATAGGCCGCCATACACTTTTGTCTATGTCAGTGGGAACACAGGAGACCACTGCCAAAACCCATCATTTGGTTACCCACAGAGTAAAATCATTGCAAAAGAAACACAGCTGTTTTAAAAATCAGTTTTTTCCCTGGCTGTCAAATTTGCAAAAATCATGGCTCACAAACCACCCAAAAAGATACAATCTCCTTGTTGGGTGATAAACATCATTCTACTTCGAGAATCCACATAAATACAATGTCCACAGAAGTATATATTAGCTGAACAAAGTCCACTTTTGAGGATGATTGAGCTAGAAGAAATCTGTCAAAAATGGGTGTGGTACCGTTACTCACCTCTGTCAGAAGCTGGCGATTTACAACCTGTCATGTGTAAAGTTGTACATTGAACTCAAACTATGCCAATGAAAGACTTGCTATCAGAAGCCTAAGAGGTGGCTACAATTCAAAACTATATTCTGAAAAGGCTTGAAGAAATAGTTTGATGTATTTGTTAAAAATGTAAGTTATATTTTAGGATAAGACAATTTCAGACATTGTGTTAAAAGTTAAAGTTTCCCACACTGGGCTTCAAACACATTCCACACATCCTCCCTAAACAAAGGAATCTGTTCTCCTGTGCTCTGCTAAGAAACTGGTAGGCTGGTGTGAAAAGGAACTGGGAGGGGCACCCTGGCCTGTTGCTGTGAGTGCAGACAAAGGGCTCCCTTGAGCTGAATGGAGATGCTAATTTGGGGCGTCAATATAAACTGCCCTGGCAGGAAGACAAGCCATGTGACTCTCTGACTCAGCCAAAACCTTGGAGGTGGGCCAGACTGAAAATGTGGATTTGACATTGGATTAAATATATGTTTAAGGAAAATACTTCTAAAATAGTGTACCGAACTGACAAAAATATGAAACTTAAAGATTATTAAAATGAAAAATGTGTTCACAGTTTAAAACTAATCTGGAATCTGTGCGATGTTCTGAGACTGAACCACATAGGTTTTTAATATTGTAGCTAGTGTGGTTGTGCTAGGACCATGAAAAATTACAGAAGTATGACCAGAGGGTATGTGCATGTATATGTAAAAAATTGTACAGATCCAAAAATGTGTAACCAACCAAAAGCGGGAAAAAACTCATTTGTGAACCAAAACTCATAGGAACATGGGCCTTGAACAGAGACGTGCCTTAATTAATCTGTGATGTGTATATGTAATATACACAAGTTGTGCATATGGGAAATATGTTTTTCGAGAAAAATAGATTTTCTAAGTAAAAGCAAAGGGGAGGTTCTTCCCTAGGTTGTAAATGGCAGCATGACTATGACACATGATGACACACTGTTCCCTTCTCAAATCAGGGGACAGGGAATTCTCTGACCTATCAGATCCTTAGAGGGTTGGGCATAGACAATCAGCCTCCCCACTCACTTTGGAAAATGGATAAATAGGGACTGTTGAGGACCCACGGACACACTTTCTCACACATCAACTGATCCCCTGGCGAAGCACCCTGCAGGAAGAACCAGACTCCAGATCCAGACTCTAGAACCCTGAAGCAGAGGCCTAATCCAAAAAGCTGAACCCTTTTCAGCAGGCTTTTAAAAATCTTGCAAACCTGATTTTAACCCCTAAACTTCCAAGGGGCACCACAAAATCCAACAGCCTGGCTGAGCGGTTTTGCTTCTGGCCAAGAACTTGTGCTAGAACCAAGATCCAGACCCATAGAGCAGAGCTGTATCCAGAACCAACCCGTCAGATCCAATCCAAGAGGCCGCACAGACCAGAGTGCCTTGCTGAGAGCAGAGTCCAGGTGCCCTGATCCTGTCCAGTGGCGAGTGAAGTCCAAACCTTTGACCAGATCTTTGACGGGCCCATTCCATTCCAAAGCCATAGAAGTGAGTATTTAGTATAGAACTGTCCATAGTCCTCTCTTAAAGTAATCTATTCAATCCATTTCAACCTATCCAGAAGTGCATTATAGAATATTGTGCCCATCCTGAATCCTTCTCGTTATATAGTCTGTGATAATTGTAGCGATAATCATCTGTGCCCTGATATTTTCTGAAGAAAGTCAAGTGTCCTGGTGCACAGCATCTTGTACTTTCATAGCTCCTTAGTATAAGTCCATCTTGGTTCCTAATCTTTAAAGCGCATCTTTCATTTTGAATCTTTTCTGAAAAATCTTCCTCGACTAAAACCTCTAACTTTTGAACCGTACATCCTAGAAACGAAATTTAAATGTCATTTTGAAGCTAAATTCCTCAGCTTTCAAACCCAAAACGACATTCCCGTTCCTTATAGTTTTTCCGTAATCGCGTTTCCCACACGTGGAAAAATTGCAGCGAATTTGTAATTCGGCCCAATTTCACCATATGTAAAAATAGCCATTTCTTGATTTCAACTTCTGAATTTCGTTCTCCATCTGCATTGCTAGTGTGGACCTGAACCAATCCAAAGCAACTCTCACTAGTTCTGCATCCCATTTAGCGAATTAAAATCAATTTTAGCATTTTCCCCATTCATTGCAAATCACATTCAAAAGCATTCTGACCTGTTTTTAAAGCATTCCTGTTCTCTCTAAACTTGCTGGGGGGAATTGAACTGCATTGTTGATTGTTATTCCTGATACCTGTGTGTCCTCATTCCATCTCTTCATATTGCATAGGGGGGGGAGGGAGTAGTCACAGGGAAAAGAGTGATCATATTGTCTTTTGATTGAAGTCATATCTAGTCTTATTTCTGTGTTGCATTCTTTCCTATCAGTGCATTTCTTTGAACCGCACAAAGTATTCTCTGCTACATTAATCCTCCTAATTGATTAAAGAGATTGTTGATATTGTAATCTTACCCATTGCTGATCATTGTTCATATTCATAAGGAACAAGTTACTTACCTGTAACTGTTGTTCTCCAGCATGGGTCTGGCATGGATTCACATGCTCATGAATATTCCCCGTCGTCAGGCTGGGAATCCTCGGTAAAGAAAAAACCAGTATCAGTTTCGTTTCTGATCTGTCTTTCGTAGTAATAACCAATCACTGGTCTCTGCGTCATACTGACCACAGCCAATGACTGCCCTCTACCTAAGCACCGCCTCTGGCAGCCATCTTCAGATTTGGAAGCACGTGAAGTGGCAGTATGACCAAGTGAAGAGCCGCAGAGGGGTAGGCGGGAGGGTTCGCATGTGAATCCATGCCAGACCCATGCTGGAGAACAACAGTTACAGGTAAGTAACTTGTTCCTTCTCCAGCATGGGGTCTGGCATGGATTCACATGCTCATGAATAAAGAATACATAGCAGTACACACATGCACAACCACGGGAGGTGGCAAAGGCTCAACATTAAGCATCACATCAACTCAACATTAAGCATCTTACCTCCTCACCAGGCTCACCTCAGGCGAACAGGTTGCGCAGCACTGCTTGGCCGACCCTGGACTCCTCCCTGGAATCCCGGTCGACGCAGTAGAATTTCGTGAAGGTGTGCGTCGACCTCCACGTAGCAGCCCTGCATATGTCCAGCAGGGGCACACCAGATAGGAACGCCGTGGTAGCTGCGATCGCTCTGGTGGAATGGGCTCTCGGACGGCCAGGCAGCGGTCGGTTTGCCAACCGGTGACAGTACATGATACAGCCGGAGAGCCATCTGGAGATGGAAGCCTTCGAGAGAGCCTTCCCCTGATTGACAGGTCCAAAGTTCACAAAGAGTTGTGACGTCTTCCGAAAACCCTTTGTGCGGTCCACGTAGAACTTCAGCGCTCTAGCTACATCCAGCGAGTGCAAAGTCCTCTCAGCCGGCGACGAAGGCGACGGGAAGAACACAGGCAACACCAAGGGTTCGTTGAGATGGAAGTCCGACGGTACCTTGGGCATGAAGGAGGGGTGCGTCCTGAGCACTACCCTCGTGTCGTGGAAAGTCAAGTACGGGGCCTTGCAGGAAAGGGCCTGGATCTCTCCCACTCGTCGTGCGGAGGTGATGGCCACAAGAAAAGCTGTTTTCCACGATAGAAACTTCAACGGGGCCGAGTGCAGAGGCTCGAACGGAGGTCCCATGAGCTTGGTCAGCACCACGTTGAGCTCCCACGCCGGGGCCGGAGCCTTCACCGGCGGGAACGATCTGAACAGTCCCTTCCTGAACTCTTTCACCAGACGATGAGACCACAAGGACGTCCGCCCCGTGGTTCTGGTGTATCGGGAGATCGCAGCAAGATGAATCTTGATGGACGCGTGTGCCAAACCAGCTTTGGCCAGCGTCAGCAGGTACGGCAGTACTTGGGGAGCCGTAATCCGTAGAGGGTTAATCTTCTGCGCGTGGCACCAGACAGAGAACCTCTTCCATTTGTGTCCGTAGCATTTAAGAGTCGAGGACGCCCTGGCCTTTGCAAGAACCTCTCTGCAATCGGCCGGTATGTCGTATCCTCCAAACTCTAGCGCTGCAGGAGCCAGGCCTGCAAGTTCAGCGACTTCGGGTCGTGGTGGAGGATGGCGCCTCCTTCCCTGGAGAGTAGATCCGCGTCCGCCGGCAGCTTGATCGGCGGGGACGCTGACAAGTCCAGAAGGTCCGGGAACCATATCTGCCTCGGCCACGCAGGTGCGACGAGGATCATCCTGCACCGTGACCTCTTGAGCTGGTTGACGAGCCGGATTAGCAGAGGCAAGGGAGGGAACGCGTAGAGGAACAGGCCCTCCCAGGGGAACGAGAAAGCATCGCCCATGCTCCTCGTCTGGGGAAACCTGCTGGCAAACCTCCGGCACTTGGTGTTCGTCGCCGTCGCGAACAGGTCGATCTGGGGTGTGCCCCACCGTCGGAAGAGGCGATCCACCAGATCCTGCCGTAGTTCCCACTCGTGGCACGAGCGCAGCTCCCTGCTGAGTGAGTCGGCGATGGTGTTTTTTATCCCTGCCAGATGAAACGGCACCAGAAAAATCCCTTGGGCGACGGCCCAATGCCACAGGTCCTGCGCCTCCTTGGACAGCGCTGGGGACCTGGTTCCGCCCTGTTTCCTGATGTAAAACATGGTGGTGGTGTTGTCGGTGAAGATCCTCACCACCTTGCCCTTGAGGGACGAAAGGAAGGACCTGAGGGCCCAAAACACTGCACGGAGCTCCAGGACGTTGATATGCAGGGACTTCTCCGTCGGGAGCCAGAGTCCCCTCGCGTGCAGATTTTCGGTGTGCGCTCCCCACCCTTCCAGGGAGGCATCCGTGGTCACAGTCTCCTGGTGGGCTGGGGTCTGGAAGTCCATGCCCGCCGTCAGATGCGCGCGGGTGCCCCACCACCGTATCGCTCGTCGGAAATTCTCGTCGAGCTTGATCCTTTCCTCGAAGCTGCCCGTCGTCTGGATCCAGCGCGCATCCAGGAATTCTTGCAACGGGCGCATCCGGAGCCTGCACATGGGAATGAGGTAGATGCAGGAAGACATCATCCCGAGGAGGGACTTGATGGATCTCACTTTGGCCGCGTCGGCCACCAACATCCGTTGCACCTTGCCCAAGATGGTCCTGGTCCTCTCCTCCGACGGGGAGGCCAGAAGGGACACTGTGTCGAGCCTCGCTCCCAGAAACAGTGCGACTTGCGCGGGCACCAGGTGGGATTTGGCGTAATTCACGGAGAATCCCAGGTCCGTGAGGAGTTGGAAGGTCCTTGCCGTGTGGACCACGGCGAGCTCCTTCGTCTTGGCGCGGATGAGCCAGTCGTCCAGGTAGGGGTAGACGTGAATCCCCTCGCGGCGCAGCTGCGCCGCCACCGGTGCGAGGCACTTGGTGAATACCCTGGGTGCCGACCGTAGTCCGAAGGGAAGGGCTTTGAACTGGTAATGACGCCCTTGGACCACGAACCTGAGGAATTTTCGGTGCCCCTTTAGGATGGGAATGTGGAAGTAGGCATCCTCCAAATCCAACGACGATAGGAAGTCTCCTTCCTCCAGTTGACCTAGGACGTGCTGGAGGGTGACCATCCGGAACTTCTGCGCCTTGATGAACTTGTTCAGCCGTCGCAGGTCCAGGATGGGGCGCCATCCTCCCGTCTTCTTCTTCACGAGGAAGTATCGCGAGTAGACTCCGGAGCCCCGAAGCCTCTTTGGGACGAGTTCGATGGCGCCCTTTCTGAGCATCGCCTTTACCTCCAGGAGAAGTTGAGGGACGTGAAGTTCTTTCCTGGCCACGGGGGGGACGCGCGGGCACCTTCTTTGAAACTCGAGCACGTGGCCCCGGGCCAGGGCGTCCAGCACCCAACGGTCGGTGGAGATGGACTCCCACACGCTGACGAAGCCCGCCAGCCGGCCTCCCACCGGGGTGCTTCGGTGGGGGCCCGACCCCACGGCCGGTTCAATCCTGCTTGGACGCGGCCTTGCCGCCTTGACCTCCTTGGCGGCGACGGCGGGGTCCGCTAGACTTGCCTCGTCCTCTGTAGGCCTCTTGCGACGACGAGCGGGCCGCTTGACGGTAGGAAGCGAAACCGCCGCCGGAACCTTTGGAGGCGTCCTTGCCTCCGCCGCTCCGAAAGGGCGTCCGTCGTTGCTGCAGGACTCCAAGGGCCCGGGCCGTCTCAGTATCCGCCTTGATGGCCTGAAGGGAATCGTCCACTGTCTTCCCAAACAGGTTGTTCCCGTCGAAGGGCATGTCCAGGACTCTGGTCTGGACGTCCTGCCGAAAGTCCGTAGCTTTGAGCCATCCACGACGTCGAAGGCAAAAGCCGTTGCCCAGCTGGCGGAACCCAGTGTCGGCGATGTCCGTCGCCACGGTGATGGCGTGGTCCGAAGCCACTTCACCTTCCTGGAGGATCTCAAGGGCCTCCGCCCTCTTGTCGTCCGGCAGAAAATCCAGCAGGGGAGCTATCTTGTACCAGAGCTCCCTGTCGTAGCGGGCCACGATAGCCAAGGCGTTGGCCGCTTTAATCGTCGTCGCTGCCGACAAGATGACTCTACGTCCCATAGCATCCAATTTCTTCCCCTCGCCGTCCGGCGGGGAAGTCGATGTGGAGGCCGCACCCCCCCCCCGCTTTCTTCCTGGCTGCCGCGGAGACGACGGAGTCCGGGGTAGGCTGCGCCCGGAGGCATAGGGGGGCCGTGTCCGGGACCCGGTACTTTTTCTCGTACCGGTCTCTTCTAGCTGGCGTAGTGGAAGGGTTCTTGAGGAGGGAAAGGCCCTCATCCCAAATGTCGTCCAACAGAGGCACTGCGAGGACCGTCTTCCTCTTGGCCTCGCGCCGCTGATAAAGGAAGCCTTCCTTTTTCTTCTCCTCAGGGCAGAGTTGAAAAAGCTTGGAAGCCCTGGAGATCATGGAGTGGAAAGATCCGATCTCGTCGGGCGGAGAAGCCCTGGTGGGAGGCGACGACGGAAAATCCTCGTCGTATGCCTCGTCGTCCGTACCCGTCGCTGCCGTGTCAGTCCCCGTATCATCCCCTCGGGTGGACGGGGAGGAGGGCTGGACGGGGCGCGACGGTTGAAAAGGAGGTGGAGGATGGATCCTTCTTTTCTTGGTAGGGGGAACACCAGAAGGTCCCGGTTCTGGATCCCCCGACGGGAGAGGTTCCTCCGTCGGTAACGGTAGCCTCGTCCTTATCTCGGTGCATAACGACTGTATGGCCAACAAAATGGCCGCCGAGTTGTCTCGCGGCGCTGGCAGAGGGGAATCCGACGGGCGAGCAGGGGCCCCGTCGGTATCCTCGACGATGTCGTCGTCGTCACCCGCGTCGGGGTCCATTCCGACGGGCTGGCCTTGTTCCACGCCTAGGCCGTGGCTTAAGACCTCGATCAGCTCCTCTTCTGAGGTTGAGGCCGAATCTACGACGACGCCCTGCCCCCCCTTCTTCTTCCCCACGGAGGGTTTCACGGGGGTCCTATCGATGGGCACAAAAGAAGACTCCCTCCGAGGAGGCAGGGAGATTCTGGGCCCTGAGGTCGCCACCACTGGCGCAGCCTCCACAGGCTGAGCCAGGGCCGCCGCGACCGTTTCGATAGAGGGCTTGGTCGGATGGATCAAGGCCTTCACCACCTTAGGTGCGCTCACCGCCTTATCCTTGAGGGAGGGGGCACTGCCACGCTCCTCCTCTGCCTTAGAGCTCGACCGGGGCCTCTCCAGGAGCTTCGCCGGGTGCTCGGCCTTCCTCTTACCCGACCCAGAGCGTTGGCTCGTGGTTGATGGTGCCGGGGAGGGTGCGCCCTGCCTGGCGCCCGTAGAGCCCGACCGTTCGGCGCTCCCGGTGCCAGCGGACTCGCGGTGCTTGGCCTTATGTTGGGCCCCCGTCGCCGGGGCGCCCTCAAAGGTCTTAGAAGATCGCTCGGATTTCTTCTTCTTCTCGCCAGACGGGCTCTTACCCTCCAGCCAGTTGGCGAGACGTTGATGACGGTCCTTCATGGTCCGTTCCGACATGTTGCCGCAAAACGCACAGTCCTTCTCCACGTGCGTCTTGTCCTCATGAAGGCAGTAAAGGCAGAAAGAGTGTTCGTCTTCCTTAAAGACGTTCTGCAGCTGGCATCCAGGGCAGACCCTGAACAGCTTTCCGGGCGTCGAGCTTCCCTTCTCCTGGGCCATCTCCGAGACCGGGCCTGAGAAGCTTCTGGAGTCCTCCGAAGTGTAGCTCGACGAAATCTTCACCCTTGAGGGGCACAGACGAATCCGACACGGGTCCCCGTTGATCGGATGTAGGATCGGTGGAGCTTGAGGCTCTTTTGACCGAAAAAATTGAAGTTTTTTGTGAAAAAGCGCGAAAAAAAGCACTAACGCTCGAGAGCAATAGCACGAGGATCCCAACACATGAACGTGCGGTAAAAATCTGAAGATGGCTGCCAGAGGCGGTGCTTAGGTAGAGGGCAGTCATTGGCTGTGGTCAGTATGACGCAGAGACCAGTGATTGGTTATTACTACGAAAGACAGATCAGAAACGAAACTGATACTGGTTTTTTCTTTACCGAGGATTCCCAGCCTGACGACGGGGAATATTCATGAGCATGTGAATCCATGCCAGACCCCATGCTGGAGAAGTGTGATATTCAGATATTATTCATAAAAGTATAATATATGTATTGTTCAGTTCTTCAAATAAATCTTTTAATTTGCAAAACAAACCTATTTCTTGGTTCAGTGAGACTGGGAGGATTCAAAGAGAGGGGCGTTATATAAGGGTACATCATCCAGAATTAAATGAACTTTTGACATACAAATATATAAATAAGGGTTTCCATTGGGAATCCCATACTAGGCGTTGACTTAGTTGAGTGCCGGATTGAAATCACTTACAGGATTAACATTCATGTTTAACACTTTAGCTGGGGGAACAGGGTTGGGGGGGGTTCATGAGCACCATATATCATGGGTGTGGGGGGTCTGCGCAGGGTCGAGGAATACTTGATAGGACGACTTTGTTCTTTCCCAGACCCCAACTAAAAGTCAGGTCACCGCCAGGGCAATGATGTACTGCGGAAGGTAAATGATACAGTGTTTGTTCTGGTACTTGTTTGCATCTAGTTGCTCGTGAGAACGGGCCTTCAACGGATCTACCATGGGAGGGAGGCTGCGGGGAGGGGAGTGCGGGGGGGCAAGTGCAGGGCTCGCTGTGTGCGGACGAGTGGGGTGTGAGGTGCAGCTTCTTCAGGAAGCCTGTTCCACAGAGGCCTGGGTTCAGTATACTCAAAATGGAGTCTAAGTGTATTACAAAATGGAGTCTACGTTATGCTACAAGGTGAGCCGTGCAGCCCTACGTGTCGATCCGCAGCCACCCTGCCTCCTGGGCCCAGGTGCATGGGGGCTGCTGACGAGTCATGAGCCTCACTTAAGTAACGAATATTGGAACTCACCCAACCTTTCGCGTTCCTCATTAGCTACTGCTTCATCCTATGTTGGTGTCCCCTTGATGGGCATCCATGCCCTACACATCCCTTGGAGGCTCTCTCCCACCCTAGCATACTCATCCGGAGTGCAGGTCATATATGGGATACATTACTCACCGTAATCGTATTTCTGATGCTTGTATCTGCTTAGATCACATGCTGTGCATAGGCCGACATCTAGTGGAAGCTGCGGAGTATTACAGTTTGTTTTTCGAAACTCGAAAATGGGTGTCGACACAGGGCGTGCCAGTAATACTATCCCTAGTGTGACGTCCACTGTACCCAAGATCCCTCGCGCTTCTAGGATCCTCAGATTGTATTTTTTCTGACATGAGGTAGCATGAGGAGTAGCGCGAGTACAGATAATCCAAGCAGATAGATAGAAAGGTAAGACTACAAGCAACCATGCGCCTTCTCTCAGAGGGGAGGAAGGGTGGGTCGCATGTGAATCTAAGCAGATACAAGCATCAGAAATACGATTACAGTGAGTAATGTATCCCTTCTGAGGCTTGTGGAATCTGCTTAGATCACATGCTGTGCATAGATTAGCGAGCAGTACCTGAAGGAGGTGGGATGTGAGAAGGGTCATGAGCAAATAAGTGTCTCAGAACCGCTTGTCCCACTTGTGTATCTGCCTTGGAATGGGTGTCAATGCAGTAATGCGGAGTAAAAGTGTGAATAGAGCTTCAAGTAGCTGCTTTGCAAATGGTGTCAAGGGGTACATTTGCAATGAAAGCCAGAGTGGCCCCAATGCCTCTAGTAGAGTGGGCTCTTGGCGTGAAAGGCAGAGTTCTTTCAGAGAGTGAGTAACGCAGCTGGATACAGTTAATAATCCACTTCGAGATAGCACCTTTAGAGACGCGATCCCCCTCTCTGCCTGTAGATACGGAGACAAACAGTTGATCTGTTTTCCTTAGCGGTCTGGTTTTATTTACATAGTAGAGGACCGCCCTACGCACATCTAGGGTGTGTAGTTTCACCTAAGCCGAGCTTTGAGGGTCCTGGAAGAAAGCCGGAAGCTTGATGGACTGGTTTACGTGGAATTTAGATCTAAAACCAGTTTGTCTTTATGAGCAGTAAAGAAGGGATCCTGCACTGACAGGGCCTGAATTTCACTGACAGGGCCTGAATTTCACTGACCCTTCTTATAGAAGTAATAGCTACTGAGAAGGCCGTTTTATAAGTCAGGTGTTTGAGACTGCTTTTATGCATGGGCTCGAAAGGGAGGGCCCATGATCTTAGATAGCACCACATTAAGGTCCCACCCTGGTGGTGGGTTTGAAATAGGAGGGTGAAGTCTCTTTACTCCTTCCATGAAGGCTTTAACTACTGGTACTTTCCACCACGAGACCTTGTTATGGGAAGTGGTGTATGCCGACAGGTCTGCCAGGTGTACTTTCAGTGAGTTAAAAACCAATCCTGCATCTAGCAGGTGGAGCATGTATGTAACAATAGTGGAAGGAGTGCAATCAACTGGGTTGATTTGTCTACTCTGGCACCAGATAACAAATCTCTTCCACTTGTCAAAGTAGCAGTGCCTTGTGTTTGGTTTCCTAGATTCCTTTAGGATGTCCATACACCTCTGTGGTAAATTGAGATGTCCAAACTCTATGACCTCAGGAGCCATGCTGCCAGGTTCATTGAGTTGGGTTGCTGATGCACTGTTTGACCTTCTTGTTGACCACCTTCCTGATGAGAGGAGTTGGTGGAAAAGCGTATGCTAACATCCCTGACCAGTTCATCCACAGGGCGTTCCCCTGGGAGTCTGGTTGGGGAAACCTGGATGCAAATCCTGATCATTGTCTGTTTTCGCTTGTGGCGAATAAGTCTATAGTGGGGAAACCCCACTGAGAGAAGATATCTTCTACGACCTCTCTGTGTAGAACCCATTCGTGTTCCTCTGGGAGGGAGTCTCTGCTCAGAGCTTCCGCTAGGGAATTGAGCTCCCCTGGAACATGTTGTGATGACAGGAAGATGTTCCGTCTGAGTGCCCATATCCAGATTTTCTGGGCAAGCTTGGACAGATTTGGCGAACGAGTCCCTCCTTGCTTGTTCAGGTAGAACATGGCTGTCGTGCTGTCCGTCCGGATTTGCACTGACAGGTTTAGTAGGTAGGGCTTGAACGCTTGAAGCGCTCTGAATACTGCCAGAAGCTCTAGCAGGTTGATGTGGTTCTTGGCCACTGAGGGAGACCAGAGACCCTGAGCTGTGTGGTGGAGATGGTGAGCTCCCCACCTCGTCAGACATGCATCGGTAGTGACTACTGCCTGTACTTCGGGATCGTAAAAGGGTTTACCCTGTGCAAGATTCTCTCTTGTCCACCAGTGAAGGCTTTGTACTAGTGTTGGCGAAACGACCACTAGATCGTCCCACTGACCGCTTGCCTGAGACCACTGTTTCGCCAACCATTCCTGCATGGGACGCATGCGCAGGCGTGCGTGGGGGACCAGGTAAATACATGACGCCATCATGCCCAGCAAACGCATTGCTTTGCATACCGTTATTTGGTGACCGGACTGATAACGCGGAATTTGCAGTAGTATATTCCGAATTCTTTCCTCTGAAGGAAATGTCAACCCCTCTTGAGTATCTAGGATTGCTCCTAGGAACTGTTTGGAGGTGCTTGGCACCAGGCTTGACTTTTTCTCATTGATTGAGAAGCCTAATTCGTGGAGGAGGTCGATAGTCCTTTGAATGTTTGTTCTGCAAATTACTAGGGTTTCCCCCGTTATGAGCCAGTCGTCCAGATAAGGGTACACCGGGATTGCCTCCCTGCGTAGGTGTGCAGCCGCCACCGCCAGTACCTTGGTGAATACCCTTGGTGCCGAAGCTATCACGAAGGACAGTACCTTGAACTGGTAGTGCCGACTGTCCACCTTGAAGCGCAAGTACCTTCTGTGCGCTGGGAACATGGAAATATGAAAATAGGCATCTTTCATATCCAAGGTTGCAATATAATCCCCCTTTTTTAGGAGGGGGATTACCTCTTGTAGTGTAGACATTCGAAACTTTTGGGGCTTGACATACTTGTTGGCAGGCCGTAAGTCCAATACTGGGCGCATTGTGAAATCTTTTTTTGGCACAAGGAAGTAAGTTGAATAAATACCCTTGTTTACCTGGTGTCCCGGGACGAGTTCTATCGCGTCCTTTGCTAGCAGATTGGCGATCTCCTCGAGGAGAATCTTCTGATGTTCTAAAGAGTGTACTCTTTGTGTGGATACTGTTGACAGCACCCATCTGTCTGATGTGATCCCTTCCCAAGCCTGGGTGAAGTTGGAAATGCGTCCCCCTACTGGGGTTGCGTGAGAAAGGACCCTGAACTGAGCGTCACTGCTTTGGTGGAGGCGTGCCGCCTCCTCTACTGGGGCTGCCTCTGCCTTTACCACGTCCTCTCCTATTACCCCTGCCGTAACCCTGGGTAAACTGTTGGCTGTTGTTCCACTGTGTACCCTGCCCCTGGGAATAGTTTGATCCTCTCTGGTAATTTTGGCCGCGTGGGCGACGAACATTTCCATTCCCTCTCTGGTTAGGGGGTTTATTGGTTAACTGGCCAAGGGACTTGAGTGTCTCATATTCGTCCTTGGCATTCTTCAGCGCGTCCTCGACCGCCTTACCAAACAGATCGGCTTCCACCGGTTTGTCCAACAAGGATGCCTGGGTTTTTGCCTTAAAACCAGACTGCTATAACCACGCATGTCTCTTGATAACAGTACCTTCTGCTATCAATCTGCCTGCGTTGTCCGCGGCGTCAAAAGTTGCTTTTAAAATGCAACCAGACCCGGCTCTACCCTCTGCGGAAATTAGTGCCAACTGGCCCTTCAAGGGTTCTGGTGCAGAGGCTATGAGTGCCGCGACTTCTTCCCACTGATGGCAGTTGTAGCTGGCCAACAGGGTGGTGGAGTTTGCAATCCTTGCCTGATAGGCGGACGTTGAGGCTACTTTCCTGCCGAAACCATATAGTTTTTTGCTTTCCTTGTCTGGAGGAGCTTCGGACGATGCAAGGGTGTTCCAGCCCTCTTACGAGTGTTAGTGACAACCAGGGAGTCTGGCTTCAGATGTCCTATTATATAGAGAGGGTCAGACTGGGCTGCCCTGAAAAGTTTTTCAACTCTGGGATTGACTGCTCTGGTGAGGTTCGGGTTCACCAGGGACGGGTCTATTCTTCGCTGAATAGACTTAAGGATAGGGATGGTCTGGGCAACAGGCCTCCTTTCTCCCACTAACTCCTCGGCGAAGTCCCTCTCTTCCTGGACACCGTGGGTGTCAATATGGAAATGTTCTGCTGCTCGTGCGAGAACCTCGTTCAGGAGCGGTTGGTTATCGACAGGGGAGTCGGTAACCGGGGCTTCCTTCTCTACCGGGGAATCTACTCTGTAGGTTTCAGGGTCTTCCTCTTCTTGGTCCTCATCATCTCCATAGTAGCCCATCCCGGTTTGCTCTTCTACCATGCCAAATTCTTGGTCCTCATCAAAGGAAGTCTCTCCTTGATACTGCGAGTATGGTTGTACATCGAAGGGGTCCGCAGACCTCATAGGCGTCTCAAACCGGGGCTTCTTACTCGGGGGGATAGGATCATTAGAGCCTGAGGTTGTAGCCTCTTGTGGATTATATGAAAGGAAATGTCTGCATTTTTATCATAAAAGTCTGCCAAAGAAGACATCCTTGACATGACCCTATTTATGTCATCACTCGACCATTCTTTGGAACTGGGAATGACTCTCAGAAAGTCTAGGAGACTTATCCTGAGTAGATTTGCTGGTTTTAGAAATAGCAGCAGACTTGGGCTTGTCTGTCTGTTTAGGAGGAGTGGAGTGTTTCACAGGTGTGGAAGAGTGCAGTGGCTGCTTCTGCTGTTTTTCCCCCTCCCCGTGAGTGGAAAAGTGTTTTGCCTGTCCCTTTGTGGTTCTGGAGGTTTTCGACGCCTGGCGTCGAGGATCGGGGGTAGAGTCCCTGTCCTTCGAACGTGGGGCCGCGCTGATCTTGTCTGCGGGCTCCGACTCCTGGAGAGCAGCCTGGGGGTGGAAGTTGTCTTCGTCCTCCGACGATCGAACTTCTGTTAGCTTAGGGAGCGAGGCACTCTTGGCAAGAGTGGATGATTGCCTGGAGTCATGCGGCAATCTCGATCGAGAACGCCCAGAGGACACCGATTCGGACCGTTCTATATGTGCCTCTTTCCGAGAACTCGACGTCGTCGAGTCTCGGTTGGACTTCGTGTGTTTTGTGTGAGTGGTGTGTGAAGCGCTTGTGTCGCCGGGGGTCTTCTCGATAGCCGCCCTGTCGGACGACCTTCCGAGGTCGGGGACCTGCGCTCGGCTGTCTTTCGACGCCGTAATGCCCTCGCCGTCCGAGAGCACGGCGTTGCTGCCATCGCTGAAGGCGTGCCCTCGCCGTCCGAGAGCACGGCGTCGCTGCCATCGCTGAAGGCGCCCTCCGCTGCCATGGCCACCTGCCTGGCGTGGTGGGCCCAACGCTTCGTCGAACAGTCCTTAAGTGTCTTAGGTTTAAACCTACTACACGCTCTGCAGTTCGCCTCGGGGTGGTCCCTCGGCAAGCAGAGATTGCACGTGGCGTGCCTGTCGACCCAAGGGTATTTGCGATAGCACTTGGGGCAGAATTGAAAAGGGGTACCCTCCATACGCACCTTGAGGCAGCGGGCTGGTAAGTGTAGGAAATGTATAAGGTGTACCTATATACCAAGAGTGTAGGGTATGTCCAACCCCCCACTCTCCCTACTTGCAGGGCTGAGGCCAGAGGCCTTCCAAGGCCCGGCCAGAGGCCTTCCGAGGCCCAAATCCGTCGTGCAGCAGCTGACGGTCAAATTCTTCTCCAAGCCGGCGTCGAGTGTCGAAGTTCGACGTTGGGATGGGGAAAGGATGTAAATTAATCGATATTTTAGCAAAAGTATGGCTAAGGCCAGGGGACTCCGCAAAATGCTTCCGACCAGTATGGCGGAAAAAAACAATTTGAAGATCCTAGACGCGTGAGGGATCTTGGGTACAGTGGACGTCACACTAGGGATAGTATTACTGGCACGCCCTGCGTCAACGCCAATTTTCGAGTTTTGTAAAACAAACTGTAATACTCCGCAGCTTCCACTAGATGTCGGCCTATGCACAGCATGTGATCTAGGCAGATTCCACAAGCCTCAGAAATATATATATGCATATGAATGAGGGGGGAGGGAATGGAACCGACATGGGGAATGGAACCAAGATGGTCAAAGAAGGAGCCTATCTAATATGGGATGGCTTTCAGCTCGTATGGGGATATGACACTCACCCTGATCCTGAACAGCACCCAAATCATACTAGTAATAAGCTGACCCATTAGGGAGTGTTATATGCCTTTTGAGGGACGCTTACTTTCAAGTGGTGATGCCTTAGACGTGATTCGGCTTTTTGTCCCCTTTTGGCACGCGACATCCCCGGCCACAGGGGAGACGCACAGTGCGCCCCCTCAGAGAGCTGCCCGCCTACGGCAACAGGTATGCTTAGACGTGCGCATGCAGTAGGGCTAGAGGGGACGGGTCCCACTTCAAAAAGCCCTTAGTATCGCTCGCTGGGGGCGGCCATTGAGTGTGAGGCACCGCCGCCTGGACCGACCTAGTCCGGAGAGTCTCAGATCAAGACGGGCACCTGAGTATTAAGTGCGAGTGACATGAATAGATGTCGGATATTGATAGAAGTGTACGAGGTTAGGATAAACTAAAGGGGGTTCTCTTAGGGATAGATTAACTGTTGATTTAATACTCCTCTTTCTGCTGCATGTAGCTATTAGGATAAGTTAAAAGGATTACGAGGTAAAGGAAGACGGGAACCTAGCTCTGCAAGGGGGTAGAAGGTGGCACCGCATAGTGCTATCTTGACTAGTACTGGGAATAAGTGAAATAAGGGACAATATAAGTAAGAGTCTTAGAAGAGTAAGACTCTGTGTAAAAAATAGAAAACGCTTTTTTCTCTCTCCTTTTTTCTAAAACCTGCACACAAAAAAACAACAAAAAAAAAAGGGGGGTCCGACATTTCAAAGGCAAGAGGGTGTAACGGATCAGCGGGAAAGGGATCCTTAGAACAAGAATACCAGTGGACCCAGACATGTTTATCCAGGGGTTAAAAACACTGGCACGGGTGGTCCCAGAATTGAAGCACCTAGAGTGGAGGGTGCCTGCAGAATTTGTTTTTCCCCCCATAGCACGCCCAGGTATGCAATGTTCCTGGTGCCACTTGACCTGATAAGTCACACTGCACATAACTGTATATTGTAACCCTATGACTACATGCACCCTGTTATTTCATTGCTCCTTGACCTTGATCCTGCCTTGTTTATACCTGCCTATTGTAACATCGCTGATGTCTGTATTTTCCTATTTATCATGTACTTGTAACTAAGTTGAGGATATTCTTGTCTTTTGCGCCCTGATGCCCCAGGGTCTGGTGCGCTCTATAAATAATAAACTAAACTAGTGCCAGGAACAGTGATGTTGTTAGACTTGCATGCAGTTCAGGTCTCAGCACAAAGAATAGCGGTCACTGCAATGGACATACATGGCTCGAAGTGGCGCACAGTGTTGTGCATCAATGCCGTCATTGCACTGCGAGATTTATCAGATGAAGACCTCTTTACAGACTCAGATAGTGATGGGGAAATAATAATGGAAATAGCAATCCCATGTGATATTATGATACAGACAAGACAGGTACCAGTGCAACTGATGGCAGTGGTAGGAGCACCACCTTCATTCTTTGACAATGACATGCAATCAGTGCCGGGTGACCTGTGGACTACCAGCCCACATGATGTGGGACTGTTGCATGAGGTGACACCAGTTACGATAAAACTCAAACAAGGAGCATTATTACCCAGAGTATAACAGTACCCCCCTGTCTTGGGAAGCAGAAAAGGGGATAAAAGAAACAATACCGCATTGTTAGCACAGGGAATAATAGTACCATCATATTCACCATGCAATACCTGTATCTATCCCATTAAAAAAGCAGAAGGCGGGGCTTGGAGGATGATCCAAGATCTACGGCCACCCAATGACGTCATTCAAAAAGAGTTCCCATTAGTCCCCAATCCTGCATCAATTCTATGCAGCATCCCGAAAGATGCGTCTCGCTTCACAGTGGTCGATTTGAAGAACGCATTCTTCTCAGTACCACTTGCGGAAGAGTCTCGATATCCAACAGCATTTACACTGGGAGGAAAAAGGTACAAACATTGCAGACTACCCCAGGGGTACTGTGAAAGCCCAAGTATATTTAACAGAATTCTACACGAAGATCTAAGAAATGTGGTCACAGACAGCACAATTATTCAGTACGTGGATGGTTTGCTGAAAAAAATGAGGAGTGCAGGAAAGATTCTATTACACTCTTGACATTGTTGGCCCACAAAGGTTACAAGGTGGATAAAGCAAAGTTACAATATTGTCAAGAGGAAGTGCTGTACCTGGGACAACTAATTTCAAAAGACAGTAAGAGAATCATACGACAGAGTGGCTGCCATTAGAGCAGTAATCAGGCCAAAAACAGTGAAGGAAATGCAGAAATTTCTCTGCATGTTTAACTACTGCCGAGCATGGATATTAGATTATGCAGCATACACAAGGCCATTACTGCAGGGACTCAAAGAAGCTCAGAAAACATAGAAATATAATGGTCAGCGGAACTGGATGATGCCTTCACAACACTTAAAGAGCTCATTTCAAACGTGCCAGTACTCGCGAACCCAGACTATGAGCGTGAGTTTTATCTGTTCTCACATTGCAAAGGGGCACTCATGACAGCAGTACTGACACAAAAAACATCTTTGGGACATAAGCCACTGGCCTATTACAGTGGAAGACTGGATGCAGTAATGCAAGGACACTTCGTTTGCGAGAAATCTCTTGCAGCCGCAGCGTTCGCAATTGAGAAAAGTGCAGCAATAGTAATGGGATGTTCCGTGACACTGTTCGTGGAGCATTCCCTATTCGCTATATTGGAAAGGTCAAAAAGCACACTCACAACGCAGAGAGCCACAGCGTATGAAATAATTTTGTCCAGTGCAAACATACACATAGTGAGATGCAAAACAGTGAACCCTGCAAGATTCATCACAGAAACATGCACGTGGAAGACATGCAAGTGCACGACTGTGCAACTTAGAGGTGAGGAGGGGGACACACCAACAGTAAGTGAAAACGCACTAGCTGAAGGTGAAATATATTTCATAGATGGATCAGCATCCATAAACTCAGACAGGAGAGATACACTTGGAAATAGCTGTTGTAAGACTGGAGGAAGAGGAATATGAAGTGCTAGTACAGCAGCGATTACCAGCCCATTACTCAGCACAGGCTGCCAAACTGGTAGCACTTATTGAAGCCTTACATGCCGCCAAAGGGTGTGCTGTCACAATCTACACAGACTCGGCATACATGACTACCACAGTGCACGGCGGACTGGCCCGATAAGGGAGAAGGGAATTTCACAGCGCAGATGGGTCACCAGTGCAACACGCGGAATTGCTCAAGGAAATGATAGAAGCTTTGAAAGACCCTACAATTGTAGCCATCATGAAATGCCAGGCCCACACAAACACTGGTTTTCTCTCTTTGGGGAACCTGGCAGTGGACGCTGCCACCAAGGAGGCGTCTTACCGAACGAAAGAAAGAACAGGCGAGTACTTGATACAGAAAAACGTAGAGGAAGATCTCCCAGAAGGGTATAATACAAAGCCCGTATCACAAATAATAGAACTCCAAGATGGGGCAGCAAATGAGGAAAAAGAGGTGTGGGAGAAAAGAGGGTGTAGCCAGTCGCCCACAGAACTCCTATGACATCAAAACACAGGCAAGGTGGTTATGCCCTGCAAGCTACTAGAAGGGAATAGTTTCTTACCTGTAACTCCATTTCTCCAGCATTGGTATCTTTCATGGATTCACATGCTTAGAATATTCCCCGTCGTCAGGCTGGGAATCCCAGGGACATTATATAGACCCTTTCCCGTAGGAAAACTTTTTCGACGCTTATGCGTCCTATCCACCTCGTTTTGTATCATGCGTGCCCGCGCCGTCAGGACGCCATGATA
This sequence comes from Ambystoma mexicanum, assembly GCF_040938575.1. NCBI lineage: Eukaryota > Metazoa > Chordata > Amphibia > Caudata > Ambystomatidae > Ambystoma > Ambystoma mexicanum. Next base: position 1,212,549,135 of record NC_090924.1, read on the forward strand.
TAAATACAGGACCCGCCCCCGCGCTCCCTCAGATTTCGGCCCCCAAAGTAGTGGGGGTACCAGTTTGCATGGCCAGGGGAGGCAGGCGGGCGCATGTGAATCCATGAAAGATACCAATGCTGGAGAAATGGAGTTACAGGTAAGAAACTATTCCCTTCTCCAGCATTGGATCTTTCATGGATTCACATGCTTAGAATAGATTACATAGCAGTACCATCCCGAAGAGAGGAGGCGTGCATGCAAACTCACATACTTTCCTCACAATGCTAGTTCTCTATGGTCGTGCACCCCTCGGCAATAGTTAGCATAGAGAACGAACAATATTCAATCATAATTGCAACCAGATCTAACCCCTCAACCGGGGCTTACCTTATTGGAATAGGTGTCGAAGCACCGCCTGTCCCATCCGAGTATCTTCGGCATGTTGTTGTGACAGGCAGTAATGGCGGGTAAAAGTGTGTGTAGCCGCCCAGGTAGCCGCCATGCAGATGTCCCCCAGAGGGACTCCAGACCACAGCGCCGTTGACGATGCCGTCGCTCTAGTGGAATGAGCTCTTGGGCGTCGCAAAAGAGGCTTTCCAGCCTTGGAATGGCAGTACGAAATGGTAGACGATACCCATCTTGACAGTCCTTGTTTTGAAATGGCTTTGCCTTTAGCACCCAGACCATAGGCCACTAACAATTGCCTCGTTTCCCTGAAAGGTTGCGTGCGATGAAGATAAAACTTGAGAGCCCTCTTCACGTTTAATGTGTGTAACGTGCGCTCCGCTCCCGAGAATGGCTCTGGAAAAAACGTAGGTAAGACAATAGAGGAATGTTTATGGAACACTGAAGGCGCTTTCGGTATGAACTGTGGGTTAGTGGCAAGGACCACCTTGTTCTTAAAAAACCTTAAGTATGGTGGGTCTACCATTAGAGCTTGGATTTCCGAAATACGTCGGGCTGAAGTGATGGCCACCAGGAAGGCCAATTTCCAGGACAAAAACTTTAGAGACGACGATGACATTGGTTCAAAAGGAGGTTTCATAAGAGACGCTAACACGAGATTGAGGCTCCACACCGGAGGAAATCTCTTCTCGGGAGGGAAACTCCTGAACAACCCTTTAAAAAAGTGCTTAATCAGGCGGTCGCTGAATAACGGTGCAGAATGTCGTTGACGCGTAAACCTGGAGATGGCGGCCAGGTGTACTTTTATCGACGACACCGATAAGCCCTTTTGAGCTAAGAACAGCAAGTATGGAAGGAGCTGTTCCGGCATAATCGGCTGAGGATCCAAACCTGGTTGATCCCCACACCACTGACAGAAACTCCTCCATTTGTATGAGTATGAAGTGTTTGTGGAAGGTGCTCTTGCCGCTTGCAGAATACGACGACACTCCTCTGGAATCGCTAGCTGGCCAAATTCGGCGAAGTCAGGAGCCAGGCCGTCAACTTGAGGCTGTCCGGGTCGTGATGCCAGACGATACCCTCCTGTCGAGACAGAAGGTTGGGGATCTTCTTGAACCTCATTGGCTCCGCCGCAGCCAAGTGCAGCAGGTCTGAGAACCACACTTGTCTGGCCCAATACGGGGCTACCAAAATCACCCGACATGGGTACTTGAGGATCCATTGCAACGTCCTCCGGATAAGAGGAAAAGGAGGGAATGCGTACAGGAATTTGTTTGTCCATGGGAAGGAGAACGCATCTCCCAGTGAGCCCTGCTGAGGCCATCTGCTTGCATACTGCGGGCATTTTCTGTTGTCCTTCGTCGCGAACAGATCGATGGAAGGATGTCCCCACTTCTTGAATGCATGTTGTAGTTGCTGGTCGTTCAGCACCCATTCGTGAACCTCGTTCATTTCCCTGCTGAGGGCATCTGCCTCCACATTTTTCACGCCTGGTAGGTGGAACGCCAAGATTAGCATGTTGTGTTGCAGGGCCCAATGCCAGATTTTCTGTGCCTCCGTCGACAGGGACCTGGAACGTGTTCCTCCTTGTTTCCTTAAGTAAAACATTGTAGTCGTGTTGTCCGTCATGACACGCACCACAGAGTCTCTCAGTTGAGGAAGAAAAGATTTTAGAGCCCACCGCACTGCTCTCAGTTCTAGCAGGTTGATATGCAGGGAGGACTCTTCTAACGACCACCGGCCTTGAACTTGTAACGTCTCCAGATGAGCTCCCCATCTGCTCAGCGATGCATCCGTCACCACCGTCTTCTGGAACTCCGGTTCCACCAGAGGCATTCCTTTCGTTAGATGAGTAGAAACTCTCCACCAGCGGAGTGCTTGTACCAGTTGTTCGTCGATGACCAGGCTGTCGGACCAGTGACCTTGGCTCTGCATCCAACGGTCCGCTAGAAATTCCTGGCAAGGTCTCAAACAGGCGGCAGTTGTTTATCAACGGAATGCAGGACGACATAGTCCCTAGCAGGGACATGTATTTGCGCACCAACACCCTGGTACCGCATTTCCATTCCGACGCCTTGCTTTGTAGCTTCTGTGTTCTTTCGCTGGATGGTCTTACAAGGCCTGTGTGCGTATGAAACTCCGCTCCTAGAAAGACCAAGGTCCTCGAGGGCTCTACGGAGGACTTGCTGAAGTTTATCGCGAAGCCCAGTTCCTGTAAAAGGGACATCGTGGCCCCCAGACTGTTTTGTGTATGTTCCATGGACGAGCCTCTGACCAGCCAGTCGTCTAAATATGGATAGACATGGTGACCGTCCTTCCTTAAATGGGCCGCTATGGGGGCCAAGCACTTGGTGAACGTCCTTGAACTGAAAATGCTTTTGCCCGACGACGAACCTTAAATATCTCCTGTGTCGTGGACGTATTGGGATATGAAAATATGCGTCCTGAAGATCTAGCGACGACAGATAATCCATGGGTTGCACTGACCTGATAACCTCCTGGAGCTTTAGCATTTTGAATTTTGAGTTCTTTATCCATTTGTTGAGTACCCTCAGGTCGAGAATGGGCCTCCATTTTCCATTTGGCTTCTTGACGACGAAGAACCGGGAATAAACCCCTTGTCCTTCCTGTGCCACCGGAACCCGTTCTACCGCTCCTTTTAGTAGCATAAGAGCCACCTCTTGTCTTAGAACTCGAAGGTGGGGCTGGGCCGAAAACACTGGCGGAAGACTTGGAGGCTTGTTTTTGAATTGCAGCGCATGACCCATGCGAACCGTGTCCAGAACCCTTCGATCTGTGGTGATGCATTTCCATTGGTCGATATGATGAGAGACTCGACCCCCCAGGACGTTCCGAAGGCCGTCATTGGTTGCTGTTTTGCTTGTCCTTCGTCGACGAGGGACCCGAGCCTCGTCGTCTGGAGGCTTGATAATCTCTGCCTCTGCGAGCCGACTGGGATGCCCTTCTGTAGCCTTGTGAAGAGTATGAGGGCCTGTTAAATCCACGGTCCCTGGAGGCTCCAAAGTGGGAGTTTCCGGAGGCGCCCCTGAAGGGGCGAAAAGAACGAAAACTTCTACCTGTCTGGAGGGCGCCAAGAGACCTAGCGGTATCCGTGTCTTCCTTCATCCCCTTCAAGGCTTCATCAACCTTGTCTCCGAACAGATGTTCACCTTCACATGGCATGTCTAGAACTTTGTACTGGACTTCAGGTCGAAAAGTAGTACATTTGAGCCACGCTTGTCGACGAAGTACTACACCATGATTGATTTGTTTGAACCCCGACTCTGCTAGGTCCACCGCAATATTAATTGCATGGTTCGAGGCCTCCTCACCATCCCGTACTAGTAACATGGCTGCTTTGCGATGTTCTTCCGGCAGGTGTTCTAGGATAGGGGCTATTTTATGCCACATCTCCCTATCGTAACGCGATACAATCGCCAAGGAGTTGGCTGCTCTTACCGTCGTGGCGCCGACTGAGAGCACCTTTTTCCCGAAGGCGTCCTGTCTCCTTGCCTCGCTTTCTGGAGGGGTTGAACATTTTTGCTGTACTCTGGCCTTCCTAGCTGCTGCCGCCGAAACCACAGAGTCTGACAGTGGCTGTGATGTTAGACATTTTGGAGTGGACTCCGGAGCTTTAAACTTTTTCTCAATACGCCCCTTAATAGCCGGTTCCGAGAACGGATGACGCATCGTCTTGCAGCCTTCTTGCCATACGTGGTCCAGGATTGGGATGGCAAATACCGATTTCCTCCTTTGACCCATGTGATCAAAAAGAAAGCAATCTTTCTTTTGCTCCTCAGGAATTAAGCCGAACTCGGAACACGCTTTCCCCATCATTGCATGGAAGGCTCCCACATCATCCGGCGGAGATGGTTGTGCCTGGCTCCTCGTAGACTCTACCTCTACATCCGAATTCCATGTTGGGTCTCTCGACGGTGAAAGGGAGATGTCCGACCCCGAGTCACCTCGTATAGAATCGGACTCCGATAGCTCACCCTCCTCCTGCGCTCGAGGACATCTTCACCACCTGGGAGGTCGAAGGGCTTTTGGTCGTCGTGCGAGCTGCTTGTGCTTGTTCGTCGACGGAAGGTGCAGAAAATATCGACGATGAAGTGCCAGGCTGAGGGATCTGCGTATCCAGACGCTGCAGGAGCTTCTGAAGTGTATTAAGCACATCCAGAGACAAAACCGTCTGGGGAGACAGCAACGTCGAGGATAGAGGGACCACACCCCCACTCGCACTCGTCGTCGACGTCGACGTATTGGAAGGCCGTAGGCCCAAGTCCGACGGCTGCATAACCATGTCACCTTCTCCTTCCACCGACGACCCCGGCAAGGCTGTGTCTTGCAGCAGGACCTCAGGGGGGGCCGGTTCACAAACCTCTGGCTGCAAGGCCATAAATTGAGTCCCCGTCGACGAAGGAATCCCCACCGCTGCTGCCTGAATAGTAATCGGCATCGTCAGCGATACCGGGGTCGACGAGCCAGTCGCCGGCACCGAGCCTTTAGTCTTCGTAGCCGATTTCGTTGCCGACTTCCCTGCTGAAGCGTCTCGACTCACGGAAGACCTAGGACGGTCCCCTGAGGAGGATTTTGATGCCGCTTGCCTCTCCGTCTTAGAGGATGAGGAGGAGGAGGACTTTTTGTGTGATGAGGAAGACCCAGCATGCTTCCCCGCATGCTTGTCCGCAGGGCATTTTTCGACAGGCCTCACCTTCTTCGAGGGAGGTTCCGACTTGCTCCTGGAGGCCGTGGAGCCAACTTCTGATGCCGGATAGGCACCCGCTCCGTCGTTAAGCCAGTCGACCAACCTCCTTTTTCGGTCTTTAAGGGTTTTTTGGGAGAAACCCTGGCATATCTCGCATGTATCCGCCGTGTGGTGCGGGTGGAGACAGTAGATACAATCCATGTGGGCATCACCTTCATAGACTTTTTTGAGTCCACATGTCGCACAAGGACGGAATAAAGCTTTTCCAGACATATTTTCTTCAGAACGTAACTTCGCCGAAGCGAAAACACAACCTAACTTCAATTAGCAGTAACCGCGAGGATCCCACTACTTTGAAAGACGGTTGAAATCTGAGGGAGCGCGGGGGCGGGTCCTGTATTTATATCATGGCGCCCTGACGGCGCGGGCATGCATGATACAAAACGAGGTGGATAGGACGCATAAGCGTCGAAAAAGTTTTCCTACGGGAAAGGGTCTATATAATGTACCGGGGATTCCCAGCCTGACGACGGGGAATATTCTAAGCATGTGAATCCATGAAAGATCCAATGCTGGAGAAATAGCGTTCCAACAAGTCCACTTTCCAGCCCACAATGCCAAACAGCACATTGCAGCGGAGATACAAGAGAGTTGGTTTGTCCCAGGGTTACAGGACCAAATTTCCAAACTTGCAACGGAATGTACAACATGCCAAACATAATTCAGGAATGACATTGAGGACACTGCGAGGGACATTACCCAAACAGTCAGGCCCCTTCAGAGAACTGCATATTGATTATGCAGACATGGGAGAGAGGTGCAATGGGTCGCGCTACATGATCGTAGTGGTGTGCCCATTTCCAAGGTGGGTTGAGGCAGGACCGTGTGCCCACCCGGATGCGAAATGTGCTGCAAGGTTCTTAGTGCGGGAGGTATTCCCACTTTGGGGAATTTGTGACACGATTCGCTCCGACAACGGCACACACTTTGTAAACTATCTCTTCAAGGAAGTAACGGCCCTGCTAGGGATAAAATACAAGCTATGTTCTATTTATCACCCACAAACTAACGGCGTGGTTGAGAAGATCAACGGCCTACTCAAGGGGAGATTGGCAAAATTATGTTTTACTCTGAAAAGAAATTGGGTGTATAGTCTGCCCTTGGCCGTGTTTGAGCGGAGAAATCAACCCAGCAAGGACCACCACCTGTCACCCCATGAAATTGTAACAGGAAGGCGCATGCACGCGGTAAATTCTCCGCTCCGTAGGCAGTCAGACGCCCACAGAAGTGCTACAGTATTAGGTGAAGAATTCAATGATTATCTGACAAAGCTCACAAAAGCAGACCGTATGATAGCAAGACAGCTCACGCCCCGTTCATAAGTAAAGAAGGAAATGCGATAACAACCCCTACCACAGAAAATGCAACAGGCCAGCTACTGCCAGGGGAGATGGTCTATGTAAGAAGTTTTGTACGTAGGCGGAATGCTCCAAGGTTTCATGGCCCATGCGAAGTAGTGTATTGCACACAGACAGCGGTTAAAGTGAAGAGCCTGAGATATTGGATACATTTAACAGACGTTCGAAAAGCCTATGATAATGTTACACAGGGACAGGATGAGGGAGTGGAGACGAAGGAAAAACTGACATTAAGTACAAAAAGAGAGCAACTCCCACCTAGCGGTAATGATTGATGTAATATAAAAAGGATTCAATGAGTGATTCTTATAATGTACATACTGTTAATAATGCACTACAATATCTCTCTCTCTCTCTGCTTACCATTAGACAGTGGTGTAACAAACAAAATAACTGAGTAAAATAATTGAGTAACTTTTAAAAGTGTACATAATTTTGATAATGCAATACAGAGCTCTCTCAGACGAAAATGTGGAAGTAAAAATAATACATATCTTTGGAGATGCTTAATGCACTTTTATGTTTCAATATATAGGAGAAACCATGGCAACGGACGGGCCGCCCGCAACGAATCGTAATGGGGCAGACAGGAATGGGAATGTAAATTTTGATTTGCGGAGATACTCATATGAGTGTGGTCTGTTTGTATGCGCGGTCATATTTTTTACACTAATGTTTGGACTACTTCTATACTGGGCGGTCTGTCGATATGAATGAGGGTGGAGGGAATGGAACAAAGATGGTCAAAGAAGGAGCCTATCTAATATGGGACGGCTTTCAGCTCGTATGGGGATATGACACTCACCCTGATCCTGAACAGCACCCAAATCATACTAGTAATAAGCTGACCCCACGTCCCACTTCCCCGTACAATGCCTCGGAATATAGTGTCTATGGTTTAAATGATCGTAATCCCTCAGTTTAATCATGGTTATATGATACCACCGCCACCCCTGTCACGCCAACAGCCCATCCGTCCATAGAATATGAATCCCCCACAAGTATACAGGAAGAAAATGCAGAAATGACTGAAGGAACAAGTTACTTACCTGTAACTGTTGTTCTCCAGCATGGGTCTGGCATAGATTCACATGCTCATGAATATTCCCCGTCGTCAGGCTGGGAATCCTCGGTAAAGAAAAATCAGTATCAGTTTCGTTTCTGATCGGTCTTTCGTAGTAGTAACCAGATCTCTGCGTCATACTGACCACAGCCAATGACTGCCCTCTCCCTAAGCCCCGCCTCTGGCAGCCATCTTCAGATTTGGTAGCACGTGAAGTGGCAGTATGACCAAGTGAAGAGCCGCAGAGGGGTAGGCGGGATGGTTCGCATGTGAATCCATGCCAGACCCATGCTGGAGAACAACAGTTACAGGTAAGTAACTTGTTCCTTCTCCAGCATGGGGTCTGGCATGGATTCACATGCTCATGAATAAAAGAATACATAGCAGTACACACATGCACAACCACGGGAGGTGGTAAAGGCTCAACATTAAGCATTATATCCAAAACTCAACATTAAGCAATTCTTACCTCCTCACCAGGCTCACCTTAGGCGAACAGGTTGCGCAGCACTGCTTGGCCGACCCTGGACTCCTCCCTGGAATCCCGATCGACACAGTAGAATTTCGTGAAGGTGTGCGTCGACCACCACGTAGCAGCCCTGCAGATGTCCAGCAAGGGCACAGCAGATAGGAACGCCGTGGTAGCTGCGATCGCTCTGGTGGAATGGGCTCTCGGACGGCCAGGCAGCGGTCGGTTTGCCAACCGATGACAGTACATGATACAGCCGGAGAGCCATCTGGAAATGGAGGCCTTCGAGAGAGCCTTCCCCTGATTGACAGGTCCAAAGTTCACAAAAAGTTGTGACGTCTTCCAAAAACACTTTGTGCGGTCCACGTAGAACTTCAGCGCTCTAGCCACATCCAGCGAGTGCAAAGTCCTTTCAGCCGGCGACGGGAAGAAAACAGGCAACACCAAGGGTTCGTTGAGGTGGAAGTCCGACGGCACCTTGGGCATGAAGGAGGGGTGCATCCTGAGCACTACCCTTGTGTCGTGAAAAGTCAAGTACGGGGGCTTGCAGGAAAGGGCCTGGATCTCTCCCACCCGTCATGCGGAGGTGATGGCCACAAGAAACGCTGTTTTCCACGACAAGAACTTCAACGGACCCGAGTGCAGAGGCTCGAACGGAGGTCCCATGAGCTTGGTCAGCACCACGTTGAGCTCCCACGCCGGGGCTGGAGCCTTCACCGGCGGGAACGATCTGAACAGTCCCTTCATGAATTCTTTCACCAGACGATGAGACCACAAAGACGTCCGTCCCGTGGTTCTGGTGTATCGGGAGATCGCAGCAAGATGAATCTTGATGGACGCATGCGCCAGTCCAGCCTTGGCCAGCGTCAGTAGGTACGGCAGTACTTGGGGAGCCGTAATCCGTAGAGGGTTAATCTTCTGTGCGTGGCACCAGACAGAGAACCTCTTCCATTTGTGTCCATAGCATTTAAGAGTTGAGGACGCCCTGGCCTTTGCAGGAACCTCTCTGCAGTCGGCCGGTATGTCGTAGCCTCCAAACTCTAACGCTGCAGGAGCCAGGCCTGCAAGTTCAGCGACTTCGGGTCGTGATGGAGGATGGCGCCTCCTTCCCTGGAGAGAAGATCCGCGTCCACTGGCAGCTTGATTGACGGGGACGCTGACAAGTCCAGAAGGTCCGGAAACCATATCTGCCTCGGCCACGCAGGTGCGACGAGGATTATCCTGCACCGTGACCTCTTGAGCTGGTTGATGAGTCAGATCAGCAACGGCAATGGAGGGAACGCGTATAGAAACAGGCCCTCCCAGGGGAACGAGAAAGCATCGCCCATGCTCCTCGGCTGGGGAAACCTGCTGGCGAACCTCCGGCACTTGGAGTTCGTCGCCGTCGCAAACAGATCGATCTGGAAGAGGCGGTCCACTAGATCCTGTCGTAGTTCCCACTTGTGGCACGAGCGCAGCTCTCTGCTGAGCGAGTCGGCGATGGTGTTTTTTATTCCTGCCAGATGAAACGGCACCAGAAACATCCCTTGGGCGACAGCCAAATGCCACAGATCCTGCGCCTCCTTGGACAGGGCTGGGGATCTGGTACCGCCCTGCTTCCTGATGTAGAACATGGTGGTGGTGTTGTCGGTGAACATCCTCACCACCTTGCCCTTGAGGGACGGAAGAAAGGACCTGAGGGCCCAAAACACTGCACGGAGCTCCAGGACTTTGATATGGAGGGACTTCTCCGTCGGAAGCCAAAGGCCTCTCGCGTGCAGATTTTCGGTGTGCGCTCCCCACCCTTCCAGGGAGGCATCCGTGGTCACTGTCTTCTGGTGGCAGGGGGTCTGGAAGTCCATGCCCGCCGTCAGATGCGCGCGGGTGCCTCACCACCGGATAGCTCGTCGGAAACTCTCGTCGAGTGTGATCCTCTCCTCGAAGCTGCCCGTCGTCTGGATCCAGCGCGCGTCCAGGAACTCCTGCAACGGGCGCATCCGGAGCCTGCACAGGCGGATGAGATAAATGCAAGAAGACATCATTCCGAGGAGGGACTTGATGGACCTCACCCTGGCCGCGTCCGCAACCAGCAACCGCTGCACCTTGCCCAAGATGGCCCTCGTCCTTTCCTCCGACGGAGAGGCCAGAAGCGACACTGTCGAGCTTCGCTCCCAGAAACAGTGCGTCTTGCGCGGGCACCAGGTGGGATTTGGCATAGTTTATGGAGAATTCCAGGTCCGTGAGTAGTTGGACGGTCCTTTCCGTGTGCTCCACAGCGAGCTCCTTCGTCTTCGCTCGGATGAGCCAGTCGTCCAGGTAGGGGTAGACGTGGATCCCCTCTAGGCGCAGCCGCGCCGCCACCGGTGCGAGGCACTTGGGGAACACCCTGGGTGCCGACCTCAATCCGAAAGGAAGGGCTCTGAACTGGTAGTGACGCCCTTGGACCACGAATCTGAGAAACTTTCGGTGTCCCTTTAGGATGGGGATATGGAAGTAGGCATCCTCCAAATCCAACAACGACAGGAAATCGCCCTCCTCCAGTTGACCCAGGACGTGTTGGAGGGTGACCATCCTGAACTTCTGTGCCTTGATGAATTTGTTCAGTCGTCGTAGGTCCAGGATGGGACGCCATCCTCCCGTCTTCTTCTTCACGAGGAAGTATCTTGAGTAAACTCCGGAGCCCCGAAGCCTCTTTGGGACGAGCTCGATGGCGCCCTTCCTGAGCATCGCCCTTACCTCCAAGAGAAGTTGAGGGATGTGATGTTCCTTCCTGGTCACAGGGGGGACGCGCGGGCACCTCTTTAGAAACTCGAGCGCGTGACCCTGAGCCAGGGCGTCCAGCACCCAACGGTCGGTGGAGATGGACTCCCACACGCTGACAAAGCTCGCCAGCCGGCCTCCCACCAGGGTGCTTCGGTGGGGGCCCGACCCCACGGCCGGTACAGTCCTGCTTCGACGAGGCATTGCAGCCTTGTCCTCCTTGGCGACGACGGCAGGGTCCGCCCGACTTGCCTCGTCCCCTGTAGGCTTCCTGTGACGACGAACGGGCTGCTTGACGATAGGTGGAAAATCCACCGCTGGAACCTTTGGAGGAACCCTGTTTGCCTCCGCCGCTCCGAAAGGGCGGCCGTCGTTGCTGGTGAACACCAAGAGCCCAGCCCGTCTCCGTGTCTGCCTTGATGGCTTGTAGGGAATCGTCCACTGTTTTCCCAAACAGGTTGCTCCCGTCGAACGGCATGTCCAAGACTCTGGTCTGCACGTCCTGACGGAAGTCAGTAGCCTTGAGCCATCCACGCCGCCTAAGGCACACGCCGTTGCCCAACTGGCGAAATCCAGTGTCCGCGATGTCCGTCGCTATCGTAATGGCGTGGTCCGACGCCACTTCTCCTTCCTGCAAGATCTCTAGGGCCTCCGCCCTCTTGTCGTCTGGTAGAAGTCCAGCAGGGGGGGCGAGTTTGTACCACAACTCCCTGTCGTAGCGGGCTACGATAGCCAAGGCGTTGGCAGCCTTAATCGTCGTTGCTGCCGATGAGATGACTCTGCGTCCCATCGTGTCCAATTTCTTTCCCTCGCCGTCCGGCGGGGAGGTTGACGTAGAGGCTGCGCCCCCCCCCGCTTTCTTCCTGGCCGCCGCGGAGACGACCGAGTCCGGGGTCGGCTGTGCCCAAAGGCACAAGGGGGCCGCGTCCGGGACCCGGTACTTCTTCTCGTACCGATCCCTTCTAGCCGGCGTTGTGGATGGGTTCTTGAGGAGGGCGAGACCCTCATCCCAGATATCGTCCAGTAGAGGTACAGCGAGGACCGTCTTCCTCTTGGTCTCGCGCCGTTGATAAAGAAACCTTCCTTCTTCTCTTCCGGGCAGAGCTGGAAAAGCTCGGATGCCCTGGCGATCATGGCGTGAAACGATCCAATCTCGTCGGGCGGGGAAGCCCGGGTGGGAGGTGACGACGGGAGATCCTCGTCGTAAACCTCGTCGTCAGTACCCGTCGCGGCCGTGTCAGTTCCTGTATCATCCCCACGTGTCGTGGACGGGGAGGAGGGCTGAGCAGGGCGCAAAGGTTGAAAAGGAGGTGGAGGATGAATCCTTCTTCTCTTAAGAGGAGGGCTCCCAGAAGGGCCTGGCTCCGGGTCCCCCGTCGGGAGCGGTTCCTCCGTTGGTAACGGCAGTCTCGTCCTTATCTCCGAGCATAAGGACTGTATAGCCAACAAAATGGCCGCCGAGTTGTCTTGCGGCACTGGTTGAGGGGGTTCCGACGGGCGATCAGGAGCCCCGTCGGCACCCTCGACGTTCTCGTCGTCTCCCACGTCGGGGTCCCTCGCCACAGGATGGTCTTCTTCCACGCCAGCGCCGTGGCCTAAGACTTCGATCAGCTCCTCCTCAGAGGTTGAGGCCGAATCCACGACTACCTCCTGCCTCCCCTTTTTCTTCTCCGTTGGAGGTTTCACGGGGGTCCTGTCGATTGGCATGAAAGAGGACTCCCTCCGCGGTGGCAGGGAGATTCTGGGCCCCGAGGTCGCCACCACTGGTGTAGCCTCCACAGGCTGAGCCACGGCCGCCGCGACTGTCTCGATAGAGGCCTTGGCCAGATGGATCAAGGCTTTCACCACCTTAGGTGCGCTCACCGCCTTCTCCTTGGGGGGAGGGTCACCACCTCGCTCCCCCTCCGATGGGGCCTTCGAGCACGACCGGGGTCTCTCCAGGAGCTTCGCCGGGTGCTCGGCCTTCCTCTTACCTGAGCCAGAGCATTGGCTCGTGCTTGATGGCACCGGGGAGGATGCGCCCTGCCTGGCGCCCGTAGAGCCCGACCGTTCGGCGCTCCCGGTGCCAGCGGACTCGCGGTGCTTGGCCTTCTGTTGGACCCCCGTTGCTGGGGCGCCCTCAAAGGTCTTAGAAGACCGCTCGGACTTCTTCTTCTTCTTCTCGCCTGACGGGCTCTTTCCTTCCAGCCAGTTGGCGAGACGCTGATGGCGGTCCTTCATGGTCCGCTCCGACATATTGCCGCAAAACGCACAGTCCTTCTCCATGTGCATCTTTGTCTTCATGCAGGCAGTAAAGGCAAAGGGAGTGTTCGTCCTCCTTAAAGACATTCTGAAGCTGGCATCCAGGGCAGACCCTGAACAGCTTTCCGGGCGTCAAGCTTCCCTTCTCCCGGGCCATGCTCGAGAAGGGCCTGAGAAACTTCTGGAGTCCTCCAAAAGTGTGGCTCGACGAAATCTTCACCCTTGAGGGGCATAGAAGAATCCGACAGGGGTCCCCGTTGATCGGATAAAGAAACGGTGGAGCTTGAGGCTCTTTTGACCGAAAAAGAGAAAATTTTCCTAAGAAAAAGCGCGAAAAAAGCACTAACGCTCGAGAGCAATAGCACGAGGATCCCAACACTTGAACGTGCGGTAAAAATCTGAAGATGGCTGCCAGAGGCGGGGCTTAGGGAGAGGGCAGTCATTGGCTGTGGTCAGTATGACGCAGAGATCAGTGATTGGTTACTACTACGAAAGACAGATCAGAAACGAAACTGATACTGATTTTTCTTTACCGAGGATTCCCAGCCTGACGACGGGGAATATTCATGAGCATGTGAATCCATGCTAGACCCCATGCTGGAGAAAGGTTTTTGACCCTATATGATGAGTGGGAAAAGGGGGGGGTGAACAAAGCACAACACTACAAGCAGCAGGGAATCCGAGAGGTTACCTCAAGAACAGAAGGAGGAGGGAGGTTGGGCGGAGGAAATATGACGAGTATTCCGGCATGGGGCTGGACACAATAGAGGACCCTAGACACCCACATCAATCAAATAAGTGGTATGCGGATATGAGCTTCACCGCCAAGCAAACAACCAACGAGAGCTGTTACATGTGCACTCTGATACCCCACGCCTCAGGAACATCTAAGGTACTACTGCCTCAAGAATTACCTCTTGCAGATGCCCAGTGTCTCCTTCATCTCACCCTATGTAGAATCAAGAACACCTTCCAGGCGCGCACACACATGCTATTCGAGACCCAAAGGAGTGATATGTTTCAAAGAACCGTTCTTAGTGATTAAAGGAACATTATTTTTGGAAAATAAGTGGAAAGAGGATGTAATAACATGCAAAGCAGAAGCGCTACGAGGATTGCCAGCAGAGAAATTGCAATGGGTCGAGAAAACATGCACGCCAGTGTGGACTAAGCACATAACAAAGCTAACCTGGGTGACAGCCATAGAAAAACCCTTCAAATTGCAAAAAGAAATCACATATGAACTATGCTTCCTTGGCGAGGGAAAAAACACAACTTGGGCACAAATAAGAACTGTAACAAAACGCTCATCATCCCCGACATGAAGAAAGGGACAGCTGCCCTTATGAACACCTACTGGGTCTGCGGTAAACAAGCATACCTGCACCTCCCACAATCCTGGAGGGGCACATGTTCTTTGGTGACGCTGCATTCCGCCCTGATGGTGGTTCCGGAGAGCCATATCGAAGGGGGAAATGGACTGCAAGCCATCCAAGTCCCAGAGCACATGCAACCAACGGAAGAAACTCCAATGTATGCCCTATCCGCGGACAACATGCAAAGTCGGATGTCGAGAAAGCAGAGATCATCCAACTACATATCCAAAGCTTCCACAGAACTGTTGGCACAGATTCCTGACAGGTTCCGACTATTTAACTCAGCTGAAACATTTTTTGCCTCCCTCATCCCTAGTATCCAAGCGCGAGCCAACGCAAAATGGCTGCAAATAACGCGCTGGGAGCTGATCCAACTGTCCAACGACACTGAAGGAGTCAACATAATCAAGGTGGAGCTAAGGGCCCTATGGCTAATGACAATGCAGAACAGGTATGTCCTAGACCTGTTGACGGCGATGGATGGAGGCGTTTGCTGAAAAATCGGGAGCGCGTGCTGCACATTCGTACCTTCTGCGGACGCAGACAATGGAACCCTGTCACACATTATTGCGGCCGTGCACAATTTGGGGGAGCAGATGAAGAAAGAAGGTGGAGTTGACCCGAGCTCTTGGTTCGACAACATTTTTTCATGGGTGCCGACCTGGCTTGGAATGATTGTCAAAATGCTGATACCCATTATCGAGTTTTTGCTCCTGATTTTTTGTGTGTGCCAGCTAGGTGTTCGGTGCTGCGCAAAAGCAGTTCCTAACGGTACAAGGATGATGGTATGATGGTGGCAATGGGCAACCCTAGAGGAACAGCGCAAATTATGCAAAAGGCACAAGTACAAACAGGTGAGGATCCCAAACCCAAATATAGAATGGTGGCTTTATATTATGATGGGGACATAGTGGACAGGTTATACCACACAACAATAAAAGAACCCCTGGAACGAGAATGGTACAAGGAAGTATGGGTAGATTTGGGGGGGGGGGGGGGATATATATATTCCCCCCCCAAAATCTATATATATATATATATATATATATATATATATATATATATACATATATATATATATACTGCACTCCGGAGGACTATGCTAGGGCGGGAGAGAGCCTCAGAGGGGTGTGTAGGGCATGCCCATCAAGGGGACACCAGCATGGGATGAAGCAGTAGCTAAATGAGAAAGAACGCGAAAAGTTGGGTGAGTTACAATATTCGTTACCTAAGTAACGAAAGGGGGGGAAATGTATGGAGGAAAGGTCTTTAGGATCCCCCTCCCCCACATTGCACCCCTATGTGAGGCTCATGACTCGTCAGCAGCCCTCATGCACCTGGGCCCGGGAGGCCGGGTGGCAGCGGATCGACACGTGGGGCTGCACGGCTCACCTTGTAGCATAACGTAGACTCCATTTTGTAATACACTTGGGACTCCATTTTGAGTATACTGAAACCAGGCCTCTGTGGACCAGGCTGCCAGCAGAAGCTGCACCTCACCCCCCCACTCGTCCACGCACAGCGAACCCTGCACTCCCCCCCCCCCCCAGCCTCCTCCCCATGGTAGATCCATTGAAGGCTTGTTCTCACGAGCAACTAGATGCGAACAAGTAACAGAACAAACACTATCATTTACCTTCCGCAGTACATCATAGCCCTGGTGGTGACCCGACTTTTAGTTGGGGTCTGGGAAAGAACAAAGTCGTCCCTATCAAGTATACCTCGACCCTGCGCAGACCTCCCACACCCATGATATATGGTGCTCATGACCCCCCCAACCCTGTTCCCCCAGCTAAAGTGTTAAACATGAATGTTAAACCCCTGGGTCTCCCAGCCTTATCCAATGCTGCTAAGCCTTTTGCTAAAAGGCTCAAAACCCATAGTGCCAGTTGCTCGCGTTAATATGGTACGACCCCTGCCTACCTCTAGGACATTTCCGTATAAGGGTGTCAAGCGTATGGATACCCAAATCCTCCTTTTACTGACCAATGTTTGCTGCTAGTGTAAAACGATTAAAAGAACAATATATATAATGCTCGTGTATAGTATGATTGAGAGCGTTGCGATATTTGTGGGTTATTAGAAGTTCTGAGCCACATCCGCTGTGGTTGAAATGATGGACGAACTTCCCCAATCCTTGAATCACAAATTCTAAGTATATGTTTAAAGCTGTGATGCGTCATTGAGACCCATGCATCTACCAACCAGGTTCTACCTCACGTTTCGTGTACATTTTTCCCCGGTGGAATCAAAGCAACAGAGTAATGAATGCTATATGATGCAATGTTAATGAAAACCTTTCATTGGATTGATTCAGTAAACACGAGTATATATAAATTATAAAAATGTGCCCTTTACATAATGCCCACAAACTCCCAGTCACTCAGCCCTGTAATAGCATCCATACTGTTTAATGAACAGGGACCCACGAAAAGTTACAAGGCCATCTCCCCCCTCCTTCTCGAGAGCTGCACATCTAATCCCCCTCCTCCCTTAAGGCTCGCCGGGGCTCGAAGGTCCCCGGTGTTCTGTTGAAACAGTACAGCTACACCTCCCGGCATTCCTGCTGGACCCGCACCAAGCGTTTACCTTCCCCCCCCCATGCCTCCGACACCAGATGCCACCATAAAATCATTATGTGCCGCCCTGGCCAGGCCAAGGAGAATTACAAACCACACGACCCCAACTCCCACCGCCTTTTGAGATATCAGCTATGTGCCCCCTCCGACCCAACAGTATTTCAGTTCACCCTAAGTTTAATGGGCCACAGAAACAGTGTTTCACCCTTGTACTAACATACCGTAAAACTATCACTCACTACATCTAACAGAATGATGACGATAGCCTAACTCGTGCCCCCTGACAAGACACCTGGGCCCATGAGATTGGATCCTTTGTTAATGACAACTTTATGATGATGTATAAAGGAAGCCTTGCATTGCATACTGTTTTCCTGTGTCCGCTCCCTGGTACTAGATTGATGTGTTAAAGGTTTTACATACCAACTTGACAGACGAGTTTGATAAATGTGTAGGAGTGGCCACAAGGGCAAGTTTTAGTATTGAAGTAGTGAACCTACTTGGAAAGCCTGCACCCTGGCACCTCACCCCGATGAGCCCGGCTGACCCAAGCACTCCGTGATGCCACCACGTGGATCCCCGCCAATCATGGAGCACCGTGCCTGCAGCCGACATAGTAGCTAGTCGTCGCCATCCAATCCCAAAGACTATGTGGCCCCTGTAGCTTTGCTCATGCATGACGTGTATTTGTAATATAAATGACTGTCTTTGCTATTGTCAGACAGAGAGCTCTCGGAGTATGCCTTAGCAAAGTAGTCCTTTGCATGCCCTATATCGATTTAGATAAAAATACTACTTTCAACCGCACTTGATCTTGGTCTCATTCCCTCCAGGGGTGTGTCCATCATTGACTCTCATTGGTGAGTGTTATATGCCTTTTGGGGACGCTTACTTTCGGACATCTGGGGACTCCTGCACCAGCACTTCGGAGGTCAGTGGCAGCTACGGGCTCTTTTCCGATCAGCGGTACTTCGCGGTTTCACCGTTCAGTAAATAGCACCACTGCGGATCTTGGACACCTGTTGGGCTTCCTTCACTCCTCGAGTCCTTCACTCTGTTGAGGGGACTCAAGCTCTGGTCACCCTGCTTCTGGAGGTTCCTGCTGAGATTCCTAGAGCTTTTGGCCATCTTTTGCACTAGACTACGGATTTCTCGACCCCTGGCACTCGGTTCCTGCAGCAGAAAAGAACTGCGTCTTTGGTCATCATCTTCGGTTCTTCCATTCCAGTGGTTGGTCGACATGTCTTTTGCCTCAGGATCCTCGCCTTTTATCCAGGAACCCAGCCAATCAACACTCGTGCTACATTCAAACTTTGTGGAGTGGCTTTCCATTCAGGACAGCCAACCCCCCCAGTTGGAACTGGTTCCAAGCGGACACCCTACAAGACAAAGAACAGCAGAGTTTCGGACTCCTGCCCTGCTTCCTGTCCTCGCAAACACACTGGAGCATCGATGGGCTTCACAAAGGATTCCCGCCAGGGACAAAAGTCCAACAAGGACCTCGCCTACCCAGGTTGGCACAAGGCCCAAGAAAGGACAAGCACACAAGAAATGGTGAAAAAAGAAAGAAGACACCATTTTGGGTAAATAGTGACCCTTTTGTGCATAGCAGCAGCTGTCGAGATAGACTGCAAGTAAATATTGCACTATAGTGGGTAGAACACATCCACTGCCTCCAGCCATTCAGGTGTGCTTGTCACCAACATCAATGTTACAGGAGCAATGAGAAAGGGGCTACAAGGTAACCCATCAGCACTCCACATAGTGTGGTGTGTGCCGATCTCACAAAAGGAAAAGCCAAGAAGGATAAAAAGTAATATTTCTTAAGGAAAATAGAATATAAAAAGGAGATCCCAAAGGGCTCCCAGCAAAACTGAGCAAAAGGTGCTGTGTGCTGCAAAAGTGAAACACAGATGCCTTTAAAAAGTATGGAGGAAAGCCTGACTCCATAAAACAAAGAAAAAACATAATGAACAGGGTTCCCATGGTCCAAGCAAAGAGAACGAATGAGGGGAAAAAGACTCCCCTCATTCAGGATAACAAGAAAAAGGTCCAAGAGTCCAGCAAAAAGTGCTGGGGGTTTCATAGGTAGAGGGGATTTGGCATAATTATGAAAAATCTCCCCAACAATAGAATAGTTACTTGAAGCCTTCCTGAGAAACACAATATGTTTTCCCGATTTACCCAACAGCCATAAACCAGTGCAAACTTAGTAACTGTTTAACAGTGCATTGATTAGAATCCCTCATATGCAATGAGAAAGGTACTCCTTTGCTGTAGATCGAATACTGAATGTGAGAGTTTCACATTTAGAGAGATTTAAACGGTGTACTGGATTATTTCATGGCATATAGCCTCGTCTTTGAACAGCCAAAGAATGATCTACCTTCCTAAATAAGCAAGCATTGAACGCGTTTGGTGAGGAGCGCTTCCTCTATACAACACTAGTACAATATTGCAAGGCTTATATATATTGGGCGATTGTAAATTCAAAAACATTCTTGAAAGGTCACTTCAGGGAGCGTGAGGTGAGATTTTTGCGTTTTTCGGCTCATTAGGCTTACAGTGCCCTCATCGGATATTGAATCAAAAATATCAAGGTTTCATTGTGCAATTCATATTTTGGTATGGATTCGAGTACAATTCTCCCTCTGCTTACTCTTCAGATACTAAATTACTTTGTCATTTTAATTCCTCTGTAGGAGACGAATGAAAGTAAATGGGAGCAGAATCATGGATTGTTTATGGTTTCCAAATCGTCTCAAAAGCGGTGGGGTCTTTCACCATCTTGAGAGCACAAAAAGAGACTCGCATGCAAATTCCCTCCTCCAATGCAGGCCTCTACCAATGTTTTTTTCCCCATAAAACAGAGACTAGAAGATATGTGGGTGTAAAATGTTTCACTGAGAAACATCTATTTTCTAAAGGCATGAATTGCAAGCAAAGCTTCACTGATGCCCTACTTTAAAAATTAAGACTAATTTGCATATGGCTAGACCACCTCCTTTATGAAAAAGGAGCAAAAAATGCAATGGACTGCTACATACAAAAATATACTGTGGTGAAGAAGCATGAGAGAACCAAAAAGAGACGGCTGCCAATACTTGACTCAAGTGAGTTTTTAAAGTGGGTACAGGTATGCTGAGAGTGGATCCCTTGCTTGCTGGGCTCACGGAATCCAGCTACACCTCACAAGACAAGAGGCCCAACAATGCAGAGACATGTTTGTGGTGGCTGGAGTTCTCATGCAGAGGGGACACGGCCTGGAATGTGAACTTTGCAGTCAAAATAGATTCTCACATGGCTGTGGCATTTCGGAAATGTCACAGACCAACGAAAAGATAATGGAGTGGAAAACTAGTTAGCGAATTGCCCAGTGTTCGAGTAGTGCTCAGGTTGTTGCATCCATTTTTCTTTTTAGCTTTCTCCCCGTTTTTTATAGCACGGCAGGAACATCTCAAGGTATTAATAAAATTACAGGAATTTCCCATTCTATGACCAACTAAATATCTAATAAAATACAAATACGATTATGTCTAGTAAAAGTAAATCAGGTAATATCTATTGTAATATGCAGGGGAAATTAAATATTTCCCAAGTCACAATTACTTCTGAAAAAAGACAAGTATGAACCCGAATGACAGCATCTGTATTATTCTAGAAAGTTCATTACTGAGTGTCGGCATTGGTGAAGAAGAATTGAAAAGTGGTAGAGAATGATGCTGTGTACTGCTCCATGCAGACTAACCCCGGTCTGTGTTATATCACAAATGGTGGGCTCTACGATTACAAATATTTTAACCTCGTTTGGTTTGCACTGATGCCATTCAAATCTGTTTGGCCAATTGTAAACATGGCAAAAGCAAAGAAACAAACACAATTCACAGAAAAAAAACATGTGTTGCAATGTTAATTGATGCCCCTGACTTTAAATGAATTTCAAGCTTTCACAAGGACTCTCGGCTGCATGTGCCCAGAGTGCATAAAGCAGGTCACACATCCCTCACTGAGGAACACGGACGTAATCTCTTCTCGGCATACCACAGAGCCTGGGAAACTTACATTTCTATGCCAGCAGCCCCTGATCTTTCAGTCTAGGAATGCAGAGGGCATAGTTTTTACCTTTGTGAGAGGTCTTTTGAGAAACGGCACAATAGGTTATAAAATACTTCCCTGTGTTGCAACGAAGAAACACAAGCATGGTCATGACGTTGAGGGGAAAAACTGTAAATTTAAACACAGATTCCAACGTTCATACAATGGATTCCTTTCTGTGGAGAATTGGTGATCATTTAAAATTAGCATTAGAAGATATAGCGGGTAAAGAGGTGACGCGAACTATGCCATTATAAAAATACATTTATAGTAACAACGCCCGACTACCACGGAATTTCATTTTACAGCTAGTCACCACAGATAAAAGTAAATTAAACCTCTGACTATTTTCCCGTTTTGACAGTAAAAATCATATTGAATGACTCAGTGGAAAGCTGCAACAATGCTTTCACTTCATAGGTCGGAATCAAGAAATGAGCAAATGCTAGTAGGGTGTACTGCGAAAGGTAGCTGCAGCATTGCAACTTAAAGAAGCAGAGTCTTTTTTTTAGTGTTTACATGCCGGCCTCTTAAGGTTTCCCTTTATTTTGGAGGCTATGTTAAGGGCTTTCATGGTTTAAATGCAGCACTCGAATGCTTCGTGGGATTTGTATTGGTGTTCAATCAAAACAATAAGCGTCCGTGTAATAATGAAGATCACACGACGGAGAAATATATTTTGTTAATGGCATAGTTTTTTTTGACTATTAGAGTTGCAAACTAAATCTACATCATCAAGACCACCTTCATCCATCCTAGCTTTTTGCCCAGCAGCACTTTGCTTGCGGAGTTCGGCATTACAGTTTTGCCTTGCCCATTAAAAGTAGGAACCTAAAATGCCCAGCATGCAGCCTCTGCTGGCTAAATAAGTGAAATGAATAAAGAGGTCATGCTTCTTCATGGGTCTTCTATACAGCAGCCAACGGCACGGCCTCCAGGTACGTTGGGTCATTCAAGAGAAGGTGGTTACTTAAGCAATAGGCCCCGAGCAGAGGGGGTATACCACTTCAGGTAATGCCCCGGGGACCATAGTTACAGGCCCGAGCGAACCGAATGACTTAAAGGCCCTGAGGCATTACCTGAGGTGGTAGTGACCCCCCTGCGAGAGGCTCAGAGCCGGCCCTTAAGACCGGGGTACTAAAAGCATATTTATTTCTGTTCCGAAAGGCTGTGGAGTTCCGGAACAGAAAAAAAAAATGTTAATAAATTCCATGGCGGGCGGACATCGAAAAAAAAAAAAAAAGGGAAAAAAGGCAACCAAAAAAAAAGAGGACTTACCTCATTCCCCGGCAAGGGGAAATAATTGCCGCCAGCCCTGAGGAGGCTCAAAGCGGCGGTATTACTGTATGGTAACGCCCGCATTCTGAGCCTCCCCATTGGCTGGGAGGCCGCCACACACCCCTCGTCGGGTACTAAATGGGTTTAGGGAGAAGAGTAAGGATGTTGCTGCTATAATAGAGCTAATACTCTGATCAGATAAACCATGCTTTTATACAGGCAAGCGCCTGGATATAACATGCATTGGCAATGGCAACAGTTTGGGCTTTTGTGAAGGCATGACAAAGTCACTTGCCAGGCACAGCTGTGTGGTATTAACTGGCCATTGATGGTAGCAGGTGAAAAATGATGCGAGTACCTGGGCATCTAACTGGGTTCCATGTGATATAATCGTGGCAAAAATTGCTGTGGTAACAAAATATTGCAGCAAAAATGCTGCCTTTTTTGCGCCGCAGTCCATGTAAAACATGTGGGGGACCCCTGGAGTCAAACGGCAGCATTTTTACTGCAATATTTTTTTTTTACCGTGACATTTTTGCAGCGATTATATTACCGGATACCTCTAACAGCAGTGCATGGCAAATGCATAACACTTGTACATAAGCCAAAACTGTTGGCTTTGCCAATGCAGTGAAGGACAACAATAGTGCTTATAAACTAAGTGGCTGAAGGCAGACACCAGTAGCATGTTTACAACTCCAATTAAGTCATTAACTCTCAGAAGACTGCTTTGAAAAAACACTGGCAAGAACTTTGAGTGTAATGTTTGATAGAAAGGCTTGATTCAAGCGTGCTCAAAGTGTTCCCATAGGAATGTGTTTGGGCGAGGAGGGGCAGGAACTGAGTGGGAATGGCCATAGGTATTAGCATGGCCATGGCAATCAATGGGTGGGCACATTTCCAATCAATGGTTGGGCACATTTCCAAACACCACCTCCAGTCTGTGTGTCCCTCCTCATATCAGATTTCTCTCCATCTATACTCTAATGCAATGGTCTAAGCTTATAAGTGTCGCAGGTGACACATAATAGCCCAAACTTAAAGAGTGATAGCCTTTAGCCTGCCACCAGGGACAGTCCACGCTCTGTCAAGAAGGATCCAGCAGCCAATATTTACAACATGGCTCTTCCTAGAGTAGTTTGGAAAAAGCTTTTCCTTTCAGTTTTCAAACATTCGTTTTTAGTCTATAAAATGGGTATGAGCTTCAGCTGTTGTTGTCCACTTACATATATGGTATTAGGTTTCGATCTACACTAGCACAATTAAGTTACCTTCTATTTTCCTCCCCAGGATTCTTACCACTTCCTTGATGAATAACAGCTGGGATTTCAAGACAAGGAAAGACAACATTCTGTACTTTGAAGTGCAGATGGATAAATGAGCAGCAATGACTTGTAGGTCCTTTTCTGTGGTATTGCTGGCCACACCATCATTATGGCCTGGTAATAACGTCTGATATGTTTGCATATTTAAATATGATTCTCTGTGAGAACTGCACACACAGGTTAGGTATAACCTGTAGCCATGATGCATGCGTAGTACCGCTGCCCACAGCATCCCCTGAACGGCACTGAGAGCATGGTATGTCAGAATGGCTCAGTGTCATAATCCCGGTCCAAGCCCTCCCGCCCTCCCACCCCCCCCCCCAACAGAACAGGGTTTGCAGCAATGCCTTGTAGGCACAAAGCACGACCATGTTTACACAGTATCGACAGGAAATAGCATATGGCGGGTCAAGTACTCAAAGGGCAGAGGAACATTAAAAAAGGCCTTATTTGGTAAGATTCAACTATTATTTCTGAGTTTTTATCGCACACTTTATATACCTAAAGAAGTAATCACGCCAGACATTTAATTCCACTGTAGAAGCAAACATTTACTAACACTACAACATTTCGGTCCATACTTTAATCGGGCAGCATAAGCCATATTATGACTTTAGAGCGCCGGCAGACAGTAAATAGTATCCTGTAGGTATTTAAAGGGAGTGTTCACCATGATGTCCTCGCAGCGGGTATTATTTCTATTCATTAATGTGTAAACTGGCTATTGAACAAGCCTTAAACACAATAAAATAACCAAACAAAAACTTGATTAAAACACATTATGGTTAAAAGGGAAAAACATTTCATGTCTACAAATAAGCCGTTCAAATGTTGCAAAGAAAAAAGAACTTAATCATTCCATCAATTTCAAAAATAAAAGGCTGAAGATGTAATAACTAAATCAGCTCTAAACAAAGTATTCCAAAACAGGTCTGAGTCAATCAATCTGAAATCTATTCAAGTATTAGAGTACCCTCTTTTATAGTGGCTTCATCTTTTGGCAGGATGTCAAAACAGGTCTACTTGTTTCTACAGCTTTGCCGCATAGTCTACACGGACGGGCTTCATGGGGTATACCACGCTATTCTCTCAATTGATCCATAGTTTCCAATAAATTAAGGTGAAGCCTTAGAATAAAAACGCTTCAGCGTTTGCGAGCAGAAAGGTATATCAACCGTAAAACTGAGTGGACTATTCGGCATATCTACTAGTATTAGAACGTTTTCCAATGTTCCCAATTCTGTCTCTCGTTTTGGCTTTTCTTTTCAATGATAGATCCACAGAAGGGCTGGACAGTGCTTCCTCCAATGTGATTTCTAAATAGGACAGATCGTCAATAGTGAAGGACCTCAGTTCCAACAGGAACCGATTGTTATTCTTTACATGGTCTGCAGTACCCATCATAGTTAATAAGCAGCAACTATTGTGTTTGACACACACACAACAGCCAGCGTGATTGCAGTCGGAAGCGGCCGCCCAATTCTCTGATCGACTGAGTGGGAGATTGAGTGGGAGATTGTCTCTGCGGTGCGGCTTGACTGACGGCCGGTTGTTGCCAGAGGTTCTTTCCTCTAGTCCTCCAACACTCACGTCTACCAGCTCCCGGAGTGTTGTGGGGAAGCTGGGTGCCGAGTGCTGGGCGTTGGGCATTGGAGCGCTGTTGGAGTGACCAGCGCGCTGTCGGGGGAACCCGGTCGGAGAGGCAAGTACTCGCTGCGAGTGGGGAGCTGCAGGGGGCCTCTTACGGTGGTCGGCCCGCGCTTAGAAAAACACCTACACACCGAGTGTTGAGAACCTATACTTTCCCCCGACGAGGTGGAAGCGCGGAAGGAAGGTGCGAGTACGGTGCGGGTACGGTGGCCAGGACCGCTGTATGTAAGGTACCGGCATAGTTGGTGCCTATTGGTGCCTATTTGTGACCCTACTGGTGCCTATTGGTGTCCTTGCTCCCCCCCCCTTCCCCCTCTTCTTAGCACATTATAGTAAACAGCACCTGTGGTGTAGGGGACACCCTAAGTCTTTGCTGGGGTGGTGCTAGAACTGAAAGAGGGGTGGGAAATACTCCCTGTATCTACAGTAGAAGAGGCCCAACGGAGCCCCCCCCCCTCTTTATTATAACCCCTTCTTTTTTGTGTTTGTATTTTTGCTGGGGGTGTGACGGACAGGATTACCACCCTCCCTCTAATTATGCATCCAGGGAAGAAGACAGCACAAAACAAATACAATCTACGAAAGACGTCGAAAGTTCGTGAAGTAGAGGCATTGTTGGGTGAGGAGAAGGGCAGTCCTAAGGAAACCTCTATGAAGAAACTCAAAAAATCCACCCTCCCAGGTCAAGGGAAGATTACTGGTTTTTTCCCTACAAACTGTAGACCTGAAACTAACTCAACGATAATAGAGGAACCAACATACACTGGAGGAGGTGGGGGTGACTGTATGAGTTCCACTAATTTCGATGACATTGATAATAATTCTCTACTTGATTTATGCCTAAACATACAACGTGGGATGACCCCCCTGATGCCTAAGAGGCAGGATGAAAAAGATCTGACACAGGGAACGCATCCTGTGGCTTCTCCTGTCACCATCTCGGGCTATTCTGAGCAGAGGGGCAGATTATCAGCCTCCCCCAACCTAGTAATGGTATCTATGGAGGACGTCCCGAACAATGAGGATGTGGACCCTTCTATCCTGTCTCCAGGAGCAAACGCAATAGCAGAGATACAATCCTCTGTAGCCTCTATTCAGTTTGCCCTAAAAATTCTGCTCCAAATGACCGGACGCATCCTAACCAATACCACTGCGCCGATTATTCCCCAAACTGATGAAAATCCTGTGGAAGATGAAGCAGAAATCAATTTAGCAGAGGCTATTGATATAGCTGAAGAGATAAATGTTTTGCCCAATAAAGAAGCATCCGCAAACATGGACCGGAGCGAGATGGTTTTTTACTCTCGCAAACAGCGCAAACTGGCCAAGAAGGCGCAACAAAACAGGAAAAAACTGTCAGAGTGCCCCTCAGTAGAAGAACTTGCGAAAACCGGGGGCCGTTCAAAAAAAGCAAAGAAGAGGGCTGCCCGAGCTAAGAAAAGGAACAACTCTGGAGGTGGTTGCCTGACTAGTTGGCTGATTACAGACCAAGATCAGAACAAGGAACAATCGAAGATGCCGTCAATGCCTGCCAGGGAGGATGAGGATATTGAGGCTAAAGGTACATTAACTTTGGATGACCTAGAAGCATTGGACGAAGAGTGGGAACAACTTGAAGATGAAGCTCAGCTCACTGAGGAAAGGGAATGTGGGCCCTCGGTGAAACCATCCCACCCGCCGCCCCCTCAGGCTAAAACCATCCATCCTCCTAGTAAACCTATGGAGGAGGGTTCAAGTACTCCGTTCAGCAGGATATGTCGGATCAAGAACCTTTATAATAATGGCGGGCGCAGATGGTTGTCTCGGTCAGAACTCTTAACCCGCCTACACTCTGTTCCGGAATTGCGAGTATTGCAATCTGATGACTTTCAGTTTGTGGAGCCACTGAAGGGGCGGAATTCGTGTGTTTCTGCCCTGCATTGCAAGTTTCTTTCAACCGCACAGCTAATCAGGAAGTATCGTGACGAACTTTGGGCAGTTGATGTGGAGATAGATGCCGACTTGGATGATCCTGACACCTGTATCGATAACGGCGAAACAAGTGGTTTAGCTGTCCTAGATGTATGCCCGATTTTACCTAAAGGAAAGAAAGTAGAAATGGCAGAAATACAACGCGTGCTAAAATGGTTGGCTGAAGCGCTTCCTGAAGCTCTATCCAATCATTGAACCTGGACATTACTGTCGTGGAATTGTAGAGGATTTACGCACCTGCTGTCCCCCGAGGGGTCAGCAAACTTTGTCGCCAAACATGAGTTACTATGTTTACAAGAGACCTGGGCGATGGACCCATTATTATTGGATGGTTTTGTGATTTATCAGTCTTTTGCGAATAGGGGAGAGAAGGGCAGACCATTCGGCGGGTTGTTGATTGGGGTGGCAAGTTGTTTGATCTCTAAACAGATACCCTCTAGCCTAGACAATAATCTTTTGGCAGTGGAAGTCAAATATGGGCCTAAGGACAAAGAAGAATAGCTACTTTTGATAAATATATATAATCCTCCTCATGCCCGTATAAGTGAACCACTTCAAGCGGCCCTTCAAGAATTGTTGGCCTTCTGGTCAGCAACTCAGGGAAAGGGCGCGGTAATGGTAGTTGGAGATTTTAATTGCCGAATACCAGGGGAGGGAGGGTTACACCCACAAAATACTAGGCTTAGAAACAAGCGGTTACTCACACATAGCAAAAAAGATACTGAAGGCCCGCAATGGCGTCTTCTGTTTGATGACTGGGATCTTGAGATGGTGAACGGTTACACTATTAGTGATCATCCAGGAAAACAAACATGGACCAATGGTTCTTCCTCCAGTACAATTGACTATATATTTATGTGCCCTAAAATGTTGCAATGTGTTGTTGACCTAACGGTATCTTTAAATGAATGGAGTGACCATGCTGCACTTCAGTGTGTATTAAATATTGTTCACACTAAATCGAAGAAGAGCAATCTGGGTACAATCCAGGTAAATAAAAAGGGCTCTAGCATCAGGTGGACTGCCCAGAACATACATTTAGCCTCAGAAGCATTAAACATGGAGTATTGGTCCCTATTACCCAATTTCAATGATATGTCTATAGAAGCCATAGAAACCTGGATCAGTCGTTTTTCTAATATTCATGCCTTATCCCCTAATCGGAGTATGATCAAATTAGAGGGTGGGATACCCCCGTTTAACAAAAAGATTAGAGACATTAAGAGGGAACATAGAAGGGAGCTGCGTATGATCAATCAAAGGAGGGAACCCTTAGAAAATCTTAGGGCGGCTCTTAGGAAATGCAAGAATAAATATAGAACTAATATCAAAAAACTACGGCTTACCGAAAGAACTCTGGCATACCAGAAGTTGATTCACACCATCTGCTCGAAAAACACTCGTAGCATTTGGGCACTCCTACGTGAAGCTAGAGAAACTACTAAGGGGCAACTTGCAAATCCTATTGGTGTAAAGGAATGGGAGAATTTCCTGTTGAATCGTAATGCTATCATGCAGCAAGAGGAGAGTCTGCCATCGCTTCTGCCGAGATCAAGTATATCATTTGACATGTCATACACAGCAATACTTTGTAAGATAAAAACTCTAAAATCCTCTAGAGCTCCCGGCCCTAATGGCCTAGCGAACATAGTTATCAAAACCCAACCTGAGTTTTGGGCGGGATTGTTGACAATTATGTTTGAGAAAATTCTGAGCCAAGGAGTTATACCGAAGACATGGCAAACTGCCGTGTTGATCCCGGTATTTAAAAAGGGAAACCGTCTTGACCCGAATAATTACAGACTCCTCTCTATGCTAGACACGACAGGCAAATTGTTTGCCGCTCTGTTGCTTAAGGACCTTCAGATATGGGTAGATGAGGCCCATATATTATCCAAATTTCAATGTGGTTTTAGAAAAGGCTACTCCACAGGTTATAACTTGATGGTAATGAACCTACTAAGAGCAAGAGCTCGCAAAAGGGATGAGCCACCATTGTATGCACTATACATTGACTTTAAAGCAGCTTTTGATATGGTACCCAGAGAACGCCTATGGTCTAAACTGGCTTCCCTAGGCTGCCCTGCTGACGTACTATATTTTCTCAGATTACTGCATCATAACACCTCAGTCAGGTTAAAATTGGATCAGGAGGGGCATCTGACTGGTAAGGTATATCAAAACAGGGGGGTCAAACTGGGCTGTGTGACTGCCCCTCTAGTGTACAATCTTTATGTGCATGATATCCCGCTTGCTCTATCCTCTATTCGTAATTGCCCCCCCCAAAATAGGGGACTCCGCTTGTACCGTCATGGCATATGCTGATGATTTGGTCATTTTTTACCATACCATCAGTGGCTTACGTAGATCAGCTACTGCATTATGGGAGTATGCCGAATCTAATGGTCTTATCATTAATCTAGACAAAACGAAGGTACTGAGATTTACTAGCAAAAAAGTGTCTCGTGTGAACCTTATGGTAAATAACAACCTGATTTCATACGCCCCACTCTACCGTTATTTAGGTATTGATTTTGAACCTAATGGGGACTATGTGGCCCTTAAGCTTTCACGTACGATGCGAGCAGCACAAGTAACATCCTTAATAGCCAATTTTACTAATCAACAAGGAGGATTTACACTTTGGGGTACGCGTCAATTATATATGCAGGTATTTATCCCTATGATGACCTATGGTCTAGATTCACTCCTAGAATTAGATTTTAGTTGGCTTCAAATCATTGAGGGTAAGTTCTGGCGTCGCATACTTAGCCTGGGCCCGGGAGTCCCGATGGCAATTATTCGACTAGAACTAGGGTTACCCTCAATGAAGGCTATCGTCATGAAAAGGAGATTGGGGCATTTTCTGAAAATGCGCAGTACAACAGCTAATCCGCTCCTGCTTACCATCTTCCAAGAATTATGTAATAGACAAAACCCTCAGTCTCCATCTGTGACGATGACAAAATTTCTTGCTACCATTGGATGGACCTGGCGAGCAGGCCCATATACCAAGCAAGTCCAAAATGCACTTGATAAGAGGGTAGAAATGTGGGATTGGCTAGAGAATTTCGATCTTCTTAGTACGTTAAAAAGCTACGCATTTGTACAATATAGGTTGTACTCTTTCTTGCAGCCTCAAGGGTATCTCAATCTATGCCCCTCAAAAAAACTGCGACGATTTATCCTTTTATTAAGGATGGGCCAACTGCCCATTCTGTTGGTCACGGGCAGAAGACAGCAGCTGCCATTGGAACAACGCATATGTCGGTTGTGTGTAAGAAACAAAGTATTAGAGTCAGCAAGACATGTTTTGACAGAATGTGGCACTATGATTAATGTAATTCATTGTCATCTGGGAAAGTTTTCTCATAATCTAGCATCAATCGGAACGTCATTATTCTGGCATCACTGCATGAACTCTGAGAGCATGCGAGAAATGATAGCTCTCTTCAATATTTGGATTAAGGTAGAAGAATTATTGAATATTCAGATCTAAAACCAGTATCCGTAATTTTTAGCTATCTTTGACCTGGCCTTTTGGTCTTCTCTTTTTTGCACTTTTTTGTTACCGGAGCTTTGAGCTTGGAGATTGATTTATATGTGAAAATAGGTTATTATTATTACAGTGTTGTATTTTTGCTATATTGTTATTATTCTGTTTGTGGAAGTTTAATTTTTATATATGATGTTTACTTATTAACATGTGTAAAGTTTATTAATAGTTTGTTGGTATTGAGCTTACTAGGCAACATTTCTAGGTAAACCAATATAAGTTGGACTGCTTAGTTAGTAGTAAATGAAATGAGGCCCTACTCTAGCCTCAAAGCTTCAACTGGGGTAGAGGAGAGGGGGATTTAAGATTTTCCCTTCTATTTCATTTAACCAGGCGACATGGGTTTGGAGGCAAAGATGCCAGACCACACATTAGGCTTGGTATAATGCTTACCTTGTATTCCTCCAAGAGAGCCAGAATATTAGAGCCCCCACTTTTACCAATATATTGTTTTGCAGCTGACCATTTTCTCCCATTTCTACATATATATGATATGCTCGGGTACATTTTAATATTAAAACCCAAATAAAAATAATCAACTATCTCGAGGAATGTTCTCATTTAAGTTCAAGGTAAATTTGGGTTTCCTTGAAGCAGTACCATTCAAAAGCATAACCTTGGCCTTTTTAGTGTTAATGGTCATATGGTTATCTTTTGCATACAATGCTCGTGCAGCAGTGATCGATCTTTGTAGGCCTATTGGAATTAAGTCAAATAGGACAGTGTCATACCAACTTATGGGGATACCATTTATTTTAGGAGGATAATTCCGAGGTGTGCTTAGATCAAGAGGGAGGTCAGCCACATATAGGTTAAATAAAATGGGAGCTAGAGGACAGTCTTGTTTCAAACCGCGATTAGTTCTACAAGGGGCAGGTATTTGTGTATAGTCTCTTAATATAGTATAATAAACAGGGGTCTATTCCCCATTTCTCAAGTTTAGACCATAGCAGTGGGCGAGATACACTATCAAAAGCATGCAATAGAGGTCTCTTTTCCCTTTGCTCAATTTACAATTTGCCATAGGATATTGTATCAGTAGGATATTGTTCATAGTTTTTACGGAAACCCGTTTGGAATTGTTTCAGTAGCACTTTCTCATTTACCCATTTGTTTTCTTAAGAATATTGAGATGAATAGTGTATGACTTTAATTTTAAAGACAGCCCTTAAAAGTGAACTTCCTGCATGGAGCGGATTTCGGCGCAGAGCTTAGTCTGCCCCAGTCCGCCCAAGGCATCTGTGATGCTGGAAATGCATCGTAGGGACAGGGCCTCCGTATCCTTGTCCTTTATTTCTTTTTATCGTGTGTTCTGTGGTGTTTTCCGCGCAGGAGTTCATGTGGGACTCCTGGCGGTGCAGCTCTCTCTCTTTTGGTTTGGTGAACGGACCCATGGGATACCCTTATGGCACCCATGGGTGGGGGGGTAGAACCCTGTGCCCCTAGTGTATGTTTTTGGGCACCTGTGGGTGGCCCGCAGAGCAGGGTATAGGCTGGTGGCAGATCCATGCTGAATTTGACAGGTGCGCGGCGTATCCTCCATTTTGGGATACCCCGGCCCTGCCATTGGGATCAGTTGATTCCTGATGGAAAACAAGATGGCCCCTGTGGCCTCTTGCTTTCTATTACCTATTACCTTGTTTTCCCAAAGTCCTGGGAAGCCCTGATTCTGCCCCTTCCCCCCTGACTGGCTGTTGGGTGGAAGTGCCATATATGGTGTTGTTGTGAAGGCCCGGCCAGACTGCTAGCTGGAGCCTTCCCAGTGATGTATGTTGTAGGTACCTCCTGTGGGTGGGACCTGGGTGAATAGAGTGTGTGACGAATATGCATTCTGTGTTGTGGATGTCTAGTATCTGGTGGTTGACACAATGACTGAGACAGCCCTGCCCGAAACCGGTATGAATGCAGTTGGGAGTGTTGAATGGCTCGGTACTTGTCCCAATACACATAACTTGTGAGTGTCTGGAGAGACGTGAATGGCCTGAATACCTCGTGTGCCCGATTGGCTGCCTGCCTGCCTGCATGAATGCCCTTAGTCGTGATTGGATGCTTGAGTGTGACCCAGCAGAATGAATGGGAGATCAACAGTATATCTGAGGACCTCTCACTGCTAGGAATCGTGTTGAGAAGCTGAAGTCCACTACGAGTAACTGGAGTAACTGAAGCTTGACCTTGAAGCCCCGCTGGACGAGAAGAAGTGCTGTTGCTCTCCTTCACAATCTGAAAGCTGCTGTGTCTCCAAGGACTGACCCAGAGAGGACCTGGTAAGGCGCCCTCTTCCCGAGCTACGAGGGACCATCGTGCACCAGCTGATCTTTGCCAAAGCTCCCTGGTAGACAGACCTTTCGACAGGCTGCCGACCCGAGACGGGGACTTCTGCGGAATCTCAAAGAGAAGCACTCAGACTGTTGACCGCCACTGTCGCCGACCGCCGTCGCCGACCGGAGCCGCCGTGCTCCCGTTTGCCTAAGAACTTCATTCGATCATCGGACGCTCTTGTCTGCATCGTCGCCCGCTTTATCCCGCTGGAGAAGGCCCGACCGTCGACGCGCCGAGGAGCATCCGCCGGTGGGTTTCCCGCCACATATTGACCACAGAGACGCCGACAACTCGACGCCCTTGCTGGGCCACAGTTCTTCATCATCTCTTTGCGGTCCAGAACTATCGTCACCGAGGTGCCCCGCACGCCTCTTCCTTGCAGGACACCAACGCTCTGTCGTTGACGAGCACCGCTAGGAACGAAGCTGCCACTTCACGGCCGTAGTTCAACCTGTTCGCCGTCGGACGTTTGACGACCCGTGACTCCTGCCGTAAAGGGAGGGCACTCAAGAAGGGCCGTCGATTCCCTGACACCGAACGCCTAGTTCCTCGACGCCTCTCGACGATCTGTGGCTCCTGCTTTAAAGGGAGTCACTCAAGAAGGATCGGTTGACGCCTCTTCGGAGAACTCTACTCCACCAGGTACATTGGGGGGGGGGGTAAAACCTTAGTAGGAGGAAATAAGACTATTGAACAATATATGGACTGGGCTTGTGCTATATATCTTTATTTACAGGTTGCCCAGGTGGGGGGGGGATCTCCACACAGAACTGTGCCTAGCGGTAGGGGTCAGCATTCTGCCTATTGTTTCAACCATCTTGCATTCCTTCCTATCTCTATTGCTGGTTTCCTCGTTATTGATCTGTGTGACATTGTAACCGTACAGTTGATGCACTTTAATGAGATTCGATAACATTGGTGTTACCACTTTAGAATTGTATATATTTATCATTGTTGACTTCCGAGTACAAAGTGCGTTATTGTGATTGTGTACATACCTTTGAATATTTATTATATAAAGACTGTTTTCAGTAATAGTGTGTGGACATTCCTATGTGGGAGTTCGGGGACTACACCGTATTTAAGAACAAGCCTGCGGTTTTCCAAGATGGCCACCGGCATTGTGTGACGTGCCGACGGCTATTCCGACCCCACAGGCCAAGATATGGAGGTTCCACCACCCCCTTCTTGTCAGGTGGGCATCCGGGCGGCAGTGGAGGCTAGCCTCATTTGGGGGCTGCGAGAGAGTTGAATTGCGGGGCCCCTGGGATCGAGAGGTGCAGGCAAGTGCTGCGCCAGCAGGGAGGACGGGCCGCACCGACGTAGCATCTGTGATTTGGCGGCCCGCGGAGCGCTGGTGAGAGCGGAGTGGAGGCAGACTTCACCTGTGTGGATGGCCCCGGCCCCCCTGTGGGGACGAAGATAGCGCCTGGGTGGCGGCCCCGCATCAGGTTCTGGAGGAGCGCGGAACCCCTTGGCAGAAGGAGGAGGGGTGGGAAGCCGGACCGCCCTGCCCCCTCTCGGTGGAGATTCAGGCCCTGGAGGGCGACGTGCGACCGGGCGGCGGCCTCCGTGGAGCCCCCGCATTTCGGAAGGTGAGGTGCGGGGGAGGAGTGGTGCCGCCACCCCCCCCCCGGACTGTGTGCAGGCGGGCGAGCCGCCCGTTAGAACTGTGACGCGACGTCTGCTCAGTAGCGGCTCGCGAAAGTTGGCTGCAAGCTGCTCGCAATGGGACGGCTCCAGGAGACTCTGTAGAGACAGGCAAGGCGCTTTGGGGAACCTCCCGGCTAGGGGAAACGTGAGGGGCACGGTGCCTTTGGGGTGGGGGAAGCGCGTGTGGGTCCTGTTGGCCTGGCGGGTGGGTGAGCCGTGTCCCCCGTGCTGTTCGACTGGCTGGCTGGTGAGCT
Organism: Ambystoma mexicanum; assembly: GCF_040938575.1. Taxonomy (NCBI): domain Eukaryota; kingdom Metazoa; phylum Chordata; class Amphibia; order Caudata; family Ambystomatidae; genus Ambystoma; species Ambystoma mexicanum. The sequence continues at coordinate 1,212,584,216 of NC_090924.1, forward strand.
GTGCCCCCTCCCAATCGTGCTTGGTTTTGTAACCTGCCTGGGGAGAGGGGCTGGGAGGCTCAGTGGTGTGGTGGCATGCAGACAGATCGGTGCAACAGAATACGCACGTCAGAGGTGCTGTAGGTGGGAAGTCAAGGTCCCACATTCTGACTCTTCCCCTGGTCTGGGCCCCCGCTTTCCACAGGGTGAACATTAGTGGAGCGCTGCAGTCTCCCGTCCAATGGAGAGGATTGTCTGGTTGCAATTGGAAGAAAGCGGGGGCTCCACACGGGGGGGGGGAAATCGACTCTCGGTCTATTTTTTTTTAATAAGCGGGTTGCGGCCGGCAGAGGGGTGTTCATAATCTGCGGGGCTGTCCTGTGACGCCTGGAGTGGCTGGCTTGGCCTTGTAACAGATGTCTTCTAGATCTAAAGGAAAGTCTGGAGGGGGTGGTCACCCTGGCGGTGCTGCTCATGGAACTCTGCCTACGCTATGGACTGCTACAAATACTAGGGAGGGGCATAAATCTGGCGCAGCCGCTTCGCAGGAGAACGGAGGTGGCGAAGCAATGGCGGAATCGACGCAGATGACAAGGCAGGATCTCAGAGGGGAAATGCTGTCTCTGAGAATCGTTGGCCCAGGCGTTCCAGGAGCAGTTCCAACTCATGCGGACTGACCTCAATGCCGCTCTGGGCGATATACGCCGGGAAGTCGCTCAATTAGGAGAAAGGACAGATTTACTCGAGAGGGGACTAAAGGAGAATGAGCGAGGGACAATGGCTAATTCTGAGGCCATAGACCGGCTGGACTCCGCGACAAGGAATATGGAGATCATGCTGGAGGATCTAGAAAATAGGCCTCGGCGGGTTAATGTTCGAATTAAGTTGTTGCCCGAAGCTGTGGCGAATCATCAACTGAAGGAGGAGTGCCAGAAGATTTTCGCCGAGCTTGTGGGCGAAGAGGACCCGCGCACGATAGTTCTAGATAGGGCCCCACAGGGTGGGTCGGGCATTGGGAGGAACAAATCCTAGGCTGCAGGAGGTGGTGGTGGTGGCCTTTGCTAGGTATGGTCAGAAGGAAGCAGTGTTACGGGCAGCCAGACAGAGAGAGCCAGTTCTCTATAAGGGTCCAGAGATTCAGTTGGATCAAGACCTGGCTGCAAGCACGTTGTTGAAAAGAAGGAATATGGGCCCGGTCCTCAGAGCTGGCAAAGAAGGGGATCAAATATAGGTGGTCCTTCCCTTTTGGTCTGGTATTTACATGGGAGGGGAGTCAGAAGCGAGTGACCACTCTTCAGGAGGCGGCCAGCATTCTAAGCGTGGATCTAGATAGCGGAGGAGGGGACCTTGTTGTTGGGGATCCCGCGCCTCGGAGAGGCCAAAGGGAGAAGAGCATGCCATGGGAATGGTCGACGGTGGGAGAGCGAGGCAAGAAGAAGGGGGCAGGGCTCGGCCCCACGGGTAAGAGGTTGGCTCGAAATGCAGAGGGCGGTGGCAATGGAGAAGGGTCTGGGGCTCCCCAGGAGCTTTGGGGCAGCAGATGGGGGGTGGTGGACACATGGGGTATGAATAGCGCCTGGGGGGGGGGGTGTTAGGAAGAAACCTGTACAGTTCTCTTTGGGAACACTGCAAAAGATTTAGGACTACAGGTGTTAGCAGTAAACCCACTTGGTAGCAGTCTGTACCATCCAGATTTACCTGGTAGCTGTGGCTGAGCAGTCAGACTTCCCTCGAGAAGAGTTAGGCAGCATGCAAAGTATACACAATAGGCACTCAGATACAATAGCACAAGCAAACACTGACCAGACCTTTGGTATCAAAGTATATAATTATTTATTTAAAAACACACTAGCACTCTTATTTGTAAAACACTCTAAACAGAGTTACTATTATGAAATATACAACCCTTATTCCTTATCCGACAAGTCTTAGTTAACACCACTTATTTCCAGACAGAGGTGAGCGCTTAACTATAGATGGCACTCCAATAAGTTCATGAAAAAGGGAGGGAACAAGGCAGAATATGTAAAGATACACCACTCTAAGATTTAGGAATACTTTTAGCAAGGCAGAAGAGCAAAAGTCACATGTGAGCCAAAGTCCATAGGCCGGGCCCACTCTTAGAGAGAGCAGAGCACAAATGCGCCCAAGATCACACAGTTACACTAGGCTTTGAAAGTCTTGCAGAGAGTTCGAAAAGAGTTTAGAGAGGCTCAGAAAAGTTTAGCCAGGGTGTCCCAGCCTAATCCAGGTTCGAAAGTCGGGGGCTAAATCTACCCCGTACAGTCGGTGGCAAGGGAAGCCAGGCGGAACACAGTACCTTAAGTGGGAAGGATCCTCCAGCGGTGGCAGTTGTTCCTGGCAGCGGGTGCAAGTCTCTGCGTCGTCCAGAGGAAGAGAAGATCTCGACTTAGAGGAAAGATGAAGGTCGTTGCACTGCCAGGGAAGAAACCAGCCGCAGAGTTTTCCGGTTTAAAGGTACTACCCTTTATTTTGCAGTCGTGGTAAAACGTGGTATTCCGGTTGCTGGGGTGCTTGGCACAGGCAAGGCGGCCACGAGATGCGTCGGGAAGGTGAAAAGACGGTGAAACTGGTTATCCCCACCAGTCAAAGGAAGAAGACTCTCCAGCGGGAGATCTCCTCTGTCGTTGGGAAAAGTGGTGAGACGGACCAGCAGGGCTCCACCCGTGGTGTCGTCGTAGCAGGTCGGCTCAGCTTCTCCCTCGTCGGATTCTTAGGTCCTGTGGCGACTTCTGAAGTTCCAGTCCCCAAAGACCTGCTTTTATGCAGAAAACCCCCATTCACTCAGCCTAGCTGTCACTCAAACATGCTAAGTGGTGAGCCGGCCGGCTCACCACTTGGGCCAATCAGGACAGAGTGCGACTTGAGTTGCCTAGGCAACTCAGTCCAGGGTGCCTAAATCTCCCTCCACCCCTCCCAAGTACCCCAGACAGAGTGGCACCACTTTGGAGGGCTTCTGTGGAGAAGCCCGCCAAAAAGTGGAACAAAGGGCTCGACTTGGGTTGGAGTCACAGAAGAGAACGCCATTTTAGAACCGAGTTTTGGCAAAAAATACCAACCGGAGAATTAATAATTAAGAGAATTAAGAATACATAATAAATAAACCGGCGGTATGTTCGAGGCTATCGTAATTAAATAAATAAAGATAGTAGCCTCGAACAATGGGAAAATCCCATTGAGAAATATTTGCGGTTGAATATAAAAAGTAGTATCCACTGCCACCAGCCAAAACTCGATCAGGGGGGACGGAGACGTGGCCAGTACGTCCACAATATGATGGTTTGTACTGGTTCTGTTCAGAATTCAAGACTAGTTAAGTCAATGGTGACTTTACATTCCCTGGGAGACAGTAGTCAGTCCCAGGGTATGGAGTCTATACTGGGGGGTCACTATGACACCCCTGTGTTACTGCACTGAGGGTGCTGTGTAACACATCACAAAAACACATGAAGCCCTATGGAGTAAAAGACCCCATAGCCCATTAAACACACTCAAATAATGTGCAGGAGTGAGGGTAAAAGAGTCTGAGAGGGGGTAAGTCGTCCTTTTGCTCTTAATTGGGTAACGCATAATGTGAGGGGTTTGAATTCCCCCCTCAAGCGGGCGAAATTAGAACGTTTTGTTAGAACGCATCTCTCGGATGTTGTGGCGCTGCAGGAGACACATTTATTACGTATTGATCAGGGCCGCCTGCGTTTGAAAGGCTTTCCGCAGATCTTTTTTGCCTCAGGTCCGACTAAGAAGGGGGGAGTGGCCCTGGCGTTTGGTAGAGGGGTGGATTTCAAAGTTCAAAACGTCCTTCGAGACAAAAACGGGAGATACCTCATGGTGAAGGGAGAGTGAAGAGGGGCAACATGCACCATTGCTTCGGTGTATGCTCCGAATGCGGGACAGGAGCGGTTTTTGAGGGAGCTTCTATTGGCGCTGGATGGATTTGCGAGAGGACAGATTGTCCTGATGGGAGATTTTAATCTGGCATGGGATAGACGGTTGGATCGGACGCAGCATGCGGGCGGAGGAGGGGTGGCTTCTCCTCAACTGAGGGAACGGTTTGAAGGGGCAGGGTTGAAAGATGTATGGAGGGTGATGAGGGGAGAGGAAGAAGGTCATACTTTCCTGTCGGATGTGCACAGATCTCAATCGAGAATAGATTACATTTGGGTAGCTGCCAGCCTTGTGGGAGGTGTTGAAGAGGTAGAGACAGGCCGAATAGGTATTGCAGATCACAAGGTGGTGCAGATGAAATTGCGATTGGGTAGGCGAACGGCGATCTGGAGTTGGCGCTTCCCAGGGGAACTTCTGAGGGACCAGTTGATTAGGGAGGAGTTAACCACTTGCATTAGATCATTTTTTTAAAGAAATAATGACACTGATACGAGTCTCCGCATACGGTGGGATGCTTTTAAGGCCACCCTGAGAGGGGAACTCATTGCTCTAAAGGCAGAAAGGAACAGGCAGCTGCGTTTGTTGGAGGCTCAGCTGGAGGGGGAGGTGGAGGCGGCGAGAGTGAGTTTACGGGAGGCCCCCTCCAGGATTGCGTATAGGGAGTATAGACTGACCGAGGGGCTACTGAGGGTTTTAAGGACTAAAAAGGCCAAAGAGGCGATGTTGAGGGTTAGGCAGCTGTACTATGCGAAAGCGAATAAGGCGGACTCGTTCTTGGCGCCATTATTAAGGGGGAATAGGGAGCAAAATGCGACCATGGCTATAAAAGATGAAAGGGGGGAGGCTTTCTCGCTCGGAAGACATTGCAGAACGCTTAGTTAGATTTTATGAGGCTTTGTACACTCCGCAGGACCAGTCTTCTCAGTCCCAGCGAGATTTTATGGGGGCCATGTCCCTTCCGCGTCTTTCTGAGGAGGATGCCGAGGCATTGGGGCAGGTCATTTCGTAAGATGAGGTGTGTGCTGTCATCGCATCTCTCCCCAATAACAAAGCGCCGGGCCCCGACCTCCTTTTACAAGGCTTTCTCCAACATCTTATCCCCTTATTTAGCACAATTATTGAATTCATTTGGCACATCGGGAGGCATTACCCAGTCCATGGGAGAGGCAAAAATGTCTTTAATCCACAAGGCAGGCAAGGACGCGGAGGATTGTGCCTCCTACAGACCGATAGCACTTATTAATTAGGACGCGAAAATGTATACTCAAATTTTGGCTAAGCTCCTGAAGGCTTTCCTGCCTACGCTAATCCATCGGGACCAGTCGGGGTTCATCCAGGCCGACAAACGGCAGACAATATTAGGCGGGTGGCCCATCTGGTCGAGAAGTCGCAGAAGACCTCCACTTCGGCGATCCTCTTGGCGCTGGACGCGGAGAAGGCTTTCGACCGGGTGGAGTGGTCTTTTCTGTTTCTGACAATGGCAAGAATGGGATTGGGGGAGAGGTTTATACACATGGTGCATGCAAATTGTCAGACTCCCGTGGCACGCTTGGTGGTGAATGCCATGGTATCACGTTCTTTTAAGCTTGGCCGGGGTACGAGGCAGGGGTGCCCCCTCTCGCCGCTGTTCGCTTTGTATTTGGAACCACTTTTGGTGGCAATGAGGGAGGATGTGGATATTCGGGGTGTCCCCTTTGGGTGGCAACAGCATAAAGTGGCCGCATTCGCGCATGACATGCTACTCTCATTGACGAATCCAAGGAAGTCCAGTGGGGTGTGTATGGCGCTCTTAACCAAATTTGGGGAGGTTTCAGGTCTAAAGATTAATTTGCAGAAATCTGAAGTATTTAATCTTTCGCTGGAGGGAGTGGAGGCCAAAGCTGTGAAGGAGTCCTCTCCTTTTAAGTGGAGCCCGGGAGGGATACGGTATCTAGGGATCAAGGTTACTCCTCAATTATCGGGGTGGTTTGGGGCGAATTATCCTCCCCTTCTGACCGCAATTAAAAAGGATCTCAGGAAGTGGAGCTCCCTAAAGCTGTCGTGGCTTGGCCGGGGCGTGGCGCTGAAAATGGTGATCCTCCCGCGGCCGCTCTACCTGTTTCAAGCAATTCCATTAGCTATCCCACCCAGCTTTTTTAGGGAATTGAATAGAGCAGCTAGTGAATTTGTCTGGGACGGTAAGAAGCGCGCGTGGCCAGGCGATTGTTGATTGCGTCAAGAGCGAGAGGGCGATTGGCTTCGCCAGACTTCCGCCGCTATTATGAGGCGGCACAGTTGCGGGTAATTAGGGAGTGGATCTCTGCGGATTATATCAAACACTGGGTTCAAATGGATAGAGCGGTAGATCGGCATCATTTAGGTGAGGTACTTTGGCTTCCACGAAGGCTCAGACAGGCGCATCTTTATTTGTGCAGTATCACAAACTGTCTGTTAGATATATGGGATGGGGTTGTGAAGAAACTGGGGATTACTATGTTCCCGTCACCATTCACCCCCCTTTTTAACAATGGGGACTTCACACCGGGGTTGGGAAAGGGGGCGTTCCAGCGGTGGGAGGAAGGGGGATGCAGGGTCATTAGGGACCTGTTCCGTAACCAGCAGGTGAAATCCTTCGAAGACTGTAAACGGGAATTTGGTGTGGGCAAGGGAGAAAGGCTCCGGTATTTCCAACTCCGACATTGGGTGATGTACACAGAGATTCGTACAGCGGCAACCCGTGAGCTGACTCCTTTCGAGCGCTATCTACTCACGCATGGGGGATATAGGGGGCTGATTTCGGATCTTTATAGGCTGTTAGAGGTTATGGGCCCGATTACTAAATGGCCATATATGATTAGATGGGAGGAGATGATTGGCGAGGAGGTGGAATGGGAGGAGTGGGTGAGGCTCTGGAGACTGATTCCGAGGGTGGCTAGGGCTGTTCTACTTCAGGAAGCTTGGTATAAATATTTGCTTGGTTGGCATTACACGCCGGCTCGCCTGCATGCAATTTACCCAGGGGATTCGAATAGGTGTTGGAGGGGTTGTGGCGAAGAGGTTACAGTGGCTCATATTTGGTGTGATTGTCCGGCTATCAAGTCCTTCTGGGTGGTTGTCGTGCAGGCTTTGGTCCAGGCCCTGGGGGAAGGTGTGGGTCTGGACCCTCAGCTGATTCTTTTGGGAAGAGGTCGGGAATCGGGGGAGGGTGGGAAGAGAGTGGAGCAATGCAAAGCTCAAATAGTTTTTGTATTGGCTGCGATGGCGCTTATTGCCCAGAGGTGGAAGAGCCCGTCGATTCCGACGGAGCAGGACTGGTTGAGGAAAAAGTGGGAAATAGTGTCTCTAGAATGGGCTTCATTTGCAGCTAATAATAAGTTGGGGGATTTTGCAGAGGAATGGGGAGAGACTTTGGACTACCTGAAGGGAGACTTTCGGGAGCAATGGCGACCGCAGAGACTTAAGTTGCTAGACCTTCATACCGGATGAGTTGTGTTGGAAGGGGGCTTAGGTGGGGTCAGGGAAACGGGGGCGAGGGGGAGGGGGAGATTTAGGGGTGTTGTCACTTTGGGGAACGTTGGGATATAGGGATTGAGGGGAAGTTGAATTGTTTCGTGTTTGCCTGTTGTATTCTGTGTAAAATTAAATAAAAAGATTTTTTTAAAAAAAATTTTAAAAAAAGAACCAGCCTGCATCACCTCCCGAAAAGCTAGGCCTTGATTGCTCGTCCATTGCTACCAAATAGAGAATCTTGGCTGGGGTCCGCTGTGCCTCTCCTCTACCATATAGAGAGTGGAAGTACAGACACCCCCTACCAGTACACTGGTGGCAGCGGTGGGTTGCTTATGGTTTTAAGAATCAGTGTATAACCGTGCCACTTACAAAATATCTGCACTTTATTAAAATTAAGGTTTGGTTGTGTACAAAATAACTGCATTACAAGCAATGGAGTCTATTCCGAATGGTAAATTGACTAGGATGAGCTTAGAGGCTCTCCAGAGTGCTTGTGAAGCCAGGGAGTTAGACTTTGTGGATAAGTCTAGGGCGGAGCTGATAGCTGCCCTAGTGGACTACCAGACCGATGGTGAAACTCTTGATGAGGGGGGGAATGCAACCAATGAGGACTCTGCCCCTGGGGTTTCTACTGAAACTGTTTCTGGGAATGCCGTCATTCCTGCTGCCTCTATTCCGAACCCCAGCAATTCCTTGGAGCTTGAGTTATTAAGGATGAAATTGGCCTTTGAATAATCGCAAGTTGGAAATAGATGCTGAGTTTAAGAAGGAGGAGTTGGCTCAACAGGTTGAACTCAAGAACAGGGATCTTGAACTCAAAGACAAGGACACTGAATGTCAGAGAATCCAGCTAGAGTGGAGACTTCAGCGAAACCCAGTGAGAGGGTCAGGTCCCCACTAAATTTATGAAAGATTTGGTTGGTGCGTTTGTGGAGGGTTCTGGTATCCTCCAATGGATTGAAGCGTTTGAAATGGCTTGTGCAATTCATGATGTTGACAAAAGAGATTGGGCTAAGTGTTTGTTAAGCAGAGTGCCTCAGACTGGGTATGACTATTCTGAAGCCGAGTGTGGAAGAAAGGGGTCAGTATGAGTGTATGAAATCTGCTTTGATTGCCACGTTTGGCAAGACACCTACCCAATACCTTAAAAGGTTCAGGGATTTTAAGAAAAGAGAGAATATGTCTTGGGTTGACTGGGTGAGTGCTGCACACATGAATAAGATGGGGTGGATTGACGGTTACAAGGTGAAAACTTTGTTGAATTGTCCCACCTGTTTTTTGAGCATTTTCTGAAGCCTGTTCACCGGAGCTGCCTCAGTATGTTGCTGACCAGAACATATTGGATCCCTTTAAGCTGGCTAGGTTGGCTGACAAGTGGGTCTCCCACTGGGTGTCCCCCAAGGACTCCAGTGGGAAAGACAAGGACAAAGAAAAAAGGGGCCTCTCAGAAAGCTGAGGAGACTCAAAAGCAGTCACAGTCGGGTATACCCAAACCCTCCTCTCCGAAGATCCAAAAATCTAGTGGGGATAAGTCGTCTGTGGGTGGGAATAAGAGTAGTGGTCCACCTGCTGCAAAGCAGGCTCCCAGTGGTTCCAGTACCATACCCCGCACTCCCGGCACTTGTTGGGACTGTGGGGCTCTGGATCACAAGAGGGGTAACTCCAAGTGTAACGGTAAGGCACTTGGAGTACAGGCCGTCAGCCTGACCTACCCTTACCCCATGTCTGAGGTGGAGGCCACTGTCCTCCCCTCCTCTACAGGGATCACATTTGGTGCTCCTGTAGAGATTTCCTTAGTGTCCCTTGGGGCTTGGGACCAGTACGCGGAAGTACTGGCGACTATCCCACAGAACACCCGTAGATTTTTTAGAACTGTCCTCCTGAATGGCCAGCCTTCTACTGGTTTGAGAGACACTGGTGCAAGCATGACAGTGGTGGACAGGACCCTGCTCAAGCCAGAGGACTATGTAGATGCTCCTCCGAGAACCACCAGGTTAGCTGGTGGGCCTCCCAAATTATCGCCTGTAGCCTTAGTCACACTCGTAATGGAGACAAGACAGCAAAGCTTCCTGTCCTGGTTCAGGACAATGTCCCTGCTAACATTCTGTTAGGAAATGATCTAGTCGAGTTGGGATTGATCTCGGATGGTCTTCCCATGACTGCTGCTGCGGTCACTAGGTCACAGGTGACCCCGGGTCTGGCTGCGAGTCAGGTACCCGAGCCAAAGGCGCGGCCTAAGGCAAGACGAAGGAAGAGCAAGAAAGCCACCTCTGTGGAGGGAGCTCCTTCTCTTCCTGCTGTTCCTACAGCACCCATTGGGATCCATGCTCCGGACGGGCTGGGTCCAGTGGTAAACCCTGTCTCAACTCCTGTGGGAGAAGAGCCAGAAGACTCTCCTGTGGGAGAGGTGCTCAACCCGGAGGATCATCCCGATCTTCAATGCTTGTTAGCTGAAGGGGGACCCTCCCGGGCAGACTTCTGTAAAGGACAGAGTCACTCTCTCGAGGGTCTGAAGAAACAGTCCCTGTCCCAGGCACAAGGAGAAGTGCCTAGGACATTCCAGATTTATTGGGAGGGTGAGCTCCTTGTTAGTGAGCCCACTAAGCCTGAACCTGGTGCCCTCAAGAGGTTGGTGGTACCCCAGGTTTACAGGCCCTTCCTACTGCAGTTGGCGCATGAGGTGCCTTTGGTTGGTCATCTTGGTACCAAGAAGACTAAGCAGAGGTTCTCTGCCCATTTCTACTGGCTTCGGATGGGAGTAGAAGTGGAGTCCCACTGCAGGACCTGCCCAACTTGTCAGTTGTCTGGCAAGACTGGAGGCAGTGTCATTGCCCCACTGCAGCCATTGCCAGTGGTTGGCACGCCATTTGAGAGGGTGGGCATCGACATGGTCTGTCCCCTTGACCCGTCCACGTCAGGTGGACATCGGTTCATCCTGGTTTTGGTAGATCATGCCACCAGGTACCCTGAGGCTATACCCCTTCGGACTGTAACCGCCAAGGTGGTCGCCAGGGCTCTCCTGGGCATTTTCACCCGTGTTGGATTCCCCAAGGAGGTAGTCTCTGACAGAGGATCTCACTTCATGTCTAGTTACATGAAGACCATGTGGAAAGAGTGCGGAGTAACCTACAAGTTCTCCACCTCTTACCAACCCCAGACCAATGGTCTGGTTGAGAGATTTAATAAAACTCTTAAGGGCATGCTAGGAGCCTTGGCAGAGCCCCCACGGAGGAAATGGGATCTCCTCCTGCCATGCCTGCTGTTTGCTTACAGAGAGGTACCTCAAGAGGGTGTTGGTTTCAGCCCCTTTGAGTTACTCTTTGGACATCCCGTGAGGGGGCCCCTCGCCTTGATCAGAGAAGGTTTGGAAGCCACCCCTCCAGGTCCCGCCAAGCAAGTGGGGGACTATGTGTTAGGCCTCAAGCGGAGGATGACACAGATGATGGGTCAGGCAACAGCAAATCTCAAGGCCAGCCAGGAATTGAACAAACACTGGCATGACCTTAAAGCATCGCAAGTGGATTGGACTCCGGGACAGGAGGTTCTCTTGATGGAGCCTACCAAGCCTCGAGCATTGGCAGATAAATGGACTGGACCCTTCAGGATAATCTCCAAGATGGGCGAGGTCAATTATCTGGTCGACATGGGAATCCCAGGGGTAGCCCCTCAGGTATTCCATGTTAATAGGCTCAAGCCTTTCCACAGGCGAGACTTCAGAGCAAGAAGAGGATGAGAGTGAGCCCCTTACGGATTTGCTGCATAGCAACCCTCAGGATGGCTCAGTGGAGGGAGTGCAGCTCTCTCCAGTTTTGACAACCGAGCAGCAGATGGCCTGCAGGACTTTGCTCCAGCAGTATGCCTCTCTGTTTTCGCTGACGCCAGGCCTTACACCGTGGTGTAAGCACGAGATTGACACTGGTGACAGCGTGCCTGTCAAGAGCAGGAGCTACCGAATGTCAGATACGGTTAAGAACCATATCCAGGCTGAGGTCGCCAAGATGTTGGATCTGGGTGTTATTGAACCCTCAACCAGTCCCTGGTCCAGTCCCGTGGTCCTTGTCCCCAAGGCAAGTTCCCAGGCAGGTACCAAGGATTGGAGGTTCTGTGTGTGGACTACCGAGGAGTCAATGCCGTCACCAAAACTGACACGCACCCATTGCCCCGGGCTGATGAGCTTGTGGACACCATAGGTGCTGCCAAATTTGTGAGCTCCTTTGACCTCACCTCAGGCTTTTGGCAAATAGCTCCGACGGACCATGCCAAGGAAAAGACGGCGTTCCCAACACCAGAGGGACTCTACCAGTTTAGGGTCATGCCTTTTGGGTTGAAGAATGCCCCTGCCACCTTCCAGAGATTGGTCAATCAAGCTCTCAGTGGGCTGGAAGCCTTTTGTGTGGCTTATTTAGACGACATTGCCGTCTACAGTTCCACTTGGGAAGAGCACTTGACACATCTGGGTAGGGTGTTGCAGGCCTTGAAAAGGGCTAACCTCACTATCAAGGCCACCAAGTTCCAGATAGCTCAGGGGAAAGTCACGTATCTTGGTCATGAGGTAGGAGGGGGTCAAATCCAACCTCTCCCCAGTAAGGTACAGGATGTACAGGACTGGGAGACTCCCACTACTCAAACCCAGGTGAGAGCCTTTTTGGGCCTCACTGGGCATTATCGCAATTTCATGGCGGACTATGGAACCATAGCTGCACCACTGACAGCTCAGACTTCACCCAAACAGCCTAGGAAGGTTAATTGGACAGAAGACTGTCAGAGGGCCTTTGATGGCTTGAAAGAAAGTCTGTGTAGGGCACCTTTGTTGTGTGCGCCTGACTACAGCCAGCCCTTTATCGTCCAGACGGATGCCTGTGACACCGGAATTGGAGCCTTCTTGTCCCAGTTAGATGACAAAGGGAGAGAACATCCTATCATATTCATGAGTAGACAACTCAAGGGTAGAGAACTTAAGTGGGCTACTGTTGAACAGGAGTGTTTTAGTATAGTTTGGACCCTTAGGCGTTTTAGGCCCTACCTTACGGGGTCTACCTTCAAGGTCCAAACAGATCATAAGCCCCTGAAGTGGCTTATGCAGATGAGAACCCGAAACTGCTCAGGTGGTCCATTAGCCTGCAATCTATAGCCACCATAGAGCACAGACCAGGGAAGAGTCACGATAATGCAGATGGCCTTTCCAGAAGGTATGTTGACCGTCTGGATGAGGGTGTCTATCCCGTGGGAGATTAGGCACCCTCCACCTCAGTCTGGAGGGACAGGGCCTGTGTATCCTTGTCCTTTACTGCTTTTTATCGTGTGTTCTGTTGTGTTTTCCGTGCAGGAGTTCATGTGGGACTCCTGGCAGTGCAGCTCTCTTTTGGTTTGGTGAACTGACCCATGGGATACCCTTATGGCACCCATGGGTGGGGGGGGGTGGGTACAACCCTATGCCCCTAGTGTATGTTTTTGGGCACCTCTGGGTGGCTCGCAGAGCAGGGTATAGGCTGGTGGCAGCTCCATGCTGAATTTAACAGGTGCGCAGCGTATCCTCCATTTTGAGATACCCCGGCCCTGCCATTGGGATCAGTTGATTCCTGATGGAAAACAAGATGGCCCCTGTGGCCTCTTGCTTTCTATTACCTATTACCTTGTTTTCCCAAAGTCCCGGGAAGCCCTGACACTGCCCCTTCCCCCTTGACTGGCTGTTGGGTGGAAGTGCCATACATGGTGTTGTTGTGAAGGCCCGGGCAGACTAGCTGGAGCCTTCCCAGTGATGTATGTTGTAGGCACCTCCTGTGGGTGGGACCCGGGTGAATAGAGTGTGTGACGAATATGCATTCTGTGTTGTGGATGTCTAGTATCTGGTGGTTGACACAATGACTGAGACAGCCCTGCCCGAAACCGGTATGAATGAAGCTTGGAGTGTTGAACGGCTCGGTACTTGTCCCAATACACATAACTTGTTGTGAGTGTCTGGAGAGAAGTGAATGGCCTGAATACCTTGTGTGCCCGATTGGCTGCCTGCCTGCATGAATGACTGCCCTTAGTCGTGATTGGATGCTTGAGTGTGACCCAGCGGAATGAATGGGAGATCAACAGTATATCTGGGAAACTCTCACTGCTAGGAATCGTGTTCAGAAGCTGAAGTCCACTACGATGAGTAACTGGAGTAACTGAAGCTGGACCTTAAAGCCCCGCTGGACGAGAAGAAGTGCTGTTGCTCTCCTTCACATTCTGAAAGCTGCTGTATCTCCAAGGACTGACCCAGAGGACCTGGTAAGGCACCCTCTTCCCGAGCTACGAGGGACCATCGTGCACCAGCTGATCTTTGTCAAAGCTCCCTGGTAGACAGACCTTCGACAGGCTGCCGACCCGAGACGGGGACTGCTGCGGAATCTCAAAGAGAAGCGATCAGACTGTTGTCCGCCACTGTCGACGACCGTCGTCGCTGACCAGAGCCGCCGTGCTCCTGTTTGCCTAAGCACTTCATTTGATCATCGGACGCTCTCGTCTGCATCGTCGCCCGCTTTATCCCGCTGGAGAAGGCCCGACCGTCGAGGAGAATCCACCGGTGGGTTTCCTGCCACCTAAAGACCACAGAGACGCCGACGACTCAACGCCCTTGCTGGGCCACAGTTCAACTCTTTGAGGTCCAGAACTATCGTCACCGAGGTGCCCCGCACGCCTCTTCCTTGCAGGACGCCAACGCTCTGTCGTCGACGAGCACCGCTAGGAACGAAGCTGCCACTTCACGGCCGTAGTTCAACCTGTTCGCCGTCGGACATTGGACGACCCGCGACTCCTGCCTTAAAGGGAGGGCACTCAAGAAGGGCCGTCGATTCCCCGACACCGAACACAGAGTTCCTCGATGATCCCTGGCTCCTGCTTTAAAGGGAGTCACCAAGAAGGATCGGTCGACGCATCTTGGGAGAACTCTACTCCACCAGGTACATTGGGGGTGGGGGGTAAAACCTTAGTAGGAGGAAATAAGACTATTGAACAATATATGGACTGGGCTTTTGCTATATATCTTTATTTACAGGTTGCCCAGGTGGGGGGGGATCTCCACACAGAACTGTGCCTAGCGGTAGGGGTCAGCATTCTGCCTATTGTTTCAACCATCTTGCGTTCCTTCCTATCTCTATTGCTGGTTTCCTCGTTATTGATCTGTGTGACATTTTAACCGTACAGTTGATGCACTTTAATGAAATTCGATAACATTGGTGGTACCACTTTAGAATTGTATATATTTATCATTGTTGACTTCCGAGTACAAAGTGCGTTATTTTTGATTGTGTACATACCTTTGAATATTAATTATATAAAGACTGTTTTCAGTAATACAGTGTGTGGACATTCCTTTGTGGGAGTTCGGGGACTACACTGCCTGCATCACCTCCCGAATAGCTAGGCCTTGATTGCTCGGCCATTGCTACCAAATAGAGAATCTTGGCTGGGGTCCGCTGTGCCTCTCCTCTACCATATAGAGAGCGGAAGTACAGACCCCCCCTACCAGTCTTTACAGCATCCAGCTGACGAAGCGCAGCACGGCGGGAAGCGAGGGCTTGCACGGTCCCCAAATGCATCACAAATCACTTCATAACCGCCGAAAATTGGAAAATGGAACGCCCCTTGAGGTAAGCATACAACCGATGAACACTGGTGGTGATGCGGTTGGTTTTGTTGGCAGCGACCACATTGTACCCTCGCTTGCCTTATTAGTGCAAGCAACTCTGAATTTGTGTTCCGTAGGATGCGAGAAAAATCACGCTGACACCCAGTTAACTAACTCGGAACGTGTCAGTAAACTAGCTAATTCATCAGCTGTGTTAAATGAATTGAGACCACCGTCCTCCGTCTATGTAGATGCATGCGATGCTCCTTTTGATTTTCGATATAGCAGACATTACAGACTCAGACCTGTTAGAGATCCGGCTACCCCTTGATGTAGCACAGACAGAATATGTATGGCTCTCGCTGATGGCGCCTCAGCTAAATCAAATTGCTCACAAGTGCAAATAGACGCAAAATGGAATAATGAGATAACATACAAACCTGCTCCTCCTCCCTTTTCTGAACAGTTTACAATTTCACCATGCAAAAAGATTCACTCATGTACATCCATGGAGGCTGACCACAGAAACAACTCTTTGCGCCCAGGCTCTGAAGAAAAGTCAGTACATGCCATGAACAGTCTCTAGAAAACCACTCAAGAAGTTGTAAATGAAAAAAACACAATGTGTAAAAAGATTGTCGATTTGCCCATAGTAGACACGATACCTAGTCATACTATAGCAATTGACGTAGCGACCCCGGAAGCCCACCAGTCACAAAGACTAAAAGCCGATTTTCTATTGATGCGAGAGCCCTAGATGCCAGCTACTTACAAAAATAAGCAACAACGCCCGAAAAAGCACAAAGATTGCTTAGCGAAATTGGATAAGAATCTTACAAACAGAAGTACCCCGCTTACAAATGCTTGTCTTCAACTACAGCACGTGCTCACTTGGATTCGCCAGGTTATAGGCAAATTGTGGAAAAGGGAGTGGATATAAAATCGATGCCCGCCCAAAAAAGTACATGCTATGCGAGCCAAAGAACCTTCTACACCCAGCCCACAGACTTCAACAAATCAAGGAGAAGCTGGAAACGAATCAATTAACAAAGGAAATCTATCAATGGCTGCAGGATTACAAATCCAACAACGTATTGGCAGCCACTTCCATCGCCCTCTTACCATTTATGAAGCTGTACGAGTCTGTACCAAGGGTCTCTATTGGCAACAGCAAATAATAAGCTTCTGGCTCTGGAACAATTCACCGAACACCTCACTCAAAGGCTCGACTACGAAGCTGATCTATCTCGAAAATGGCAATCTTGTCTTTTTGAGGTTACAAGACATAAGGAGAGTGTAAAAGCTGATCTAATGGAGGCAGTGGTGTAATGCACAAAGTGGATGCGACACAATGTGTCAACAAGACAGTCGGGCAGCCCATGCACATGCAACTGTACATACGAAGAAAAAAGGCCCAAGGCACCGGCACACAATCTACAAGTGGCTACGTAAAAGGCGAACGACAACCGAAACAATCTGAAGCCCAGCATTAGTATTGAGGTGCAAACTGTTCGACCCAATACAGGAAATGCACTTTGATTCTCAAGGTCCAACAATCGAGGGAGAATAAATTGTGCCGAACAAATGCGAGTGCAATATTGCCTGCAGCAGATTTAGTCAGAGCACCTGCAGATAAAGTTGTCCCTGGTACAACTGGAACTTTGAATCAATCAATGCAGGGTGACCTGAAAGCCCAGAAACACCCAGTGGATTATGATAAAGGGCGACGTCCGACACGCCCTGAAATTCAAGATTTAACAAACAAGCTATCATTTAGAATTTTTACAGGAGCAGCAAAAACACTACAAAAGACAACTGATTCAAATGCTAAAGTAAAAGACAAATGCAATGGTCTTTTGAAAAAGCCCAATCTAAGACCAGTTGCTAAAAGAGCTCGTACTAACAAAGCAAAGAAATTCATCACAAACCTTACTACGCCACCTCGGATTGGGGTTATTGGAGCGCAGCAGCAAGGAGTCAAAAAAATCAACTCAGCAGCCAATCGTACAGAATGAAGTCACTGAAGTTCAAGCAGCCTCTAAACCTCATAAAAGATCAAGAATGGAGGCTGAAGTATCAGATGATTAAAATTCATCTTTTGATCTCTGAATTCTCAACCTATTCAATAGATGAGTACTCGGAATCAGCAGACGCTTTTGTCCACATTTCTGGCGGCAAACAAGACCCTCTGCTAATTTCGAGTCACTCAGTCAAGCAGAAGCCAACTGCTAATAATGAACAAATTGGAGTGAGGCCAAAAAAGGAAACCAATTCAAAAGTACCAAAAAGTCTGTTCAAGGGTAAAAGAGAAAATCAAGTTAACATACCCAAGAAAAATGGAAACCATAAAACACAGATAATATCAAAGCTAAACCCTAAACAGACTAAAGCCCAATCTCTATAAGAACATTAATCATATGAATTTGGAAGAAAGTCGTCAGAACAGTCAAAAAATTGTCTGTGGAAGCTGGAACTAGAAAACATTCTAGAGGAAAAAAAGGAAGTAAATCTAAACAGGAACAACATAATGAAGCTGCTGCATAGCATTCCGGCTCTACGTACAATTAGATCAGACAACATAGAAATTGTGGAATACAAGTTGGAAAGTTCCTCAGACTGGGTGATTTTGCACATGAAATCCAAGTTTATTGCCTAGTCTGTACTTGAGGCAAAAGAAGATTGATAATTTTGCGGTTTTGATATGGCTCCACATGATGAGGTGTCTACATCTCAAGAGTCATCAGAAGACTCACAAGACTCTCAAATAGAACAAACTGCAAATGAACAAAGAAGAGCGGAACTATGGGAGCAATTTAAAGTAAATCCAAAATCAGTCACGGCTAATCGCCAAAAAGGACCAAATTCGCACACTGCTTGGCCAGCACTAAACCAGTGATAAAATCAAAATTAGCAATGAAATGAAGATATTGAAGCCACCCACCTGGTGACCTTAAGGAACACTCGAGGCTTTGTCCATCTATTCCAAGATGACTGCCACTTAAATGACAAGAATTTTATAATCGGTCTTCAGGAAACCTGGCTTCGAGAGATTCCAATACGGGATGGCTATTCAATTTATTTAAATGCTGCTAGAAAGAATCTATTTGGACGGCCGTTTTCAGGACTAATCACAATGATCAAACACAACTGTAGTTGGAAGGTAATTAGCTCATCAAATCCAAATCCGTTTGTACAAGTTACCATTTTACAACACAGTGGGCCTCATTCTGAGTAGGGTGGTAAGGGTTAACTGTCCCTGGTAACGAGACCGGTGCCGTTAAACCCTTACCGCCCTACTATGAGTTCCCTTTGCGGGTCCTTCCTTAATGCCTGCTTTTAGGAGGCATTAAGGACGGGACCCGCAAAGGGACTCTGGCGTCAATAACGGTACCGTAATTTACGGTACCGTTATTGCCGCCTTCCCCCTTCCCATTGAGCCATATGGGGGCACAAATGGGAATGGGGAATGGCCCTGGTGAATGGGGAATTACTGATCCCTCCGACCTCGGAATGGACCGGTAATTACTCCATTCACCAGGCCGGAGTTTGGACTAGTTCGGAGGCAGCCATGCCGGAAATAGCGGCGTGGTTACCTCTGAACTCAGAATGAGGCCCAGTCTCATCATTGGGTCGAAACAGAAACAGTTAATGATTATAAATACTTATTGGAACCCTGCAATGATCTCCCAAATAAAATGTATTTCTTCAGTAACTGCACAAATTGACGACTGCCTGTTAGCCTATGATGACCCATTCATCTTAATATGTGGGGAATCTAAATTACTCTTGGTTCAATGACTCAAAAGATTGTATTAATCCAAAGGAACAAAATAATTCTGTCCATCAGTCAGATCGTGGCTCTTGATAGGCAAATGAGATGGCTCTAAGACAATGCGAAATGTTAAATGGTTGCACTAAAGGTGACATCTCATCAGCATTCACCTGGCACCAAGACTCATGTAAGAAGACACTGGACTACATCTGGGCCTCAAGAAACATGCTAAGTAAAATCTATGAATTAACAACGTTGATGATGACAAAGAGTGACCATGATGCTTTGATGCTGTCCTGGTTCTAGGCTGAAGAATCTGTGCATGTAAGTTACAACACACGCCTGTCTATTAACAGTGGAAAAAATAGACTATGGATAAATGCTAATCAAATAAGCAAAGTAACATCCAATTTCATCAATGTGGAATTTTGATGACCAAGTCAACTATGCTCCGCTACTGATGCAATTCAAGACCAGACAACACAGTGACAAAACTGAAATAATAGGCAGACAACATCCCTATAGCATGTCAGTTGAAAAAGAGAAGAAGCTGTTACTAAAGGAACTAAGCTGCATAAAGAAAACAAAAAGTGAAAAATGTGCAGAGTTGATAAAAAAAAACGGCGTCAGCGTTATCGAAACTGGCTGAAATGTTTAACTCAATTCGTGATCAGGAACAGGCCAAAAAATGCTACGATTGATTACGCAAAAAGACAGCAGGCACACCTGGGAAATAATAAACACGAGACAGTTAAATCAAGCATCTGCATTGGCAAATGGAGTAAACGCATCCAGCTGGGTTAAACATTTCTCATCAGTCTTTGACACCAACAGTAAAACAAAATCATCTAAATATGAAATTAACTTCAAGTTGGAAGGTCATTGAATCACAAGAAAACATCGAAATGGCAATTCAAAAACTAAAAAACTCATGGGCAGCCGGTCCCGATGGAATATCGAATGTGATGCTTAAGCAAAATAAATCCCAGTGGGCAACCTTAATTAAGGTACTGTTTGCTTTACTATGTAATTGGCCTATACAGGAGAGATGGAATGGCCAGACCTTTGAGAAATAATGAAAGGTGTATTCTGTTACAGTGCAGAAAGCTGCCACATGGTAATTATTTCCATACAGTTTTTGCATACGGCTGCTGGATGTCGCATACATTTTTCTCACTTGCAGAAGGAGAAGATTTTTACTCTCTCAAAATCTCATTTACTCTCAAAGTATAAAAATGGGCAGTAAAATACTCCCACCTCAAAATCTTATCTGGAGCACAGGATAACCCTATATACAACCAGGTTGAGAATGTTACCAGGATGAAGGAAAGTGAGCATGACAGGAGCCTTTGCAAAAACAAAGGTCGAAACCAGTCCTGGGCGCAATGTAGGAGTAACATAATTCCCATTGTTTGAGAAGAGGGGAGGGTGGCCGCAATATATAGCATGACCCCAAATGGAGAAGGACAATTTGAGCTGTAAGCTACCAAAATTGACTTCCGGGGCAGGAAAGTTGACTTATGAACTAGAACAACTGACTACAGGAATGATGCTAACAAATCGGCGACAAAGAGCTGGCTTGCCGCCACCATGGGTGAGCAGACTGATGACATATGGAAAAGGGTGGAGTACCCTGGAGTGACGCACAGAATACAGCCAATGACAGGGCACCATTTAATAATTGCAGATGTATGGAGGGCATTTAGAGGAAGCCGTGGAGCAGACCCCCTCCTTCACCAGAGGAGCAGGAGCTCCCCCGGACCCTGCAGGAGCAGTGGTCTCCCTTTCCTGGATCCATCCTGAATTGCCCTCGAATTCGGGTAAGAATCATTATTCCGTGCGAGATTCGTTTTTTCTCGCTGCTAATTGCACCAGTGATCCGCCGACCTGCAAGAATATCTACACAGCCTGCATGTTTTAAACTTGATGCCAACAGCTGCTGTGTTTGCCCCTGCCACCATTAGCCACCACGAGGTTTTTACACTTCCAAGATGGCCGCCCGCCATGTCTCAAGGAACCCCAGTGCCTAACTGAGCACATCCGACTGTCCTCGCATCCGATTGGCCATTGAGCCACCTTAAGCAGCCTATCGCCAGCCGGTAGGCGAAGCCGGCCCACTCCCAGCAAGGCCCAGGATAATAAGGCCAATACCTGTCTTCACCTGTCCCAGCCTTCCTCGCCGTTCGCCCGGACCTCCTGCCGGATTCCAGACCAACCTCAACGGTAAACGCCACTTCGCTTTTAAATTGAACTGCCTAGACTCTGGAAAAGGCTTTGTTACCACAAGCTACTTATTGCCACTCTCGTGCACTCAGGCCTTATTGCATGCTGTATCTGTGCCCAAAGTTGCTGCCATTTCCAGTACATAGGTGCTCAGTCGTATTTAGACTATTGTGTCGCTAGTCATCCCTGTAACATATAACTGCACTGTGCCTCACTGCTGCTCGGCTACCCTATGCAATTCTAGTTGCCATTTTTAACCGCATTGTGACCATCTGCTCTGTTCTGCTGATCTGCTCACCAATTGCCTCTAGATCTGTTGACCTGCAGCCCAATGTGTCCCCGCTCAACATACTTTTATAGCCACTAAACTCAATGTTGTGCTATTCTGAAGTTAGGGGTTATTCTGATTCTAGGTGTTATCTTGAATTAAGTGTTACTCTGAACCTAGGCGCTATTCCCATTCCAGTCGCTATTCTGAATACATGCTACTCTGATCCAAGATGTTAATTGGTACACTGGCGCAATTCTAAACCTAATGCTGTGCTAATTGACAAACGCTTACTATGACCACTTTGCTTACCTGTACCTAAGTCAGATGCCAATCTGCAACCTTGCACTACATGGATTAGGTAGTATTCGGCTACTCCAAGCAGGCCGCACTGTCCACTGCTAGATTTCGACCCTAGACAGGACACACACTGCACCTTACCCCCCTCACACAATGTTCCTCCCGGGCCTTTACTCTATACTAATGAGAACCATTCTCCACATCACCAATTCCGCATGCCTGCCCAGCTCACCCCTTAACTTGACCAGCCTAGGCACCGCATCACCCACCCTCACAGAGCCCAGCACCACAATCATGCTTACCCTACTCGCTCCCCCATGCCTTTCGGACAGGCTGACCAGATTACGATCCAGACTTCCCAAAATACACGAGCCTAGAGCCAGGGACTCCACACAATCCATACTCCCACACCGAACATCCATTAGCTCCTGCGCTAACCTTATGCTTAAAAAAACCCGAACCTAAACCCGTCAACTCCACTACAACCAACAATAGAGCGCTCAGCACAGCTACCACCCCCACCCCTGCCAAAGCCAAAACCCTACCTATAAAAGGTGCCCTCATCAACGCACGCTCCATGATTGCCCATGCCACGGACATCGCTGATCTCATTTTAGCTGAAGATCTAGACTTCCTAGCCATAACAGAGTCCTGGCTTCATGCAGCCGCAGGCCCAGCCCTTTCGCTAGCCATCCCCACTGACAACACCATCATCCGAGTGGACAGAACTGAAGCTAAAGGCGGTGGTTTGGCCATCATTGCCAAGACCCACCTTAACATCAGACTCAACTCCGCCACACACCTCCCATCATGTGAATCACTTACAGCCAAACTACCCATCGCTAACTCCCAAACAATATCCATTCACTTACTATACAGACCGCCCGGACCCCCGGGATCTTTCGAGGAAGACCTCAAAGCCATCCTTACCGACAACCTAAAAAACTCCTCACAATGCCTTCTCTTAGGAGACTTCAATTTAGGCTACAAAGACCCCAAAGACAATCAAGCCACTCTCATCAGTAACACCCTGTCTGAACTAGGCTTCACACAAAAAGTAACCAGCCCCACCCATAACAAAGGGAGAACCCTTGATTGGATAGCAGACTATAACTGTGCCGTATCGATCACTAACAACACTCCCCAATCCTGGACCGACCACCACCTCCTCTCCTTCTCACTTGAGGCCTCAAGCCCTACAACCAACATGGCACTAGCCCCAGCCATCCACACGAGAAGCAAAAAAAATATTACAGTAGAAAAACTGATCCCACTCATTCTTCCTACACTAAGCCAACTCCAAGACTCTAATCCCTATGACCTCGTAGAAGGCTATAACAACACCATGCGCATAGCCTTAGACGCCATTGCACCATTGAAACTTAGAAAATCCAAACCAAAAAAGCACCTCAACCAATGGTTCTCCAGCCATCTTAAAACCCTTAGATTGGAAAAGAGTAAACTGGAACAAGTCTGGAGACAATCTCCGACTGACCACAACAAACTATTGCTTAACAAAATAACGGCCAACTATAAAAAAGAAATCATAGCGGCCAAACAAGAATCCTATAACCAGAGAATCTCCCAATCCAACTCCAGCTCCAGAGAATTATTTACTATCCTGAAAGAATTGGAAACCCCGGTAACAATCCCAGATACTTGCGTTAAAAACAAACAATGGTGCACCAGTGTCCAAAATGCACTAAACAACAAAGTCACTGGCCTTCAAACAAAAATTAAAAATAAGAAAGACTCCCTCACCAATCTTACCAACCCCATCTACGCCCACTCGAGCCCTCCACCCTCACACCACACACCTAACACTGCTCGCTTCAGCTTTTCCAAAGTCTCTTCCCTCGAAGTAGAAAAAATAATTCTTGGCCTTAAACCCTCCAACTGCAAAGGTGACCTCTGCCCCCCACAAATCATTAAAGACGCGGCACGAGACCTCTCGCCATTCATCACCAGACTCATCAATGCCTCTTTTTCCTCAGGAACAGTCCCCAGTAACCTTAAAGAGTCCTGGGTCCTCCCTCTCCTCAAAAAACCCTCCCTTGACCCGTCCATCCCAACCAACTACAGACCGATTACCACCGTCCCATTCCTGCTCAAGATACTAGACAAGACAGCATACCAACAAATTCAAAAGTATCTTGAAACAAACCACCTTCTAGGAATAAGACAATCCGGCTTCAGACCCCAACATGGAACTGAAACAGCCCTGATAGATCTGAAAGCCCAAATAGACGTCCTTAGAGATAACGGGAAAACTGCATTACTACTCCTGCTAGACCTCTCTGCGGCGTTTGACCTAGTTGACCATAAAATCCTATGTAATCATTTAGACTCAGCTGCCCACTTTTCACAAGAAGCCATCAGTTGGATTGAGTCATTCCTCAACAACAGATCCATGCGAGTCTTCTCCTCCTCTGCCGCCGCCGAACCCATCCCCATTACATGTGGAGTCCCACAGGGCTCGTGCGTCTCCCCCACTCTGTACAACGTGTTCACAAAGCCCCTGTTTGATGATCTAGATGGCCTGGGTATCACCTACACTAACTACGCCGATGATACGCAGATCCTCATCCCGTTGACGGGAGATTACAACCAGGATTTGGCCTTGGTGAACAGGGTGTATCTCATCATCCAGGCATGGATGGCTTCGCACAGTCTATGCCTGAATGATGACAAAACTGAACTCATCATCCTTGGTTCTACGTCCAACCTAACCAAACTCGACCACAATTATGCCAACTTCATCATAGATGGGAACCTAATCAAGGTTTCGAAAGAAGTAAAAACCCTAGGAATATACCTCGACTCCTCCCTAACCTTCCACAAACAGGTTAGCTCGATGGCATCCTCTACGGCCTACACATGTAAGCTCATAAGAGCAGCCAAACCCTTCCTCTCCACCCACAGCTGCACTACACTAGCCAGAGCATTGGTATTATCCAAACTGGACTATTGTATGGCCCTCTACCTAGGAGCCACCAAACAAATCACCAACAAAATTCAGACGCTACAAAACAACGCCCTTAGGGCAGCACTCAATATTCCCAGGAGGGAACACATTTCCAATATAAGGAAATCCCATAACTGGCTCAGCACAACAGACAAAATCCTGCTTAAAGTAGCATCGCTCACCCACAAATGCCTGAATAATGCTGCCCCACGCTATCTGGCAGACAGAATATGCAACCACAGCCCCATCAGACCCACCAGAACCTCCAATGCTAATCTGCTCACCGTCCCCAGGTTTAAACGCACTAAAATGGGTGGCAACAGCTTCCAGGTGAAAGCACCTCAACACTGGAACTCCCTACCACCATCGCTCAGAACTCCCCAACCTTACTCACTTTTTAGACGCAACTACATCCATTGGTTAAAGAACACAAACCACTAACACCTCTAACACCACACGGCTGCTCTCCGCGTTGCATGCTTTAAGAGAATCTGTAAATTTGTAATACTAAACTTGTATATATTTGTAATTCTTTAAATACATCTACTGCATTCTCTCCTGCCAAACTGTACACATGTTCCTTCATCGTCACTCTGTAATTATGTAATGTAAAGTATAATTATGTAATGTAAAGTATAAGCATCCTGTAACCAAGCTTTGAATCACCTTGCTGCTCATGCGCCCTCATACCCTCGGGTCTGGTGCGCAATACAAATGAATAAACTAAACTAGAGTACAGTATCCAGACTCAGACATGTGTGATCATGATGCGAATGATGCATGAAGATGAAGACTCCTTTGCATGCATCCAAGAGATTCAACAGCGATGGAGTCTTGAAACTCATGAACCGCAGGACAAAAATGTGTCCATTTTGTATCATATTATGTCAAGGCCTACCAGAACCAGTGCAGAGACAAATGAAAAAAATAGGTATGGAAGCGAAACCATGGCCCGAGATCCAATTGACCATAGTTCGCCATTGTTGAATATTACAAGAGAATAACAGAAAGAAACAAAGATGGAATAAGCTAAGTTAGTGCAGAAACAATTGTCAAAATGTTCAATGGAAGGTGCAATGTTGATAAGCGGGGGGGTGGGTGGGAATGGTTATACCAGAAGCGCAGAAAGGACAGCCAATGGCTGCAGGGAACGTCGCAGGAAGGGGAAGAGTACAAATATTGGTCGCGAGAGAGGGTTCGTAGGGCTGGTATTTTTCACCCCTCCATTACAATAGGAACCTTGTTCCTAAGTGACCATAATCTGCTGAAAGCAACCTGGGAAATTCCAAATCATGCGATCCAGTTTTGTGAATCACAAAGTGAGCCCAACGCCCAACGAAACCATCTTAAATTGACAGCGGCTAGAATAAAAATGCTAACTTCCAACTACCAAAAAAAAAAAAAAACGCTTGGCAATACACCGAATATGGCAACACCGGATTACCAACCACTACTGAGCCCGTTCAAGATCAGGGCAAGAAGAAAAAAAAAAGTTGCAAAACAAACTTTCCAAGAGTAACGTTCCATGGTGTAAGCTCTCAAACAAAGATGACATCAAAGCAATCATCTGCAAACTAAAAACCTCACGAGCGCCAGGGCTGGATAGAGTACCCAACATTGATCTTAAATCCTTCCCGGAGGGGTGGGCTCCTCTCATTAGCAGGTGTTTGACAGTTCTGGGGTCGTGGACCTTCGGTTGTGCTCCCAATCTTTAAAAAGAGCGACAGGGCCGATCCGTCAAACTATCGGCCGATCACTCTTTTAGACTGCAACGGAAAAGTGTTTGACATGCTGTTAATGCACGAATTCCAAGCATGGGCAAAGTCTGCACCGCAAAACAACACGTTTCAAGTTGGTTTTCGGAAAAACTCAGGGACCTCAGTCAACATCACGATCCTGAGTGCACTGAAAAGCAAAGCACTTGAAGGGGAATCAAAAACTTATTTAGCGTTCGTAGACCTCTCCCACGCTTTCGATAAGGTAGAAGGGAATAGTTTCTTACCTGTAGCTCCATTTCTCCAGCATTGGTACCGTTCATGGATTCACATGCTTAGAATATTCCCCGTCGTCAGGCTGGGAATCCTCGGTAAATTATATAGACCTTTTCCATAGGAAAGATTGACACTTTTGTGTCCTATCTACGTCGTTTTGAGCCGCGTACGCCTGCGCCAGGTGGACGCAGAGGTATAAGTAGCCCTGCCCCCGCGGCTCCCTCAAATTTCGACCCCCAAAGTAGTATGGGGGGACATCTGGTTTGCATGCTAGGGGAGGCCGGCGGGCGCATGTGAATCCATGAAAGATACCAATGCTGGAGAAATGGAGCTACAGGTAAGAAACTATTCCCTTCTCCAGCATTTGATCTTTCATGGATTCACATGCTTAGAATAGATTGTATAGCAGTACCCCCCATAATTGGAGGTGTGTATGCAAACCAATAACACTATAACCATAAATGCATATTCGCCATGGCTAAACTTCAAATCATAGTACATGAACAGCTAAAAAACAACACTTTAAAGTACATTAGCTGAAGGATATACCCCCTTTATTGGGGCCTACCTTATTGAAACAGGTGCCGTAGGACTGCACGACCCATCTGTGTATCCTCAGCATGTTGTTGTTCGAGGCAATAATGCCGGGTAAATGTATGTGGTACCGACCAGGAAGCCACCTGACAGATATCTCCCAGCGGAATCCCGGAACACAATGCCGACGACGCCGACAAAGTGGATCTCTTCGAATGGGCTCGTGGACGTCTTTCCAGCGGTTTCCCAGCATTTGAGTGGCAAAAAGAAATGGTAGATGACACCCATCGGGACAGTCCTTGTTTTGAGATTGCTTTACCTTTAGCCGAAGGGCCATAAGCCACAAATAGCTGTCTTGTGTCCCTGAGATTTTGAGTGTGATGGAGGTAAAATTTCAGGGCTCTTCTCACGTCCAATGTATGGAGAGTCCTCTCCGAAACAGACGAAGATGTTGGAAAAAACATCGGTAGCACCATAGAAGAGTGCTTATGGAACATGGTAGGGACTTTAGGAATTAAATGAGGGTTAGTAGCCAACATGACTATTTTTGAAAAACCTCAAATATGGTGGATCGATCACTAACGCTTGTACTTCTGACAGACGTTGAGCCGAAGTAGTAGCCACCAGAAAAGCCAGTTTCCACGATAAGAATTTCAACAACGACGATGACATCAGCTCAAAAGGAGCCTTCATTAGTGCTGCTAGAAGCAGGTTAAAACTCCAGATCGGAGGAAACTTCTTTGTTGGAGGAAAAGTTCGGAATAATCCTTTCATGAAATGTTTAATCAACCGGTCACTAAACAATGGAGTCGAATGTCTCTTCCGAGTAAATCTCGAAATGGCAGCCAGATGCACTTTTATCAATGAAAAAAGATAAACCTTTTTGAGCCAGGAGTAGCAAGTATGGTAGAAGCTGCTCCTGTGTGATGTTAAGTGGATGTAAACCTGGCTGATCCCCGCACCATATACAGAATCTCTTCCATTTGTATATATACGAAGCGTTCATGGACGGCGGCCTTGCAGCTTGCAAAATGCGACAGTCCGATGGAATTGCTAACGTACCAAACTCGGAGAAATCAGGAGCCAGGCTGTCAGACTGAGGCTGTCCGGGTCGTGGTGCCAAAGCGCCCCTTTGTCGTGAGACAGAAGGTTCGGGATCCTCTGGAACCTCATGGGTTCCGCTGCTGAAAGAGGGAGTAGATCGGAGAACCACACTTGTCTCACCCAGTACGGTGCCACCAGGATCACCGACATGGATATCTGTGGATCTGTTGCAGCGTCCGACGTATGAGTGGAAACGGGGGTAACGTATACAAAAACTTGCCCGTCCACAGGAAGGAGAACGCTTCCCCCAGTGAGTCTTGCTGTGGCCACCTGCTCGCGTATTGTGAGCACTTCCTGTTCTCTCTCGTTGCAAAGAGATCTGGGGCCGGACGACCCCACTTTTCGAAGACACAGTGTAGTTGTTGGTCGTTCAATTCCCATTCATGTAGTCGATTCATCTCTCTGCTGAGAGAGTCTGCTTGCACATTTTTGACTCCTGGTAAGTGGAACGCCAATAGATATATCCTTTGGCGGAGGGCCCAATGCCAGATCTCCTGGGCTTCGGTCGACAGAGTCCTGAAGCGAGACCTCCCCGTTTTCTCAGGTAAAGCATGGTTGTCGTGTTGTCTGTCATTATCCGTACAACGGATCCCTTTATGCGTGGTAGAAAGGACTTCAGGGCCCAAAGCCCTGCCCTGAACTCCAGCACGTTGATGTGAAGGCTGGACTCCTCCGATGACCATCAACCTTGAACTTGAAGGGAATCCAGATGAACTCCCCATCAAGTCAGAGAAGCATCTGTCACCACTGTCATCTGGAACATAGGTTCCAGTAAGGGCATTCCTTTTGTTAGATTTATGGAGATTCTCCACCACTGAAGTGCCTGCACGAGCTTGCTGTTGGTCAATTTGTCTGACCAACGACCTTGATTCTGTGCCCATCGATCTGTTAAGAATTCCTGAATGGTCCTCATGAAGAGACAATTGTTGATTAAGGGTATACAGGACGCCATGGTCCCCAGCAGGGACATGTACCTTCTTATTGACACTCTGGTGTTGACTTTCCATTCCGATGCTTTGTGTCGCAGTTTCATAACTGATTCGACAGATGGTTTTAACAATCCTGACTCCGTCTGGAACTCCGCCCCCAGAAAGACCAAGTCCTTGATGGCGTTAAGGAGGACTTTTCGAAGTTTATTGCGAAGCCCAAACGCTGTAGGAGGGACATGGTGGCATTCAGACTCTCCCGTGTCCTTTCCGGAGATAATCCCCTTACTAACCAATCGTCCAGATATGGGTACACATGATGACCTTCCTTCTGTAACCAGGCTGCCACTGGAGCCAAACATTTCGTGAACGTCCTGGGAGACAATTTTAGTCCGAATGGGAGGACCTTGAACTGATAGCGGGTTCGCCCAACGACGAACCGCAGAAATCTTTTGTGTCGTCGACACATCGGTTGTATCGATCGGATAACCTCTTGCCGTGTAAGCATTTTGAACTTTAGATTCTTTAGCAGCTTGTTGAGAGCCCGCAGATCTAGAATGGGACGCCATTTTCCATTGGGTTTCTTGACCACGAAGTAACGGGAGTACACTCCCTTTCCTCTTTCTGCCACCGGGACCAGTTCTATCGCCCCTTTCTGCAGCATAAGCGTCACTTCCGGCACCAGTATCTGAAGATGGGATTGTGGCGAGAACACTGGTGGAATGTGTGGCGGCTTGTCCTTGAACTGTAGGGAGTGACCCAGATGTATCGTGTCCAAAACCCATTGGTCCGTTGTTATGCGTTCACACTCGTCGACGCGATGAGACACTCTGCCTCCCAGGACTTCTTGAAACCTGTCATTGCTGGGTTTTTGCCTGTCAATCCTTCGCGGACGAGGAGTAGGAGCCTCTCCTTCTTGAGGACTGATAATCTCTGCCTCTACGAGTAGCTTGGGCTGCTGGTCTGTAGCCTTGGGAAGAGTAGGAGGGTCTACTGAAACCTCGGTCTCTAGGTGATCCAAACCGGGAGTTTCTGGAAGCTCCTCTGAAATGACTAAAGGAACGAACATTTCTGCCACTCTGGAGGGCTCCGAGTGACCGAGCAGTGTCAGAGTCTTCTTTCATGCCCTTCAAGGCTTCATCCACTTTTTCGCCAAGCAGTTGTTCACCTTCGCACGGCATGTCCAGCACCTTGTATTGCACCTCCGGTCTAAATGTCGTGCACTTAAGCCAGGCTTGCCTTCTTAACACTACGCTGTTATTGATTTGTTTAAAACCAGCCTCCGCCAGGTCGACAGCAAAATTTATGGAGTGATTGGAAGCCTCTTCACCTTCACGTACTAGCAGTATAGTGGACTTCCTGTGTTCCTCTGGCAGAGATAGGAGCCAAACGATGCCACATCTCTCTATTATACCGTGCCATAATGGCCAGGGAGTTGGCTGCTTTTACTGTAGTCGCACCGACTGACAATACCTTCTTTCCAAACGCATTCTTGTCTCCTGGCATCGTTGTCCGGCAGGGTCGTGCATTTGTGTTGCGACCTCGCTTTTCTGGCCGCAGCAGCGGACACCACCGAATCCGGCGAAGGTTGAGACGTCAAGCACTTGGGAGTTGACTCCGGAGCCTTGAATTTCTTTTCTAACCGTCCTTTTATTGCCGGTTCTGAGAAAGGATGACGCATGGTCCTCAACCCCTCTTGCCAGACATGGTCCAAAATGGGGATAACAAACATCGATTTCCTTCTCTTGCCCATATGATCGAAGATAAAGCAATCTTTCTTCACTTCTTCCGGTGCTAAGCCAAATTCCGCACACAATTTTCCCATCATTGCATGGAAGGCCCCAATGTCATCCAGCGGTGATGGTTGTGCCGGGCTCTTTGGAGTTTCCATTTCCGCATCCGACTCCCATGTTGGGTCCCTTGAGGGGGATAATGAGACGTCTGAAAGAGACCCTTCACGTTCTGACTCCGACTCCGGCAGTTCTCCCTCCTCCGAGTGTGGGCGAGAACGATCCTCCTCCACCGGGCAAGTTGTAGGCATTCTGGTCGTCGAGAGAGGAGCCAGGCCTGGTTCGGCGATGACTGGCGTAGCCTGCGGTACCGTCGGGACACTAGTGTGAGGCAACTGCGTGTCCAAACGCTGTAACAGCTTCTGTAACATGTTCAACACCTCCAGGGACAATAGAGACTGGGGATTCAGCAAGGAAGAGGCGGCTGGGATGGCACTTCCACTCGGGAGCTCCACCGAACTGGTTGCACGTAACCCCAGATCGGTCGGCTGTACGATCGGACCACGGTCCTCCTCTGCCGACGAGATGGAGAAGGCTGCTTCTGGTTGCAACAAGGCCTCAGGCAAGATCGGGTCGAAAACTTCCGGTAGCCAACCCACCGAAAGTGCCACCGTCGACGACATTTTCTCCATAACCGCTGTTTGACCCGCCGAAGTGATCGCGGGAAGAGCAGGCGCAGATGGCAAGAAGACGTTGATGATCTGGCCGTCGTCGACGACGAAGTTTTTGGTGCAGAGCCCTGGGGCGTACTCGATGGTTTTGAACTCAACTTGTGGGTCGACGACACTCGACTCGAGACATGGCAGTCTCCCGAGGAGGATTTCAATAGACCTTTTCTCTCCTTTTTTGATGAGGAGGAAGAAGATGACGTTTTCTTTGACGAAGAATCCCTCGCAGGATGTTTATCAGAGGGGCGTTTTTCCGATGAACGTGGTTTCTTCGTGGAAGGCTCTGCCGACACAGAGTGACGAGGGGGCACCGGAGATTTAGATCTCGAGGCAGTAGAGCCTACCTCCGATGCAGGGTACGCACCCGCCCCGTCATTGAGCCAAGTTACCAGGCGTCTGTTTCGGTCCTTCAGGGTCTTCTGGGAGATGCCTTGACAGATCTCACACGTGTCAGCCGAATGATGAGGGTGAAGACAGTAAATACAGTCCATATGCCCATCACCTTCATATACTTTAAGACCGCATGTAGCACACGGACGAAACAACGCCTTTCCAGACATTTTCGAGGGAAGTCGAAGAAGAAATACGCACAACCTAGCAAAAATAGTAGATACTCGAGGTAATCCCACTACTTTGGAAGACGGTTCAAATCTGAGGGAGCCACGGGGGCGGGGCTACTTATACCTCTGCGTCCTAGTGGCGCAGGCGTATGCGGCCCAAAACGACGTAGATAGGACACAAAAGTGTTGACATTTTTCCTATGGAAAAGGTCTATATAATTTACCGAGGGTTCCCAGCCTGACGACGGGGAATATTCTAAGCATGTGAATCCATGAAAGATCCATTGTTGGAGAAAGACAGTTACTCTGGGAAAAACTTTCTGTTGCAAACTGCCCTAAAAAGATGCTGGACCCAATAAAAGCGCTATACTCAAAAACATCAATGCGGGTAAAGCTAAATGGAAACGGCACTTTATCGGAAGAAATCCCAATAAAAATGGGGTTAAAGCAGGGCTGTCCCCTAGCCCCGTTTACCGCTTTTATTGGAGACTACAAGGACTCAACGAAAGCCGTGAACACATTTCCACCAAAAGTTGGGGGAGCCCAAGTTCCAAGAATTCTCTATGCGGATGACGATCACTTTGATGGACCAGACACCAATTGGCCTTAAATGTCAGTTAGCAAACTTAGCAGATTACATCAACAAAAACAAGCAACAAATAAAAAAACCAAGATAATGATTATGGAAAAAAAGAAGAATCGTGCTCCCTCAACATTTTGGCAACTGGAAAACAGGCTAATCGAAACAGTCCCAAAGTTCAAATACCTGGGGGTCATGCTGGACAACACCCTACAAGAAACGAGCATGCAAAGTTTCATCTGGTCCAAAGCACGCACCATGACAACACTAGCGCGCATGCTGGACAATAAATTCGCCCGTTTTCCGCTGATGCCGGTACTAAAGTACAAGCAAAAGTCATCCCATGCCTGACGTACAGCGCAGAGGCAATGCCAATGTTACCGGAGAAAACCTGGCAAAAGATTGAAGGTTTTTTTGTAGAGATCAGTGCTTGCCGTCCCCAAATCTACCTCACTACCTGCAATCAGGAGAGAATTGGGGCTCATCTCCTTAAAAGCATCAGTAGAAAACAACAGCATGTCATTGTACAGAAAAATTCTTCTTCCAGAGTCATCGACCATGCTGAGCAATGAAATCAAAACAGGTGGTTCCAAAATGATAACATTGTGGGCTGCAAAAAGTCAATCGCTTGTTCGCATGAAGATCTGGTCTCAAATCCACTCAAAATAAAAAGGAAATTAGAGGAACTGGACTGGATAACCACTATGGAGATGGCTGACAAGAACAAACTCCTAAGCCATCTGCCACCTCTTCAAAAGGAAACTTAACGATCCAACGGAAATATACAAAAGATTTCCTAACAGACCACTGAGACTGCTCTTTCTAAAAGCGAGGCTGAATCTACTGCCGACAAACGAAATCTTGCACATCAGAGGCATCGCCACAACAAACATCTGAAGGCTGTGCAAAGAGGTGGAGGCTCTGGAATCAGTCCGACACTTGCATCATGTCCGGCGCTTCAGAAAATGAGACAAACTTATCTGTCAATCGTCTTAGAGCACTCTTTAATTTGTGAGGAGGAGACATGGTGGCCACGTCTAGCAAGGGGGCAAAAAACTTCATGGGCATTTCGCGTTGATAGCGCAACGAGAAAGAGAAACAGAAGGACTGCAGAAGATAGAAAATAAATTGAAAACAGAAAAAGTAACCCCTTGAAAAGACAATGAATAGACAAGAATGCGCAAAGAAACTGACAAAATTCACAAAGCTGGTAGACACCTTTCGTCTTTGTTTAAACCAGATAGTTTTTGGTAAATACAAATAAAAATAAATAAATAAAACAATTGTTACAGGAGCAGAGAGAAAGGTGATACTGAGTAACTATTAGTGGTGTGTGCTGATCTCTCATAAGGAAAAGCTAACCAGGATAAAAAGTATCCCTCTAACCTTGAGAACAGTAGTTTTTAAGGTAAGTAAAAATATAAAAAGGAGAGTCGAAAGGGCTCCCAGGAACACTGCAGAGATTTCGTGTTCACAGATTCATATGCTTGCTTTTTCTGCCACCTAGTGTCAGCCCGTTGGAACCGTATTTTTTTTTTTTTTAAATCAGCAAAATAATGTCTGCACAAATACCAAGATGACCGAAAACCCCAAATTCCCTTGCTTTCGACACCATGTTCAGATGAAATAAAAGCTCTTCGACTTTAATTTTCTTTTTCAAGCATATTCATTCTGGACCGTATGTTTCACAGGAAAGACGAAGAAAGGTTATTTCAACGTATTATATTATTCAACGCAGTCTGAACTACTCACACAACTCAAACACAAAAGGTACCGTGTATAGCTGTGATGCAAATGTGCTGCCCAGTTATACTAAAGCTGGAACTTCACTCTTGGGATACTGCTCATAATAGCCAGGCGCATCGTGTTCGCCAGCAAGCGTTCATCAGTGCATGCATCTTTGTTTTAACAGTCTCTTTTACTTTTATCATTGGTATGTGTTCTAGAGCATGTCAACCTATTGAGCCTTTTAAGAAAGGTCGACTGCCAACCCTGACTGGAGAAATAATAATGGTGATGAAATGCGCCAATTGATTAAAACATCTGAAACGCGGTTTGCAGAGAAAGTATCGCGAGACAGATAACAGCTCGTTTTTAAGGGGCATTATTAATCAATTGACGACGCACACAAGTGCAGAGTTAGCTTTTCATGAAAGAAATGTAATATCGCATCTACGTTAGCTTAAACAACCTAAGGCTATCATGTCAAAACTGGTAATCAAGCAGTGCTATTCGCAGCCTATGCAATGAATCATTCGTTTTACGTTATGTTATACAGCATGGTATATGCCACAAGTGGCATCTTGACGCCAATGAACATGGTATATGGCACAAGTGGCATCTTGACGCCAATGAACCTTTAGCTGCTGAGGAGTCTACCCACTAGAAGTGCCTGGTCTTTTTGGTGCTTCTGGAATCAGCAGATGCGTTTTGCAGGCTCGAATTCATAGCAACCGTTTTTCTAAGAGAAGGCACAGACCTCAGATTTGATGATATATATATATTTTTTATCCGGGGTGTGTTATTGCCAGCTGCAAGACTATGGGGGGGGGCGTAAACGTCTCGCCAGTGACAAAAAATGCCTTTGTCATAACCTAATTGGAGCTTTAATTCCGCTACCACTGACTGTTCTGCATGGCTGCGGTAGGTGTGGGAACAGTTTTTTGATCATACGCAATTATGATAGAAGCTAGTACTTTGCTATTACTGTACATCGCCATTTCCACATTTTCAACAATATTGGCAGGCACAGGGGTCTGTAGGCAAGGTAGATTGCATCTCCACACAGGGGGCATGGTGTACGGATTAGCATTTCAGTTTTAGATGTACTTCACGTCAGGAAAGTTTCTCCCCGTCCAGTTATCTAACGCTGGGATACAATTCCTGAAGGAATCTCATGTCTGGGATTGAAGCAGAAGGGGAGATCTCAAATAATTGGAGTATCGTCTGCATAATTAAAACCCAAACCCCAAGAGTTGGGGGATCAGGCCTGGGAGGAACCCTACATATGTTAATGTTAAAGGATATTTGTACCGTGCACTATCGCCACCGGAGTGGTCCCCTGGCGCTCTGAAAAAGGGAGGAGGGGGTGAGTTAGTGGGAATGAGCTGGACAAGTGCAATATAGCAGTGATGTGCTGTTGGCAGCCTCAGCCCGGTGGGTCCGTTGGCTGAGCTTGGGGTGTTTTTCGGTTGGTAGTCGCTGTGTGTTGTTGTGCAGTGTGGTTTGTTTTGTAGTTGCAGTGTAGTGAAGTTTGTGCGGTTTGCTGCGTTTAAGGCTTGTGGTTGTGTTTGGTTTGAGAGGTGTATGCAGAGGAGTGAAATTGTTAGTGGGTTGGTTAATGATACGCGATTGCACGCTTGGTCTAGGCTTGGCTGGAGAGTCGTATATCAATCATTAAATAACATCTCTATCTGGATGCGACGCAGGCTATGTTGAGGATTCCAGCTATGTGCGGCATATGCCGACATTTACAATTCTATCTAGATTTGTTGCATGCTAAGCTTAGGAGTTCCCTCAATGTGTGTACATGCTAACATTCACAATTCTATCTAGATGTGATGCAGGCTACGTTGAGGATTCCAACTAAGTGCAGCATATGCTGACATTTACAATTCAATCTAGATGCAACACAGGGTACTTTGAGGATTCCAACTAAGTGCGACATATGTTGACATTTACAATTCTATCTAGATGTGTCGCATGCTAAGCTTAGGAGTTCTCTCTATGTGTGCACATGCTAACATTCACATTTCTATCTAGATGTGACGCATGCTAGCGATTATTACACCTGTGAAAGGTGACATAGGCTGATCTTGACCGTTCTCTATAGGTTAGTCAACATTGGCACTAGTTAAGATTGGCTTTGCGGACCTATCAATGATATACAAAGCGCTATACAAATGGCAAGCAGCATAACATAACAGTATGTTAGTGCATAGTGTAGTGCAACATTTATGATAGTCAATGTTATGGAGGGGTAGCTAGAGTGGTGAGGGCTTTCTGGAGTAGAGTGATTGCTCTACCCCCCCCCCCCCACCCATGCGACACTTACAGGTTTGTTGGTGTCTGTTAGCTGCTGGCTTATTTTTGCTTCCCCTGCCCTACTGAGCTATATGCACAGGGTGGATTCCACGCCGTAGGCCCGGTGTTGTGGGGTATCCAGGGCCACCAATCAGGGGAACTGACCCTCCGGGAGGCGGCACAAGCCCAGAGCCTGAATATGGCTGTGGCGCACTGGAAAGCTGCGCTCCACGTGTTCTGTGAACACGATATTGGGCCGAAATGGGGTTCTGGGTGTCGAGGGCCTGCAGGGGTACTCGCCTATGCCGGGTAAATGATGGGAATGAGGCATCTCACGGGCGGATTCCACGCCGTAGGCCCGGTACATACATCATGAACAATACTAAAAAAAAGGTTTTGAGCATTAGGGCATGCAGCAAAAAACATGTGTGCAACTAAGGAGGAGGATCGGAGGCACTTCGCAGTCTCTATCTGGGAAATAATTAAATAGAAGTGATGGCTGTGCCCTTGCCACCCATCTTCCTCCATCTAGAGAGGACAGTGAATTTTATCACACTGTCAATGGTTACAGCGAGTCCTTTGCCATCGTAGATGGAGGATAGGGGCCATCTGTTTATGATATATACACAAATGCAAACACACACGCACACCACTCTGCAGCACCACCTGTAAGCAATGTTTTTACAGTGACAAAGGTTTTTATAAAGAAAATTAACCATAACTTTTATAAAGCTTATTCATTGCATTTTTTAAAAAGAATATGCTCTACAATGCGTGTCCATGCCCAGACAAGCATCTCTCCCCGCAATTCCCACTAGGACCTGCAGCCATGCCCCAGACACCGTTACCATGGCAGCACTGCCATGTTCAGACATGCACTGCCTGCTAGGCATGGCAAATATCACATTGCCAGGGCATTAAAATGCCCCGGACCCAAACTACCTTCTCAGCAATGCATAAGCCATACCAAACAGTCTGTGTGCGCCCAAGGTATGTTCTGAAGCCATGTACTGATCAGTGACCCTCGCCACACTACCTATGACCTAGCTGTCCGTGTTCTATGACCTAGGCAAAAGGACCCTGCCTGCATTGCCCACTGATCATGCCAGCAACCCTCCCTGTGCAACACTTTGGCTAAAGTTCCCAAAGGGAAAGGTTTTTTTTTTTGGACCGCCCCTTATAACTTTACATCCTCCTTGGCAGGACACCACAGAACTTTGCAGAAATCTCTGAAGTTTGCTGCACATAATTTGTGAAAAGTTTTATGCGGTAGGTAGATTGACCATTTACCATTTGTATGCTTCATCCCCTCTCCTAGTGCGACCCCAAGCACTTTTTTCTGGACTTCAGGACGTTTTTCTTTAAATCCTGAATGAGTGGAGCCTTGTTCAACTCATTCATTCTTATGGGCTCGGTCTTCTGGAACTCTGTTCTCAGTGTTTTGCCTTCACTAGGGAGTCTACTTTCCTCCATATCTCTTTTAAGGCATCTGTGTTTAACTTTTGCATCACACAACTCCTTATGGGCAGTGTTGCTGGGAACCCCTTGGGTCCTCCTTGGAGATACTTTCTGAGAGATACTTTGTATCTCTCCTAAAACTTTATATCGGGAAATTGGCACACATGGAGTGCCAAGGGAATACCTAGTATCTCCCTTCTCTCTGCTCCTGTGACCTTTTAGTTACATAGACAACCATCTAGTTCTAGCTGGTGGCAGTGAACGTGTTCTACCAACTATTGTTCTAGGTTTTACCGCAGACTGTAATCACAAACCCTGGTTGTGCACAATAGGGTCATCCAAGTACTAACTTGTTGTCGTCTTTCTTTTTTTGCCATTTCTAGCGTGGTTGTTCTTTGCTAGCCATTCTACCATTTCGGGAGGGGGAGTTCTGTGTGTGTTTTGCCTTTGGCGAGAATCCTTCGGTGTCCCCGTCTAGCCGCCAGTGTGTCTGGGCAGGCAGGAGTGTCACGCCACTTTTGGGGAGACCGGGGTCTGTTGCACCCGCTCCCTCTCCCACCTCCTGGCGGATCTACCCGCGCTTTCGCGCTTCGGCGTTCGCCGGGGGAAGAGGTGCTAGGGCCGGTGCTAGAGGGCTGCGCCGCATGCGCGGGAAACCACTGTCTCGGTTCCGCGAATGCGCTGTAGATTGGGCCTCCGCGCTGGGAAGGGCTTGCCTTCCAAGCCTCGTTCTGGGTCCGCCGGCGCTCGGAGACGAAACGGCTTGTGTTCCAGGCCTCGCGAGTGCCGGCGGCCCATAACAGGAACCGCGAGCAGTAGCAAATCGCGTCTCAACGCAGTTGCTACGGTCGTGTTGCTCGCTCCTGCTTCTTATGGTTCCTGTTCCCTGTGCCTCGTCTTGCTTCAGCTCCAGCCTTCTCTTTGGTCTCCCTGCCTTGCTGGTCCCCAGCCTGCCTGGTTCCCAGTCTCCTGTTACCTGCTTGGGTTCTCCTTGGCTCCTGTCTGTTCCACAAGCCTCCCTGGGGTCCAGTTCCCAGTCCCCTTCTTTTCCCTGGTGACCCCTGCTCCTTGTCCTGGGTTCTCACTCGGTCTTTCTGGGCTTAGCCTCTCCTCCAGCTTTCCTGGGGCCCTCGTTCACTGTCCTTGGATTTACCTTAGGGATCCCAACTCGTGGTGGTCTCCCCTCCCAATCTGGTTCCCTCTTCCTGTCTGGACCTGCCTCGTGCCTCATCCTTTGGACCTACTGTACCTCGAGCAGATCAGTCATTCCAGACCAGTTACGTGAAGCTGCTTGAACTTGTCTCCCTGTGGACTGGGGGCCTTACCTTGTATTCATCTGAGAGGTTCCTGGACTATCTTGCTTCATCACCGGATCACATACCTTTGGAATAAACTCTTTTGGACTTCACCCGTATCCAGTAACTTTCCATCAGACTGTGGCCTCTCCTACCTGTGCTTGCACAGTCCCTTCGTCACGGTAATCAGGAGAGTGCTTTCCGTGACGCTGGGAGTTGGTCCATTCACCACCCTGTGTCATTAGGGTGGTGGAGAGGCTGGTTCCCCGAGTCACATGCTCGTCATTTCACTGGATGCAGCCTGGCGGTCCCAACTAGATCCACTGTCAAGAAAACAGGTACACAGTTCTCACGCACTTCTCTGCTTGACAGATTGAGACGCCTGCCTTCAGACCCAGAGATGGAGGATTCGCAAGAGATGCGGAACGAATTACAAGCACTCAAGGCGGAGATGACCGCCTTACGCCAGGAAAATCAGACTCTACGCCAAATGATAACCCAAGGGGCTATGAGTACCTCGCAGGTTGAAGGATCCTTGGCACATACAACACCAATCAAGTTCGATGGAGATCCACGTCAAGTGGCTGAATTTTGTAACCACTGTCGAATCCATTTTCTTTTCAGGTCGACACATTTCAACAACGATAAAGCCAAGATTGGCTACATCTTGGGGAATTTAACCGGGAATGCTCTGGCCTGGGCGACTCCGTTTGTAGTAACAAACAGTCCGATTCTGAATGACTTTGCAGCCTTTGAGAAAGCATTCCTCAAGGTTTTCCAGACGCCAAACCTGGCCCCCGCTGCGCAGAATCAACTGATGGATTTAAAACAGGGGAGTGCCGACATGATAACATACATCAGTCGCTTCCGCCTATTGGCAACCGATTCCCAATGGCCTGAAATCACACAAAAAACTCTGTTTCGTCGTGGGCTGAGAGAGGAGTACAAGGATGAGCTACTCCACATTCCTGAACCAGAGTCTCTTCAACATCTAATCGATCTGGTGCTCCGAATTGATCAGAGACTGGCAGAACGAAAGGCCGAGAGACGTCGGCTTGAGAGAAGTTCTCCCAGAACGACCAGTTTCCCTGCCGGATCGTTTGGTTCTACCGAGTCTGGGCCTGAGCCAATGCAATTGGGTGCCATGAGGGGTCCGTTATCTGAGGAAGAGAGAAGCCGGAGAAGAACGTTTCGGTTATGTCTCTATTGTGGAGCTGCCGGGCATTATCTGGGTACATGCCCCTTACGACCCCATAAGAAGAAAGCGGGAAACTAGAGGACCTGTCGCGTATTGGGAAGGCAGCGACAGGTCCCATTTCCTCCTCAGACCTTTCCCCGTTTTGCTCAGAACTTTACCCCATGAAACCCGCAGTGTTACAGACTTTGAAGATTCAGATCAAGTTGCCTGACAGAACCCTGGAAGTGTTTGGCCTGTTGGATAGCGGGGCTTCCGGCAATTACATTGATGAGACCTTTGCTTCTGTAAACCGGATTCCACTCCTGCCCAGACCCACTGCTCTGCCCGTGGAAGTCATCGATGAAACCCCTTTGTCTTCCGGACCCGTCCGTCAATGTATAGTGGGCCTACTTCTTCAGATTGCGGACCATTTTGAAAACCTCGCTTTGGATGTTATCAAGTCCCCTACCTACAAGGTGGTTTTGGGGTTACCCTGGCTGCAACATCATAATCCGGCAATTGATTGGAGAACGCACACTTTGACCTTCTCCTCCGCAGTTTGTGCCCAGAAGTGCGGTTTGTCCGCTCCGATCCGAGCTTCTTCGACCCCCTTGGAATCTATTGGCAAAGGGGTCAGTGTGTGTTCCACCTCTCAAGTTCCACTGGTATATGCTGATTTTGGACAAGTGTTTTCTGAACCAGGCGATATACCTCTACCACCACATCGCTCGTTTGATTGTTCAATCGAGTTGTTACCGGACTGCGTGATTCCTCATGGGAAACTGTACGCTTTGACACGGGACGAGAGACAAGTGCTTCAAGACTACTTGTCAGATTGTTTACAGAAAGGATACATAGTTCCGTCCAAGTCGCCCGCAGGGTTTCCCCTGTTTTTTGTGAAGAAGAAAGAGGGCACTTTGAGACCTTGTGTGGACTATCGACAACTAAACGACATAACTATCAAAGACCGGTACCTACTTCCATTGATTCGCAGTATCCTGGAAACTCTACACACAGCCCGGATCTTTACCAAACTAGACTTACGTGGAGCCTATCACCTTGTGCGCATCAAGAGTGGAGATGAGTGGAAGACTGCATTTAAGACACTTTTTGGGCATTTCGAGTATAGAGTCATGCCATTCATTCTGTGTAACGCCCCAGCTATCTTTTAACGGTTCATGGACAACATCTTTGGTGATCTTATTGGCTTGTCAGTCTGGGTATATCTGGACGATATCCTGGTTTTTTCCAGAACCATCGAAGAACATGTGGGACATGTACGTGAGGTCCTTCGCCGTCTGTCTCTCAATCATTTATTCGCAAAGGAGGAGAAATGCTGCTTTCACCTGCCCAGTATAGAATTCTTGGGGTTTGTGATCAATCAGGACGGGGTAGAGATGGATCCCAAGAAAGTTCGAGCTATTCAGGAGTGGAAACAACCCCATGACATAAAATCTTTGCAATGCTTCTTGGGATTCGCTAATTTCTATAGGCGCTTTATTCCACGGTTTTCTCAAATCTCAGCGCCCCTCACCAGGCTGACCAGCAGTAAGATCATTTTCAAGTGGGATTCCCTTGCGTCTCAGGCATTCAACACCTTGAAGTCGGCCTTCATGGCTGCCCCGATTTTGCGTCACCCACAGGATGACTTACCTTATATTGTGGAAGCAGACGCTTCGAATTTCGCAGTTGGGGCAGTTCTCCTGCAAAGAGATCCGGTTACGTCTGTTGAACATCCAGTGGCCTACTTCTCATGAAAGTTGAATCCCAGCGAAAGAAATTATGCGGTCATCGAGAAGAAGCTGTTGGCCATCAAAACCGCATTCGAGGAATGGAGGCATCACCTACTTGGAGCCCGTTTTTCGGTAGAGGTTCGTACCGATCATCGTAACCTGCAGTACCTGCGCTCCCTGCAATGTCGAAGGCCCCGTCAGGCTAGGTGGGCCTTCTTTTTCTCCCCATTCGTGTTTCATGTCACATATGTCCCAGGAGCCTCCAACTTGAAGGCGGATGCCCTCTCCCGATCACTGGAAAAAGTGGAAGAAACGTCCAGTTCGGATCAGCCGCTGATTTCCCCTCACCATTTCCTGTTGACGTTGTCTCCTCATCTACAGTCAATTGCGGATGCCACCCGGACAGATCCTGAAAGATCGGCCCTTCTTTGGCGAATGTCAGTATCTGAGCATGACGGGCTCCTGTTTTGTCGGAAGAGGCTTTACATCCCCAAGGGTACGATTCGAGATGGCATATTGCATGGGTTTCATGATTCACCTATTGGGGGTCATCGAGGGGTGAGAGCTACACGTGAGATGATATCCCGACAGTTTTGGTGGCCTAGGTGGGCTACCGACGTCCAGAAATACATCAAGAGTTGTCCTGTCTGTGCCCAATGTAAGGTTTCTAGAAGACGACCTTTGGGACTGCTAGTACCCACAGAATTAGCACCATACCCATGGCATACCATCGCTACGGATTTTGTGGTTGATCTACCTCCTTCTAACGGGTTTACTTGTATAATGGTCGTGGTGGATAGCTTCACTAAATATGCTCATTTCATCCCGTTTAACAGGATCCCTACAGCTACTCAGATGGCTTCAGCTTTTTTCCATGAGATCTATCGACTACATGGTCTTCCTGAAAAGATTATCTCGGATTGTGGTTCTCAATTTCTCTCTGCTTTCTGGAACAAGGTGTGTGGTCATCTGGGAATTCGTAAAGCTTTGAGCTCTGGCTATCACCCGCAGACCAACGGGCTCACCGAAAGGACAAATCAGACTTTGGAGGAGTATCTCCGTTGTTTTGCTAACGCAACTCAGTCCAACTGGAAGGCGTACATAGATCTTGCAGAAGTATCCTACAACAATACTGTCCACGCTTCTATTGGAGTTAGTCCGTTCTTCTGCTCAGTGGGTCAACATCCCAAGTTGGTGCCATTTCATCCTGTGCCCACCAGTACAGTTCCATCTGCTGATGTCCTGGTCTCTACCATTCAACGACAACAGGAATTGGCTTGCAGGATCCTGAAGGAAGCCAAGGAGCGGATGATGGCCCAGGCTGACAGGAAAAGGAGTGTGGAACCAGACTTTCGGGTTGGGGATAGGGTTTGGTTGTCGTCCAAGAACCTGCCACTTCGCAATTTACCGGTCAAATTAGCTCCCCGGTATTTTAGTCCGTTCAAAATCACCAAACGGTTGTCTTCTGTGGCCTTTCGCCTTCAGCTACCTCCTTCTTGGCATGTACACCCTGTTTTCCATGTCTCCCTTTTGAAGCCCTATGTGGTCGATCCCTATGGCCGATCCTGTCCTCGCCCAGCTTCTGTCCTTGTGCAAGGGGTCCCAGAATTCGAGGTTCAGGAGATTTGCGATGCCCGCTATCGCAGGGGGGTGCTTCATTTTTTGGTTGATTGGAAGGGGTACCCGGCTTGTGATCGTACTTGGGAACCACGTCGGCATGTGCATGCTCCCCGCTTGGTTCGCGAGTTCTATGATCGATTTCCTTGGAAGCCTGGGGCCCCGGGCCTTTCTGGGAGGGGGCATAGTGTCACGCCACTTTTGGGGAGACCGGAGTCTGTTGCACCTGCTCCCTCTCCCACCTCCTGGCGGATCTACCCGCGCTTTCGCGCTTGGGCGTTCGCCGGGGGAAGAGGTGCTAGGGCCGGTGCTAGAGGGCTGCGGCGCATGCACGGGAAACCACTGTCTCGGTTCCGCGCATGCGCCGTAGATTGGGCCTCCGCGCTGGGAAGGGCTTGCCTTCCAAGCCTCGTTCTGGGTCCGCCGGCGCTCGGAGACGAAACGGTTTGCGTTCCAGGCCTCGCGAGTGCCGGCGGCCCATAAGAGGAACCACGAGCAGTAGCAAATCGCGTCTCAACGTGGTTGCTACGGTCGTGTTGCTCGCTCCTGCTTCTTATGATTCCTGTTCCCTGTGCCTGGTCTTGCTTCAGCTCCAGCCTTCTCTTTGGTCTCCCTGCCTTGCTGGTCCCCAGCCTGCCTGGTTCCCAGGCTCCTGTTACCTGCTTGTGTTCTCCTTGGCTCCTGTCTGTTCCACGAGCCTCCCTGGGGTCCAGTTCCCAGTCCCCTTCTTTTCCCTGGGGACCCCTGCTCCTTGTCCTGGGTTCTCCCTGGGTCTTTCTGGGCTTAGCCTCTCCTCCAGCTTTCCTGGGGCCCTCGTTCACTGCCCTTGGATTTACCTTAGGGATCCCAACTCGTGGTGGTCTCCCCTCCCAATCTGGTTCCCTCTTCCTGTCTGGACCTGCCTGGTGCTTCATCCTTTGGACCTACTGTAC
Source organism: Ambystoma mexicanum (assembly GCF_040938575.1). Lineage (NCBI taxonomy): Eukaryota > Metazoa > Chordata > Amphibia > Caudata > Ambystomatidae > Ambystoma > Ambystoma mexicanum. The sequence continues at coordinate 1,212,629,106 of NC_090924.1, forward strand.
CTCGAGCAGGTCAGTCATTCCAGACCAGTTACGTGAAGCTGCTTGAACTTGTCTCCCTGTGGACTGGTGGCCTTAACTTGTATTCATCTGAGAGGTTCCTGGACTATCTTGCTTCATCACCGGATCACATACCTTTGGAATAAACTCTTTTGGACTTCACCCGTATCCAGTAATTTTCCATCAGACTGTGGCCTCTCCTACCTGTGCTTGCACAGTCCCTTCGTCACGTTAATCAGGAGAGTGCTTTCCGTGACGCTGGGAGTTGGTCCATTCACCACCCTGTGTCATTAGGGTGGTGGAGAGGCTGGTTCCCCGAGTCACATGCTCGTCATTTCACTGGATGCAGCCTGGCGGTCCCAACTAGATCCACTGTCAAGAAAACAGGTACACAGTTCTCACGCACTTCTCTGCTTGACAAGGAGTGGTGGAGGAGTTTTTCACTCCCCTGCTCTTCGTCTGCCCGAGTGCCTGAATGGAACCAGCTCCCACTGGGGGTCTGGCTGTCCTGATTGGACAGCCACCAAACCTTTCTGTAAACTGCAGGGAGAGATTGCAGAGAAGTGTGTGCTAAAACTTAATAAAAAGGTGAGGTTGCTGAAATGAAAGACAAGTCGACCACTGGAACTTTTAAGTAACCGAAGAAGACGGCGGCCAAAGACATCTGCAGACCCTTTTGCAACACTGAAGCAACCACTGCTGCCCTGACCCACTTTTCTATGTGACAGAGGAGCTTCAAAGAGGAGGACTACTTGGCTTTTGGAACCAACCAGCCCAGAGACCAACTGCAGTCATCTCCCGAGGATCTGTGGTGTTCCAGAGGTGCAAACAGCGAATACCAGGCTACCTTTGACCCAATCATAGTGCATCATCTTGCCAAAGCTAAATCCATCTAATTCTTTGCTGTGCTCCAGGTGAAACTGCAGAGACACAATCAGACTCATCCGAGTCCCCTCACCAGAGTGCAGGACTCCAGGAATCAGAAGATTGTCTGGGCGAATCATGTCCTTTGTTGGTGCTGCAGAAAAGGCACCGAAATTGCAGTGACCAGAGAAGCTGATGAAATCCTTGCCAGAGGTCCTCTCTCGAGACTGCTGCGGAGAGATCCGGTCCATTGTCCTGCCTTTCATCAGCAGATCAAGGAATCCAGAGTCGGTCCAGCGCTGCCACATGGAGGAGAAGCTAGTCATGAACATTTCTGCTAACCAAAAGGTACTGTGGGGAGAAAAGGTATTGCTTACCTTGATCCAAGAAGTAGCTTCAGAGCATTGCAGTGCATGTAAAGGTGTAAACTCATGCTTTGGACCCAAGATGCTGCCCATGTCCCTTTTGCGAGTCCTTTTAACAGGGTCTCCACCAATGTTATTCTTCTAATATCCTTAGCTAGAGAAAGTATCCACAGGAACTTTCGCTATTCTGCTGCTTCATAAGACTATGAGCCATCTCCGAACTGCCTTTTATCTCGGGTTGCGAATTGGACTTTAAAAGACAATGCATGATGAAACTGCCCCTAGAGCCTTAAGCTCTGCTACTGTTTTACTAATCCACTGTTTTCCTTCCTAAAAGACCATCTTATGTGGTTTTGCTAACTAAATACAATTACTGTATATCTGTGTGTGTGTGTGCACACAAGTGCGCATTATTACAGATAATACAGTTGAACTGTCATTAGACTTACAAATGTAACGCAAACTACAAATCTGTGGCCTTTGAAAAGTATCTACAAGTAATCTTATTTGTTTTGGTTTAATGTGCTAAGTATTTTAAAACATCTCTTGTGTAAATATAATAGATATTTTATATAAATGTGTTGTGTGTTTCTTTGAATTGCATTACAAACTGGGTTCAGTGTACTTACCTACAGCTCACATCTTCCTCTTATGATAAGCCTGACTGCTCCGCCACTCTACCAAGGTTCCATGAGTAGTACAGACTGATACTATGGGTTGGAGACATACCATTGGGATAGTTTTATGAAGTATTACTACTAGTGGACTTTCGGAAAACTACCCTGACAGGTAGAGTGGATTTGGCATTAAAATGAAAAATCTCCCCAAAAATATTCATTTGTTTGAGAGAGTTTTTGCATCATGTTATCAGCATCTCAAAAAAAAAAAATTCCATGGGGATTTCAATGTTATTAAAAACAGCAGTGTCACAATCACCGATTCTCCAATAAATGTAATCCAATGTGCTATGTCCTGTGGGCGGGGGAATATTCAGCACTCATGAATCTTGGGCGGACTGCTTACTGGAAACCATATCATCAACAACTTGTTTTAGAAAGACCATTTAAGAACATCTGAATTATTGCACATCGCATGAAAAATGGCACCTGTGCTAATAGTGGGTGCTAATAGTGGGTGCAATAATAGTAGGGTTCCCAGCCATGTAAGGAAAACCAGAGGAATTTCTGCCATGGTGCAATTTTAAATTAATTCAGACATGGGTTGTATTAAGGAACACTCCAGTCACAGTCAGCATTAAGAAGAGTCTGGAGAAATGCCAAGCAATGCACTTAATAAACCCTACAGGATAGGACCACTTGCTATGATAAAACAAATAGTATTTTTACAAATACCAAAGTACTTACTGCTTGTCCAAGTCTGCAACCATTCGGTCTACACCTTCCTTGGATGGCACGTGTGTTCCATGAATTAGACTGTTGGATGTTGGAAAGAATTCTTCTCCACTGAACGAGAACATAAATAAAAGAGTTACTTCGTATGGCACATCAGTAAGAGCAGCAGGAAATAATATTCTACAAGCAGCAACCTTAAATGTTGGGCCCCGCCACACTTGTTCAGAAAGCATTGATAACAGATGGACTATACCTTCCACAACAGTGAGGAAATGGATAAAATGGGCTTAAGCCATTGCTTATGGGAGAAAAATATTTCAGAAGGCACTATCCACAACTGTAAAAGGCAGGTGGTGGTAGGCAAGACTTGAACAATGAAAATGTTGCAATGTCACGATATCAGCAGAACGCCTTGGTCAGCAAATGGGACGGGTCCGAGTGATTTGCATGCCCATTCTGCCACCAGCCACTTGAAATGACTTTCGTATCATAATTCAGAGGTTGAATAAACATGGTAGCTCTACATGTATGAAATTGTGAAAGTCGCAATACAAGACATTAAGTAATAACTCCCAAGGCACGAAGTGTTGGGTACAGTTGGTACAGTCACACTGTGTGAGACAAAAAAACACATCTGCTTGGCATTAGTTAACCCACTTTTTGGTATAGGTCTGTACTACACAAGTTCGTAGTGTGACTGAGCGGCCAGGACTATCTCAAGAGAGGTGCACATGAGCTGTAGAGCTGTAGCAATGAAATCCATAAATACAAGTAAACAAGTAACACTTGCACTCAAGGTTTCAGTTACAAATAGTTCTTTAATTAACATCAATTTTCAAATAAGCATTTTTTAAAAGGCAATTCATGTAACAATGTAAATATACTTTAAAATTACTTTTCAGAATCAGCACACGTTGGTGGATACTCTTAGAATACGCTTCTTACACAATTCCGACACCCTGTGGTGACTTCAATCACAAGGACAGTAATGGCATTTATATATCACACTAGTTATACTTACTTTGCAGATTCAGAGGTTGCAGAAAGGAAAGGTTTAAAGGAAGGAAAAGGTTAAACAGGTACTCCGTATATTTGAGGACACTTAAATCTTCCAATGAAATCTAGACGAGGCTTTCCCAGTGTTAGGCAAAGTTTGAATGCAGTACCCTCTGGGAACACTACAAACAACTAGGACTACAGGTATAGGCAACCCGACATTTGATATAAGCTTGTACTACACAGTTTTGATAGCGTGTTGAGCAGCCAGGCTTATCTGAAGAGGGGAAATGTGAGCTGTAGTGGAGGTACACAAAGATTCGCAGTTACAGGTATTCAAATAAATTCTTACACTCAAGGGTTCTTACATAAACAATTAATAATGTATCAGTCAGTTATAAAGCCTTCTTCAGAAGGTAGCAATAGAATAGTAAAAGACAAATATACTTCAACACTGTACATTCTGAGTTTCTGAATCAGACAAGGCCCTTTTGGGATGACCCACAGACACAACCTACACCCACAGGTGGCTTCAGTAACAAGGTGCTGGGGACATTAATACCTTACTGTTGGCATTCAGAATACTCTTAAAAAGTTCAAGGAAAAGGTTATTAGAACACAAGAAATTACAAATGTTCATAGGCACGGCAAATATTTTCAGATAGCACTTAGAAGAGTCATTCAATTCAATAGGCTAAGCCAAAGTCAATAGGCCAAAGTCTTTGTATAAGATGCAGAACTTCAGGTAAGTAAATGCAAAAGTCTTTGCACAAGTTCTTAGGAGTCTTTGATAAAAAGAAGAACCGGATGTAGGGTCACAAGCGGATTCGAATTGTGAGTTGGAGGTTACAGGCACTTCCACAGTAAGAGGTAAGTTCTCTTAGGCTGGTGTTACAGTACCTTGGTAAAGAAGAAAAGATGCAACTGAAGACTTCAGTTCCTGTGCACTCTGCAGATCTCACTGTTCCTGGGCCTCAGTCGTGGGGACGAGGGAGGACGTCGGGGGACTCCTGCACTGTACTGGCACAGTCAAAGCTGGCAACCGGCAAACTTTACTTTCAATGGCTGTTTCGCGTTTCAGCTCCTTGCGGTACAGCAAATAGCAATAACCGCGGTTCCTTGCTGTCAAGGTGGACTTGCCTCACATCTGAGGTCCCGCACTCAACTAAGGGGGAGGGGGAGTCAGGCTTGGTCAGTCCTGCTTTTTGGGAGTCCGGAGGATCTTCCTAAAGCTTTAGGCCAGCTTACAAGCAATGCACACAATCTGGTGTCGCTCTACCTGGTTCTACGGTTTCCTGCAGCAACTCTGAGGAAATTCAACCAGCTCCGAGATGGGTGTCCAGGTGGCTTACTTGGGAGTCGATTGGTCCAACCAACTCAAAAAGGGAGAAGTCGTCCTTGCAGAGGCTTCTCTGTCAAAGCGACTTGGCGATTCGGACCTGCAGCAGGGCTTCACCGAGCAAACCAATGGTCCAAGAGTTGCAGCAGTCGTCCTCTTCAAGCTCTTCTTCGGTTCCTTCATACAGTGGTTGACTCTGCCTTCCAAGCCGAGAGACTCGCCTTTTATTCAGTTCTCTCCCATTCATTCCAGCCTAGCTGTCCTTCACCCAGCAGGGTGGCTGTCCTTGCCAGATAGTCAGCCATCCAATCACCAGAGAGCGCATTTGGGTCTCATAGGAGACTAAGCACAGGGAGTTTTGGGCACCTCCCTCACTTCCTGCCTACACCAGACACTCTGGAGCCAGAGGCGAATAAACAAAGAGACCAAACCTGGTTTGGCGCACAGAGAAAAACTCCAGCAGGACGTTTCCACAAAGACATGGCGAAAATAGAAGATTGGGCACCATTTCACCAAGGATGGCTGGACGCCATTTTGGAAAAGATGGCTCCCGCGGTTAACGTTACCGGGTCGGCGAACAGTCACAGTAAATGTAAACCACTGCCACCAGCCAATCAATTGAGGAAAGGGGAACATAAAAAATGTTATGTTAGCATTTAGACATAGGGGATACTAAGTAACCCTTCCAGCACTCTATTGTAGGATAGGGTGTGCTGGATCTAGCAAGTGCAATGCTAAGTAAAATCAATTTCACTTTACTGCTCTGGGAAACGGTGGTTTAAACCAGAGAAGGTATTTAAACCTTGGGAAATCTAAAATACTTCCCTGTGCCACTGCACCAAAGGTGCTGTGTGACAATTATAAAAGATTATGCCTATGGAGTTTGTTAGACACCATAACCAAAAAAAAAAAGAACAGTATATAAAATCACATTAAAGTACATGAGTGGAAAAAAGGGTCTCACTCTCCAGGTTAAAAAAAAATGGAGTCCTCAAAATCCAGCAAAGTTGCTAAGGTGGAGGGAATTGGCACATTTTTGAGAATTCTCCCCAACACTTGTCCCCCCCAAACTAAAGGACAGGAGGATTTAATCCACCTCTCCATGAATCTCCTTAGTCCGGTCAGTCGTACTTTCTGGAGAGACCATCAGCATTCCGGTGATTACACCCCGACCTGTGTTCAATGATAAAATCAAACCGCTGTAGGCTGATTGACCATCTTAACAATTGACGATTCTCCTCCTTCATCTGCATTAACCATCTCAAGGGTTGGTGGTCTGTATGGTCTAAACTTCAATGACCGCACAATGGCAAAACATTCCTGTTCTATGGTTGCCCACCTTGTTTCAGGTTCCTTCAGCTTCCTGCTGATGAAGCAGATTGGGTGTTCCCTGCCTTTCTCATCCAGCTGACTCAGAATTGCACCTATACCTGTATTGGAAGCATCTGTCAGTACAATAAAGAATTTGATGTAGTCAAGAGCTCTTAAAACTGGAGCTTGACAAAGGACTTCTTAGTGCACTCCTCATTCCACCTGACCTTGGGGAATTTGGGCGAGGAGATCACATTCAAGTGAGAAGCTATGGACCCATAGCTCTCAATGAAGTTCATATAGTACCCTGTGAGACCTAGAAAGGCTCTCACTTGGGTTTTAGTAGTAGGTGTGGCCCAGTCTTGTACAGCATGTACCTTGCCAGGCAATGGACTTATTTCACCTCCTCCTACCTCATGTCCAAGGTAGACCACTTTACTCGGACCAATTTGACATTTACTTGCCTTTATGGTCATATTGGCCTGCTCAAGAGCCTGTAATACATATCCTAAGTGGTGAACATGTTCTTTCCAAGTAGGGCTGAACACTGCAAGGTCATCCAAGTATGCCATGCAGAAGTCCTCCATCCCATTCAGTACATGATTCACCATACTTTTCAAATGTAGCATGTGCATTTTTTTAATCCAAAAGACATAACCTTAAACTGGTAGAGGCCTACTGGGGTTAAAAATGCAGTTTTCTCCTCGGCATGGTCGGTCAGAGCTATTTGGCAATAGCCTGATATTAGGTCAAATGTACTGAGATACATGGCTGAACCAAGCTTGTCCACCAGTTCATCTGGCCTAGGTAAAGGATGGGCATCAGTCGTGGCGACTACATTAAGGGCTCTATAGTCCACACAGAATCTCAATTCCTTGGATCCTGCCTTTGGTACTAGTACAACTGGAGTCTTAAATTAAATTGGAGAAATTAAGAGTCTTAAATTTGTATCCAAAGTAAAAAATCTGGGTTGTATGTGGCAAGACGACCTGGGCTGTGAAGCTCAGGTGGGAGCCAAGACTAAAGCAGTACATTTTGTCCTCCGAATGCTACGTCAAGCACTCCCCTATATACCAACCAAAGATCCTGCATCCGTCGTAGGAGCTTTAACTAGTGCCCACTTAGACTATTGCAATAGTCCATTGTTTGGTATTCCTACCAAACAGCTTCAGCGGCTTCAGAGGGCACAAAATGCAGCCATCAGACTAATATGTAGGTTGAGGAAAACTGATCATGTTTCACCTTTTTGCCGGAAGCTGCATTGGCCATCAGTCAATGATCGTATCAAATTCAAGACAGCTTGTATTATCTATAAATGTGTTAATGGTATCACTCTGCTGTATTTACAAGAGCAAATACAGCCATTTCAACCTATGAGACAACTGCAATTTTTTGACGGACATCTCCTTACTATCCCTCACTCGCTTTTTATAACCAGAGGTGACAGAAGCTTCTCAGTCTTTGGTCCCAGGTTGTGGAATTCTCTGCAGCTATCATTAAGAACTATGAGCTCACTTCTTCAATTTCGCCAGGCACTGAAGACTTTCCTTTTTAGGTAGATGGTCCTATTTCATCTGGGATCTTTCTCTATTTTTTTGATCTACCTTTAGTCGTGTAATCTGCGCCGATATACGGTTCATTTTGTTTGGTGCGCTTTATAAATGTAAAAAATCAAATCAAACCAAGGACTTGTAGATGACTCTATTACCCCGAGATCAAGCATCTTGTTGACCTCTTCCTTTATGTGGGCTCTTACATTGTCTGACATTCTGTAACCTAGGTTTTAACAGGTAAACAGTCACCAGTGAGAATCTCATGCTGGCCCTAAGGGGTCAAGCCTGGTGATAGTGAAAACAGAGGGGCAAACTGATTTAACAGAGCCTTGCACTCCTCCTGTTCTAGTGTCAAACCAGATGAGAGATGAACTCCCATCTTTAGGTTGTCCCCGGAGGAGGTTGGGTTGTTGTTGTTCCTCCTCCTCCTCCTCGTCCTCCTCCTCCTCCCAGAAACCCCCCCCCCCCTACAGACATAGGCCTTTAGTTGGTTGGTGTGAAAGACCCTGGGGGCCTCCTCAGGGTTGCCCAAGTCCACTAAATAATTGACCTCTCCAGGTTTTCCCACAACCTTGAAGGGTCCAATCCATTTGTCCTGCAAGGCCCTCTGCCTTGTAGGCACCATAAAAAAACTTGCTGGTCTTGAGTAAACGCAACCATGTTGGCCTTCTGTCATGCCAATGCTTAACCAGAGCCTGACCTGTTTTCAAGTTTTCTGAATCTTCAGTCATCATGTGTGTCATTCTCCTTCGGAGTCCTAACACATAGTCAGTGACTCTCACTGGCTTGTAGGAAGAAGCACTCTCCAACCCCTCCTTGATTAGGGCCAATTAACTTCTAACCGGATGACCATGGAGAAGCTCAAAGGGACTGAATGCAACCCCTTCTTGAGGGACTTCTCTATAAGCAAAGAGAAGGCATGGCAGTAGAAGGTACCACTTTCTTCTAAGGGGTTCTTCTAAAGAACCCATCATGCTCTTCATAGTTCTATTAAACCTCTCTACCAACCCATTTGTCTGGGGATGGTAGGCAGTTGAGAACACATGGCCTGCATGTAGTAGGACATACAATTTGATCCCCTGTCAGAGATAACCTCCTTAGGAAATCCTACTCTGGTAAAAATACCAAGTAGGGCCTTAGCAACTGCCTGGACAGTAACAGTCCTCATAGGTATAGCTTCAGGATACCTGGTAGCAGGGTCTACCAGAACCAATATAAATCAGGTAGGAGGGTCTAAGGGACCAACAATGTCAATTCCTACCCTCTCAAAAGGAACTCCCACCACTGGGAGGGGTGCCACATTCTTGGCTCCACTCTTGCCAGATGTCCGACGAGTTGACAGCTCCTACAGAACTTATCTACATCAGACCCCAACTTAGGCCAGTACAAATAAAGAGAAAGCCTTTCCTTGGTCTTCTTAAAACTTAAGTGACAAGCTAAAGGAATCTCATGGGCTAACTGTAGGAACTGATATATCACCTCCTGGGGCACTACAAGTCTTCTGTAGTCTCCTGGGGGGTAGACTCAGTAGGTTCACTGTAGAGAAGGCCATCCTCCCAGTATAACCTGTATTTCCCTGGATCTTGCCCTTCCAGCTGGGAAGCTGCCTGTTGGTTAAGTCCTTAAAGAGTAGGACACTCTCTTTGACCTCTGCTGAAGTCTGCCCTTCTGCCAGTAAAGACTGCAGCTCAGGATGGTCTTCAGGATCTAGATCTCCAGACAAGGGGAAGGTCTTCTTCCAGCTCTGAATCCTCAGCAGCTGACTCAACCTCTCCTGGTTGGTTCTCACACTCAGCCTCAGCTGGTTGAGTAGTCACAGGTGCTACCATGGACTGCCCTCTCGGGGATGTCCTGGTTAGATGTACAGGAGTGCTATCTTGTTTCCTAAGACCTTGGGTTTCCCCTTTGTCTCTTTCTTCTTGGAAATAGAAGTTGGCTTCTCCTGTGGACTGGGTGTTCTAGGTTCTTCTATAACAACCCAGTGAGAGTCATTTAAAGTGAGCTCTCTGGCCTGCCTAGTCTGCTCTTGCTTACTTTCACGGGGGGCCTGGAGGTTCTTGATACAACTCCAGAGTTTAAGTCATTCCCCAGTAGGACTCTCCCAGGCACCTCAATTTGTACACTAACAGGTATTCTTACAGTCATGTTGCACTGGATGAGAGCTGGTAGTATTGGAACCATCTGGATAGGGCCTCCAGCAAGCTTAGTGGGATCTTTGGGTGCCTTAGCAACATCCTCAGGTTTGAAGAAGTGTTCATCTACCACTGTGATGCTGGCCCCAGAGTCTCTAATGGCAGGGGTCTCCAGACCATTTACAAGTACACGGTCCTTGCAGTAATCTTTGGTGTTAGCAGGTATGACAATACATTACTTACCGTAAAAGCATTTCCGATGGTTGTATCTGCTTAGATTCACATGCTGTGCATAGGTCCGACATCCAGTGGTCACTGCGGAGTATTGCATTTTGTTTTTCGTAGTCGAAAAAGGGGACGTCGACAAGGCGTGTCTGTAACACTATCCCTATAGTGACGTGCGTTGTACCCACAATCCCTCACGCGTCGAGGTCCCTCTGTTTGTATTTTTCTGCCCTGAGGGAGCCTTCTAGACGTGAGTGAGTACAGAAAAGAGAGAAATATAGCAAACGGATGTCTATGTTCCTTCCATCTGAGCGGGGAGGAAGGGTGGGCGCATGTGAATCTAAGCAGATACAACCATCAGAAATGCTTTTACGGTAAGTAATGCATTGTCTTCTGATGTTTGTTAATCTGCTTAGAATCACATGCTGTGCATAGACTAGCGAGCAGTACCCAGAGTTGGCGGTGGGTTATGAGAAGGAACAGTAGAGAAAAGATATCTTAATACTGCCTGTCCCACCTGGGAGTCAGATCTAGAGTGTGCATCTAGACAGTAGTGTTTTGTAAAGGTGTGCACAGAACTCCAGGTAGCCGCTTTGCAGATGGACTCAAGGGGAACATTTGCAATGAACGCTATGGAAGCCCCAGTGCCTCGAGTGGAATGTGCTCTTGGCTTGAAGGGTAGTTCTCTCTTAGCAAGAGTGTAACAGAGAGTGATGCATTGAACAATCCATCTAGATATAGTGGACTTTGAAACTGCATCTCCTTCTCTTCCTGCTGCCACAGAGACAAAGAACTGATTAGTCTTTCTCAGTGGTCTGGTTCTTTCCATGTAGAACATGACAGCTCTGCGTTCATCTAGTGTATGCAGACTTTTTTCTCCCAAGCTGGAAGGGTTTTGAAAGAACGTTGGTAGTTCTATTGACTGGTTTACATGGAATTTCAAGATGAATTTTGGTGCAAACCTTGGGTGTGTGCGTAGAACCACCTTATCCTTGTGAACTGTTACGAAGGGGTCTAGTACAGAAAGAGCCTGTGGTTCACTTACTCTCCTAATGGAGGTGATAGATATTAGGAAAGCAGTCTTAAGAGTGAGGTCTTTAAGAGTTGCCTTGTGCATGGGTTCGAAAAGGAGGACCCATGAGTCTAGAAAGTACCACATTTAAGTCCCATCCGGGAGCTGGGTTAGCTATCGGAGGGTGTATTCTCTTTACCCCCTCCATGAGGCCTTGATAACTGGTATCTTCCACCACGGCACTTTATGTTGGGAAGTGGTGTATGCAGAAAGTGCTGCTAGGTGGACTTTAATGGAATTGAAGACTAGAGCTAAATCCAGTAAATGGGTCAAGTACAGAACAATGTTAGTGGGAGAGCAGTCAACCGGGTTGATGCTCTTACCTCTACACCAGATGACAAATCTTTTCCACTTGCTAGAATAGCAGTGGCGAGTATTAGGTTTTCTGGCTTCCCTGAGGATGTCCATACATCTCTGCGGGAGTTGTAAATGTCCAAATTCTATGATCTCAGGAGCCAGGCTGCTAAGTTCATGGTCTGAGGGCATGGATGCAGTGTCCTGCCCTTGTCCTGTAACAGCATGTTGTACGGGCAGGGAAGTTTCACTGGGGGAGATAGGGACATCTCCATCAAGTGAGATGAACCATGGCTGCCGGGCCCACATTGGGGCCACTAGTATCATGGTAACCTGCTCCTGGTGCATCTTGTGTACCACTTTGTTGAGAAGGGGAGTCGGGGGAAAGGCGTAAACAAATTTCCCTGACCATTGAATCGACAGACCGTTCCCCTTGGACTGGTTCTGGGGGTAACTGGAGGCGTAACTTTGGCATTGTGAGTTCTCCAGAGTTGCGAACAGGTCTATTTCCGGGAACCCCCATTGCGTGAAGACGTCTAAGACGATGTCTTTGTGCAATTGCCATTCGTACTCTTCGGGTAGGGGGAAGTCTCTGCTGAGTTTGTCTGCTAGCAGATTGAGTTCCCCTGGTACATGTTGTGATAGTAGAAACATGTTGTGTTTGAGAGCCCACTTCCATATATTCAGGGACAGCTTGGACAGTCCTGGAGAGTGAGTGCCCCCTTGCTTGTTGAGGTAGTACATGGCTGTGGTGCTGTCTGAGGACCATCACTGTCTTTCCTTGTAGGTGTTCCTGGAAGGCTTTCAGTGCTTTGAACACCGCTAGTAGTTCCAGCAGGTTTATATGCTTGGATGCTAGGCTCGGAGTCCACGCTCCGTGAGCAGTCTGATGGGATAGGTGAGCCCCCATCCTGTGAGGGATGCGTCTGTGGTTAGAGTGGCTTCCACTGCGGGTGTGGCAAAAGTTTTCCCTAATAACAGGTTTTCTTTTGTCCACCACCGTAGCGAGAGAACCAAGGCCTGCGAGACCACCACTAGATCCTCCCATTGTCCGCTGGCCTGACACCACTGGCTGTAGAGCCACTCTTGCATTGGGCGCATGCGCAGGCGCGCGTGAGGTACCAAATAAATACATGACACCATCATCCCTAGCAAGCGCATTGCTTTGCGTACCGTCACCTCTCGACCTGCCACATAATGGGGGATCTGAAACCTTCTGTTACCTGAGATAGGGGGACAGCCTCTATAGCTTCTTTTTTCAGTAGCTCTTCTACTTCTTGAAGAAGAATGGTGAGGTGTTCCGGTGTCATGCGTCGGTTCCGTGGGGGTCTGTACTTCGGGGAACCGTTGAATTCGATGCAGTATCCGTGGGCTATGGTGGATAAAACCCAGCGGTCTGACGATATTCCCTACCATGCTGATAGGAACGATGTTAGCCGGCCCCCGACCGGTGATGCATGGGAGGGGACCCGAATCTTCGGGTCATTTGTTGGTATTGGGCGTGGAACCTTTGGGGCTGGAGCCGCGACCTCTTCCTTTGCCACGGCGTTGGCCTCTTTGACTGAACTGGTTGTTACCCTGGTTAGAGGGCCAGTTGGTAGCAGAGTAAAATTGCTGTTGGTTTTGCTGGCGTTGGCCACGAAAGGAGCGTCTATTGCCATAGCCGCGTCTGTTAGGGGGCCTAGAAATTTGGTCAAGAGTCTTGATGGTATCAAACTCCTTCTTCGCATGTTCTAGGGCCTCATCAACTGCTTTCCCAAACAGATGTGTTTGTTCTATGGGCTTATTTATCAGGGAAGCCTGGGTTTCCGGCTTAAATCCCGAATTGCGCAGCCAGACATGGCGTTTGAGAAGTATTCCCTGAACCAGGGAACGGCCAGCCGTCTCTGCGGCATCTAAGGAGTTCTTTACGATGCCCTGGTTTACAAGAGTTCCCTCTGAGATGATAGCTAACAGGCGTGAACGCAGGGGTTCTGGTGCGTCCTCTGCTTCGCTGCGCAGCTTGCTCCACTGTGCATCTGCGTAGCTAGCTAGTAGGGAATTGTTATTTGCAATCCTAGTTGAGAAGGCTGGTCGTGATTCTCTTCCCAAGTGCATAGAGCTTCTTGCCCTCTTTGGCAGGTGGTGCCTCACTAGTGGATAGTGGTACCCCCGCTCTTTACCTTGTATTAGTAACTACAAGGGAGTCCGGAATAGAATGTCCTCTGATGTACAAGGGGTCAGAGGACGAAGGGCTGAAGAGCTTTTCTATCCGAGGGTTGACCCCTCTGACTAATGCAGGATTGGAAAGGGAAGGAGTTATTCTTCTCTTTATAGAAGCCAGGAGCGGAATAGACTGACTTACAGGGGCTTTTTCTTTAATAACTTTTTCTACAAAGTCTATGTCAGGAAGAGTTTCCCCTGTGTCTATTTCAAAATACGCTGCTGCCTTGCGCAATAGTGCATTAAGTGAAGGTTGGTCATCTATGGGAGAGGTGTTTCCAATAGGTGAATCCTTGGGAGGAGAAGGGTGAAAGGCATCAGGGTCTGAGTGCACTGATGGGGATTGCCAGGGCTGCGAGGTAGCTGTATCTTCTTCAAAAACTCCTGCACTAGTGTAAGGATCTTCTTCTAACCCCTCTTCCTCATGTTCTTCCTCTCCACCCAAACCCTCCCCATCTTCCTGGAGGTATTGCTCCTCTTCAGTGAGGTCATATACGTCTGTAGAAAGGGGAAACAGCCTAGGGATCTTGACCCTAGGGTCATCCTGGGGCCATTCTCTTGGTCTTTTGTGTGTGGGTGGGTTTTGGCTTCCCAAAAACCTTTCCATTTTCTCCATACAAGAATGGAGTCTTTCAAGGGTCTCATGGGGGACCCCTGAATAGTCTAGAGGGGGGAAATCAGTGTTTTCACCTTCCAAACGCTTAGAACGCTCCCACAACGTCGAAGAAAGGTTTCCGTCGCCCTCGGAAAAGCCCTCCGGTAGTTCAGAAGTGCCCTTAGATGAAGGGGGCAGTTCCTGGCTACTCTTGTGCTTTTTCAGCGTTTCTATAGCTTTTTGTGCGGTATTCGACGTCTGTTTCGTCGTCCGCTTACGATGGTCTTCGGAAACAATTCTCGCCAGGCTCTCGACAACGAGTTCATCAGTAGAGGGCTCTGGTGTCGACGTTGGCTGCGTTACGCGTTGTTTCTCGACGGGCGCTCTATGGAGCGTTACGTCGGATGATTTTGAGGTAGCGCCCGTGTTTGATGAAAGCCCAATCGCTGGTCGCGGCTGCGTTTGCGGGTGGGGCTTGAGACCCTTACGGTCTGAGGTAGACGCCAGAGTGCCCTGCGTCCCCTTCGGCGCTGATGGATCCTTCGTCTTCGACGAAGAAGAGCCGTGGGTTGTGTGCTTAGGCCTATGGGGTCTATGTGCGTCCTTGTCGCCGGGTTGTTCATCCCCATAAGCAGGGCGTGAGCCGAGCCCGTCGGGGACGGACGTCGAGGAGCGCGAGCGCTCCTTCTGGGGGTTAATGACTTCCGTAACGGACGTCGAGTTATCACCCTCCTCGTCACTTTCTGTAACAGCGGCGGCGGGTGAGGAAACTGACTTCGACATAGCGTAGTCCGCCCACCTCTTAACTTTCCGTTCTTTAAGAGTTCTTGGTTTCAAGAGGTTACAGGCCGCGCAGCTGTCCTCCTTATGATCGAGGGTCAAGCAACGATTACAGAGCTTGTGTTTATCCTTCCAAGTGTATTTGCCCCTACAGCGTGGGCAAAACTTAAAAGGTGTCCTCTCCATAGCTGAGGCAATAATAACTGGTGATAACAACCCCAAGGGAAAGATAGGGGAGAAAGAAAGACATTCTCAAAAAGAAGATAAAAGTTTGAACCCCCACTCTCCCTACTGTATGTTGGCCGGCGAGGCCAGGCCACGTGTTCGGCAGCGCCGAAGGATCCCCTCCGTCGAAAACTTGCTCGGCGGAGAAACAGCTTCACAGGTAACGTCGAATGGAGGGATCTTTAACAATATAATAAGTATAATTAAGGACCGAGGTCCGTAGTAAGTATTTTGCAATGTCTCTCTAGGAGCTCCGCGTAATGCGACCAGAAGCTGGGCGGAAAAAAACAATCTGAGGGACCTCGACGCGTGAGGGATTGTGGGTACAACGCACGTCACTATAGGGATAGTGTTACAGACACGCCTTGTCGACGTCCCCTTTTCGACTACGAAAAACAAAATGCAATACTCCGCAGTGACCACTGGATGTCGGACCTATGCACAGCATGTGATTCTAAGCAGATTAACAAACATCAGAAAAAATTCTACACATCTATATTCTGCTGTTCCCACAGACCAAAGGATACTAAAGAAACACTGGCAGAGACTCCAATGGGGTCTTCAGCCAATAATTGAAAGTTTCCTTTGTCCATATGTACTTCTCCCTCAGGGATGAAGGTTAAGGAGGCAGTGCGGACCCCTGAAGGTTTACCATTGCATCTGGGATCCCCTTTCACATGGTCAGTAGACCCACAAGCATAACATTTTCCAAATGTTTTGACAAATGGTGGCTTCTGCTGACCTCCCTCTAGTTTGGCACCAGATGTTTCACTAGACTGACCTGGTTTCCCCATGTGGCTTACCCTTCAGTTTGTGGCCCTCTTTTAGATTGGAGGTTTTAGAATTCTCGGTCATCTTTCTTGTGCTGCTTCCCCTCGTACTTTTTATGAGTGGCCCTAGCATCCTTGTGAGTAGCCCTGTTGGAAACCCACAAGTCGGCAGCTTTTGATAGCTTCTTGGGATCAATATCTTTAGAGTCAGCCAAATGCTACCTCAGCTCAGGAGAGCAGGCATCAAAAACATATACCAACAAAAACGGATTCCTCATTCCTTCAAAAAAAGTTCACTCTGTAACCCTTAACCGAACCATCTAAGTTTTTCAAATATTCACACACCCAGGTAGCCCAATGGGTAGCAGCAGTCTTTTGAGGGTCCTAAACATCTTAAGGTACTAGGAAGGAGTAAAAGTCATTGGTAGGAATACCTTCTCTGGTTTGTCCCAGAGAAGGTATTTAAACCTTGGGAAATCAAAAAGACTTCCCTATGCCACTGCACTGAAGGTGCTGTGTGACAATTGTAAATGATGATGCCTATGGAGTTTGTAAGACTCCATAACCAAAAAAAAGAACAGTGTATAAAAATCACATTAAAATGCATGAGAGTGGGAAAAAGGATCTAACTCTCTCCAGGTTTACAAAATCAAGTCCTCAAAATCCAGCAAAAGTTGCTCGGGGTCTCTAAGGTGGAGGGAATTAGCACATTGTTGAGAATTCTCCCCAACACCCAGCAATAACAATCTAAAACAAGTTACCACCTATGAGGGACAAACAATATCAAAAACAAAGGGCCAGAAGAGTCTGCAGGGAGTCGGGACAGCCAAAGTAATTTGAAACAGTGTATGGAGCTGAGGCACCTCTTAGAATCAAAGTCATGCACAAAGTTAGAGAGTTTGTAGAAAATCACTTGTAGGGACACACGCGGTTAAGCCTGTGGAAAGCAGAGTTGCAATACACTCTAAAAGTAAGCTACTGCAAATCTCAACTGAGAAAAGCACAGCTAAAAGACAATGCGGTAAGTACCACTGGATTCTGTTCAGTTAGCAGCGATGCAGGCCCTGGGTTCCTGAGCCTCAATCAAGAGGGAGGACGTCAGGAGGGCTCCTGCGGCAGCACTGCAGCTACGGGCTCTTTTCGGTTCAGCGCCACTTCGCGGTTTCAGCACTTAGCAAATAGCACTTCCTTTCCTCCTTGGGCTTCTAGAAGGGATTTCAGACGTTGCACTCGAATACAGATTACTCGACCCCTGGCACTCGGTTCTTGCAGCAGCAAAGAGGTACAGCCAATCAAGGAAGATGGTCCAGTGGAGTTCGTCTCGGGGTAAGTTGGTCCCACTAACCCAAGGGAAGAAGTCGTCCCTTCCGGAGCTTCTCTGTCTAATTGAAAAAGGAGTTTCAGCACAGCAGCAGGGCTTCACCGGGCAATTCACGGGTCCAGGAGGATGCAGCAAGCTTCGTTCACAGGTTCTTAGTCGGGTGTTTCTCCCAGTGGTCGACTCTGCCTCTAGTCCCAAAACCCTTGCCTTTTAAAGCAGGTTTCTCCCAGTCATGTGCAGCCTAGGCTGTCAATCACACAGCAGGGCGGTTGAACAGCCAGCCAGCCAGCCAATCAGCACTGGTTGCATTCAGGCATTCCTATAGACAAAAGACAGGGGAGTTTTTGGGAATCTCCCTCACATCCTGGTTTCCAGACACACTGGAGCCAGAGACTGGTTTCAGGGCTGAAGCCAGCCAAAGGAAAAAACAAAGGGCTCAAACCTGGCTCAACGCGCGGAGTAAAACCCAAGATAGACTTCACAAACAGAAAATGGTGAAAAAAGAAGACCGGGGCCATTTTGACCAAATGGTCACCCATTGGTGCTTTAATGCAGCCGAGGGTTCAGCCTGCGGCAGAAAAGCACAATGGTAGGAAAATGAAACCACTCCCAACAGCCAATTTAGGTAGTGAAGGTAACAAACATGTTACATGAGAAGGTAGGATAAGGGGCTACAAGGTACCCACCCCCCCAGCACTCCACACTAGATGGTGTGTGCTGGACCTACAAAGAGAAAAAAGGTTAGAAGTCAATTTCACTTTACTATTCTTGGGAACAGTAGTTTGCACAAGAAAAGGTAGTTAATCTTATGAGAAATCTAAAAGGATTTCTCTGTGACACTGCACTGAAGGTGCTGCGTGTCATCATACAAAAAGTAAATGCCTATGGAGTTTGTCAGACTCCAATAACAGTGAAAACTCATAATCCAAATCAGGTCAAAACAATTAGCACAGAAATGAGAATTCTCCCTAAGAGGGAGCATTTATGAACAGGTAAATGGCTCCGGCCCAAATTACAGGACTCAGCATGGTGAGTGCCTTAAAAGCGGCACCACCAATTGGATTATCCCTAGTAGCAGCCCAACATGATTTCTGGGTTGCTAATCACAGCTTTTGTTTAAAATTCAGAAATGGCACAGTAGCTGCTTTGCAGCTTTAAAATAACTGCAAGTAAAAATGACCGCCATGGGAGAAGGGAGAAGGGAACTACACCTAGTCCCCTCGCCCTTTCCAGCCATTGCCGGAGCAGGGAAGAAGCAAAACTGCAGGAGTGAAGGGCATCAGACGCGAAGGGGTCCTGTGTAGGTGTGTTCGAGGAGTGGGTCCGAGGCGGATGAGGCATCAGGGAACTGGGGCACGGGGGTGCAAGGCACGGGTAGAGTATGGGCTTGAGCCCTGACATGGATGATTGCAGCCTCCCTTAGTTAAGGGGGCTCAGAACACTGGCAGTATCATTTTGGTAAAGCCTGTGCTTGGAGCTTCCTGATTGGCAGGAAGGCACTATGAGGTCACCTCCCAGATGCTAAAAATTTAAGAGAGAAAACAGATTTACCCCAAACTATGTTGCACAGAAAGTTTCATGAATCACAAAAATCAATTCTCAACAAATAAATAAATCTCACAAAAACAATGCAACAACCACACTGCAGTGAAATCTGACTTAAAACCAAAAGCCTGGCTTAAGATTACCTAAATCTCACAACCTTACTCAAACAAATTAGTATTGGCCGTCTTAAGGATCTGCTAAGCACATAATGGTAAAAAGTAAACTAACTGCCTCATCTTCCTTCCCTGTAACTCATCTCTATGTTGAGCATTGAAGGCACGCCCACAAATGGCAGAACAAAAATGCAACCCGCTAGGGCAAAAAGGTCAAGAGATTCTTGCAAGGATAACAAGTTTTAATCGCACCAAAAAAGAAGCATGTCAGCAAAGAACTCTGCTGCTCAAGAACATTCTGCCGAAAAATGGTACAAGCAGAAAGTTATAAAGGAAGACCAATGGCATCACTGATGCACACATACAGTACGAAACCTTTGTGGCTGCTTGATGCGACCCTATACATGGGTGGCCTGCCCCATAAGGGGTACCAGGCTACCATTGGTCCCAGCCCTGTCCGTCTTCCATCATGTCTGGTCTGCTGGGCTCATCTCCATGGAAACAGGGCAAATTCACAATTATACACTAAGCAAGACAATGCTACTCTATCATTATGGCCTGCACCTGGGAGGCTCGGGGACTGGCACAAGGGGGGAGAGGGGGGCTAAGTTTGCGCTGACCCACACATTCCTCACTCATTCAGTTATCTCACTCTCCGCACCCAAGACTTCCACCTTCGCTTTATGGGATATTTTGACCCATTCCAATGTGCCCACTGCATCACTGTACTGCAATGGTGAAGGAAATGGCCCAAAATGGATGCGCCGACTCCTGTGCACACCAAAATCTTGAAACAGCGTTTTGTAATAACCAGAAAATGGCTGTACACCCTGGTTACACAGACGGGGGTGGGGTGGGGGTGAAAACAGAGTTCTCACTGCAGCAGCATGCCAGTGGGTTCTGCAACATTCAACATGGAGCAAAGGAAAGAAGCAGCAGTACTTTGCTGTAAACCCAAAATGCCTCTTTAAAATGTCAGCTTTTCAACCATAAAAAGTGCTGTTTTGTCACTAGATCCATTAATTTCCACTGAATCATTGAGATTAAAAGGGCCCTGCAAAGCCCAGAATCATCCAGTGTGGCTCAGAGGAACCGGGCTTCATTGAGTGACAGCTCCTAGCAACAGTATCTTTGCAAAAGCAAACCAGGGAATGTGTTGTCAGGGAAATGTGGCTAAAACTTTTTAACAAGTATCAGAATCAGCTGTGCAGAGAGAAACTCTAAACAAAGGCATGATACATGTATCCAGGCTGCAAACATCTCCGGCACTCAAGGGAAGAACTAATGCTGACAAAAATGTGTATTTGCTGCAGATGAAAATCCAATTTAAAGAAATCAGTTTAATGTGCTTTTTCATGAATGAAAGGCAAAATCGCCTGTTTTTAAAGTATGTTCTTGTGTAAAGGCTCAATTCTTTAAGAATGTCAAAGGATTGCTAATGTTAAAAAAAAAGGTTAACTTAAAGCTAGACCCAGTCTGAGTGATCAACTATTTGAAAAAAACAACACTGCTTTGACAGTTCTGAGTCCTGAGAAAGGTTGACACCTCCACTGCTGGCAGGAAAGGCTAATTGCTGCTGGGAAGCCTCGCATACTCATGACAAGACATGGCGGCTTATCAGGTACTCAGTATTTAACAGGAACTACAGCACAACTTCTGCATTCACTACCTGCATTTTACAAGAAGGGGCGGCCTGGTTGTCCAATCAGGACAGCCAGCCCCGTGACCCCCCCCCACTGAGATTTGTCCCCATTCAGGCAAGGAGCAAGAAAAAGGGCTGCAGAGTTTTGGACTCCTCCCTCATTTCCTGCCTTCACAGACAGGCTGGAGCCTGGGTGTGTAGTCCAGGGGACTCCCGCTGAAGATAAAAATCACACAAAGGAATTTCCCACCCAGGATGTCAGGGGAAGGAACAACAAAGGACAGGAAACACTAAAATGGTGAAAAAACAAGGCAGGGGCCATTTCGGTAAAATGAGCACTCTTAGGTGCCTTCACTGCAGCTGTGAACACAGCCCGCGGTAAAGGTACACCAAATTAATACAAGGTATCACTGCCACCAGCCATTGAAGGTAAGCTTGTCCATCTAACAGAATTGTTTTAGTGTGAAAGAGGATGCATTGCATCTCCCCAGCATTTCACATAAGGTGGGCTGTACAGTAACAGTAAGAAGCATTGTACAATGATAAAAAAAAAGTAGTAACAAAGTCACAAGACTAGGGAAAACAATGTTTCCCAGTACTGACAGCCTGAAGTACATGTCAGTTTCCCCTTAACAGATGAGCAAAAGACAGTGTAGTGAAGCTGAAGGCTTCTCTGCACTGTAAAAAGTACAGGCCAGGATAAAAAATAAAAGAAAACGTTTGGGGGTCCATAGAAAGTGAAGGAAAGGTGTAGTAAAAAGAAATCTTTCCTAACACCCCCTCCTCTTGTCTCTGTCACCCACTGCTTATGATACTTCTCAAGTGTCTCGATATAGTAGTAGGGCATTACACATACTCTGTTGGGGGTTCTCCTCCCATGTGGTGGTGGTCATGCCCTTATTGCCCTTCTGTTTGTACTGATGCGAAGCACACAGTGTTCTAGTTTGTCAAAAAAACACAATCGCTTTTCATACCCTCCCTCCTGTCCAAAAATTCAAACTATCGTGGAATTCAGAGGTCTGGGTGGGGGTTGGAGGTCTGCTTTCAGGTTAGCGGTGATAAATGTGCACTGTGAGGTGCCTGGTACTGTCTTGCGGCCTTACAGGGCACATTCCTTCTTGGGATAACACGCATTAACAGTAGTTATGGAACAAAGGAATGTTTCTATGGGAGCTAGTAACGTGCGTCTCTCTTATCAGCACTTGGGCCTATTTAGGTTTCTACGTTGGGTCTGTTTACCATGCAGCAATGCTGGGCCGAATGTTTCTACCATGGCTACGAAAATAGTGCTTATGTGTGCACTAAGTCTACGCATCCATATTTAGTGTGATATTTTGTTCCTGCAGGGTGTCTTAGCACGCCCCTGCCTCCTGGTACATCGCAAGTGTAATTACAGAATTTGCCTTATTGTAAAAGACTTGGGGGGTGGGAGAGGTTAATTTCCTTCCCAACAGCATTCTCATGTCATGTGTGTGTGGCGCCGGAATAAATCACACCAAATACATCAATACACAGAAAACCATTTGTAGCATTTGTTCAAACTTAGTGTGAAGGTTCAAATTTTGCTAAGTTACACACAATGGCCCTCATTACGACCCTTGCGGAAATCGACCGACCGGACCGCCATAGCGTAAATAGCGTTTCCGCCATTGCACGACGGAGCAAAGTGCGGCTCATTCCGACCCATCGGGCACGAGCACCACGCCATGGCGGAAGTGCAAAGTCCGCGATGGCGGAAATGACCCCAAAACGGCCCACACCGCCGCCGTACGGCGCCCTAGGTGCAATTCCGCCACCCATCTTAGCGGTCACCGCAATGAGCGGCAACCGGAAAGTACGGTGACCGGAAATATACGGAAACGGAAGTAAAAACATGGTCCCGGAACGGGAAACATCACGCCGTACACCTATAAAAACACTATTTCCACACAACCATTAAAAACACTACCCTGAGACACATCCCAACCCGTCAGCCACCCTAGTGAAACCAAGAACAATGGGAAAAGTAGCGAAGAAAGCGTGCGACCGCAAGCGGCAGGTCCACTTCTCCCGTGAGGAACTCACCGTGCTCACAGAGACCCTCCAGGAGAATGCTGCCGCCGTCTTCTCCACGCAAATGACCAGGACGGCACTTGCGAACAAGAAGGCCATATGGGCCCTGGTGACACAGCGGGTAAGTGCGGTGGGGACCGCACCCCGCAACCCACAGCAATGCAGAAAGCGATGGGACGACCTGCGGATCCGCGTCCGTAGCATACTTTCTGCCAACCGCAACATTGCCACAGCTACCGGTGGGGGATCGGAATCACCCATCAAGTTGACCCCCTGGGAAGAAATCTGCGCCTCCACCATTGGAATGGAGAGTATAGAGGGAGTCGGAGGGATGGAGAAAGGAGTGCAGACAACCGAAGAATCAGGTAGGTGCCCCAAATAAAACAATGCCATAACCACAATGTCCAATCATGTGAAGTACCACGTGTCCACATAGTGCAACAGTAACACATGTCCAGGAGAACGGCCACATGCATAGGCCTGATAGCACACTTTAAAAGTCACATTAAATACATAAATAATTAAAAATCCTAAAAGCACCCTCTACACGTGCAGCAGGCACACCCTAACTGCAGGCTGCAAAACAACTGCACCCTCACTCCACACACAAATGAAACCACCTCCAAGGCCCCAACCCAAATCACCCTCAGGTACCACCCCAATGCATGTGATACATTGCCATTCCAATTTCCACAGACCCATTAATAACGCTCGCCCTCCTTTACTCCACCACAGGGTCCGATTCAAACGACGAGGCTCCAGGACACCCCTACCAGCACACCTGCAAAGAGGGCCAAGACCAACGGCCAAAGACCCTCCACCTCAGCTGCACGCATCAAGACACGGCAGCAGCACAAATCGAGTGGCAGCACACAGGAGGGAACTCCAACAGGCACCCCAGCAGCCAGCATGCCCACAACAGCACCACCACAGGTCCCCCCAATGGATGCCACAGTAGGCACTGCTTCTGGTGGCAGCAGCACCATGGGTGACACTGCATTAATGGCAGCATGCTCCGACACAGAAAACGGGGATGTCGAAGTTAGATCCATCCATGACCTGTCTCAATCCCCCTGTCTGTTTCATCCCGTACACCATGAGGATACCACGCAGGGGCACCCACAAGACGACTGGCCATCCCCCACAAGCCCTGTGGCAAGGCAACATGAGGTGAGCAGCCCCTCTGTGACACCACCGCAAATGGCCATGGCACAGCAGAGGCAACAGTCCCTCGACCAGGTGATCGTGCAACAGCAGCAACTGGCCACGCTCCTCAAGGACCATGCTGATGAATGTGGGGGTACTAAGGCAGCCATAGAAACATCAACTGAGACACTTAGGGCAGAAATGGAGAGAAGTACAGAGAGCCTGAGAGTACAAATGGAGAGAAGCACCGAGAGCCTGAGGGGGGAACTGCATGCGACGTCCAAAGACGTATGTGCTGAACTTGCCGCTGTGCGCCGTGTGCTCACTGAGCTCTCACAAACCCTTAGGGACATGCATGGACGTGAGCAGGCAGAGACATCATCCGTTGCAAGTTCCGTCCAGGGCAGCCCCCAACGTAGATCTGGGAGGAACCTGCGCTCCACAGGCAGGGGTGCCCCTGATACCCGGAGAGGGGGCTTGCAATAGCGACTGCCCACTGACAATGAGCATCTTTGGACACTGGTGTTCGGGGGGGAGGTAGGAGGGTGGAGGGGGTGTGTTGGGCTTACTTGGGTGGCGGGTCGATAGGGTGTTTAACATGATATCACATATGCCATGAACAATGCACGATCATACAATGAGATGCGTGGACATTGATCTTTGTGTACGAGGCCATTATAGGCGTACAGTCCATATAGTGCATGTTCCAGACACACACTGTGCCACAAGTCCCGTGTCCATGTATCAGCCACCAGGCGTGAGTGCTAGAAGCATGCATCTATGATATGCTGACGAATGTCACGGCCCTCCTGTGCCTCGCAGACTCCTTGAGGTGCTGTCACATCCCCACCCTCATCATGACCATCTTCAGGTGCTTGCAGTTCTGTGTCAGGGGGCATGGGCACATTTCTACGTACGCACATGTTGTGTAGCATGACACATGCCATGACCATCTTTGCAACCTTCTCATGGCGGTACAGGAGTGCCCCGCCAGACCTGCTGAGGCAGCGGAAACGAGTCTTCAGTAGGCCGAATGCCTGTTCAATGACTACACGGGTACGTGAGTGGGCATGGTTGTAGTCCTCCTCATGCTGGTCCCGTGGGTTGCGGACTGGTGTAAGGAGCCATCTCTTCAGTGGATACCCGGCATCACCTGTATGTGGACAATGAAGGTATTTTGAGGAATGCCATTGCTACGTACGCACCCCCCCCCCCTTCCTGCCAGGTCATTGCCGCATCACATACCCCACACTATCATGCTTGAAATGAGACTCACCAAGTAGCCAGGATCTGTTCCCTGCGTGTCGCTCCATGTAGCGTGGTATAGTAGAGTTCCTCAAGACCATAGAATCATGGGTTGATCCTGGGAATCGGGCACAACAATGTGTAATGATCCTGTTGGAGTCACACACCATTTGTACATTCAGGGAATGAAATTGTTTTCGGTTGCGGTACTGGGCCTCCATGGCATGTGGGACAACCAATTCCACATGGGTGCAGTCGATGGCACCAATGCAACCCGGTATGCCGGCAAGTGCATGGAATCCCAATTTTGCGTTCGTAATTTCCTGCTCAGAGCGTGGTAGAGAGATGTAGTCGTCTGCGTGCAGCAGGAGGGCATCGAGCACTTGCAATAGTGTCCGTGAGAACAGTGGCTGTGAAATGCCATGCAACTGTCCGACTGTGTGCTGGTAGGTCCCTGTGGCCAGGAAGTGGAGTACAGACACCACCTTTAGTAGGGGTGGGATGGCGGTTGGGCTATCTATCATGCTGACAAGGTCAGCCTGTGTCATGTCCACAATGGCGGTTATGGTGTCCCGGTCCAAACGGTAGAGGGTGTGGATCTGCTCATCAGTGAGGTTGAACGGCTGTGCTCGGAGGCGTGGGATAGCGGGCTGCCTGCGTGGTGGTAGTGGCTGTGCTGGCGGCCCTTGCTGGCCCTGCCTTGCCCTCCTCCTCCTCCTGCGTCTCCTCCGTGCGGCCGGTTGTAGTCGGTGTTCGTCTTCTTCTTGAAGTTGGAGTACTTGCAGTGCTATCAGGTCCCCCAGGGCCAACATGGCTAGTCCTGCCGGTAGCATTTCGGAGTGGGTGTGGTTGTGGGAGGGGGTTGGGTGTGCAATCAATGTGTTTCCAGGCTGTAAGGCCTCCACCTTTGGTGATTCATTCCACCTGTGCAAGCTGCTCTCCCCTTTGGGCGAGCACGTCCCGCACACAACGCTGCAATTCGACGAATGACATCTAGCCATTACAATCATGTATTTGTACCCGATGGCAGTGTAGCATTGGTTGATATGTTCATTCTGCTTTGGTCCCATTGTTTCACATACTATCTTTGCAGTCGCGAACAGACTTGTGAAGGGTCAGTGGAACGTAGTACTCGAGTAACGGTGGACCCTCATGCAACACTGCACCGAGGTTCACCGACGGGCGGGGCGTCCCATTTGTGAGTGAAGGCAGTTGCCATTTTCACACACAGCCGCACTAGATGGATTAATTTGTGATTTCAAGCGGCCACAGATGCCTTTTCGACGTGATGTTGCAAATGAGGAATTCGAAGGACGGCGCTTTCGGTTTTCAGCTAGCGGCGAGGAGATGCCCACAGGTCTGACTGCGAATATAACGTTCTATTGTTCAATGTCCTTGGGACAGGGGCCATGGCGAGGATGCAATGATTGATATGAATAGTATGGGATGCGCAATAGCGAAGTGGGCGATGAGGCCGGACGTTCCCAATTACATGTTGCTTCACAACACTGGAATTACGGGCTGGGGGAACAGTGGATTTTGCAGGCTGCATTACGCACAGACTCAAAGGAAGTTTCACATGTCATGTGAGTATGGAAGCAGGCGTTTGTGATAGTGTTTTCACCTCGATATAGATAGTTATGATTCGCTAGTGGTTTTTGGTTGGTGATGATCCTTTGGAGTGGGCTAGCATGCATATGGCTGTGGATTTGGTGTGATCATTGAAGTGAGTTATTCAAATGTAGTTCTGATGGCCATTCTATTCTTTTTCATTTCGTTTGGGTGACAGGTATCTCCTCCCCTTTTGCCACTGCCATCTGTATGCCACTCCTGCAGATGGATTTTACTCCCGACACCTGCTGCTTCGTGTTAATCAGTGGAGCAGCATTACGATCTTATGGGACGATCGCCAATGGGCCACATGCCCTTACGCAGTACTAGTGGCCTTTCAGCTGGACTAGTGCCTCCCTATTGGGACGGCCCTGCGGGTCGAGGCGCTTCCATGTTGCCTTTTCGTACGAGAATGTAGCCCCTGTGTGCCATGAGGGTACAGGGCGTCACACAAGTAGTAGCTGGTCATTTCTTGCGGATGCAGGCCACAATGGTGAAATGTATTTTGGAGTTCATGGCCTGATGGCTGTATGGGCTTGGTGAATTTGTTGTGCATTAAATTCCTATTCTGATATGAACCGTGTAGCGTTCTTCTTTGCAGGTGATGTGTCATATTCCTATTTGGGGAGCGATGTATTGTGAGGAGATCTGCATTGGGTTCCAGCTTCGGAGTATAGTTGCGTGGTACTGTGCTGGGCGCGTTTGCCTACGAAGCCCAGTGAGGTCAGGGATGTGGGCTGCCAATGTGACTGTTTTGGTGATGTGATGCTCAGGGGCGGGGGAATGGCTTTTGTGTAACAGATGCCGGTCAGCCAGTTGGATTGGTGGTATGATGTGATTATCAGAATATGGCTGGTCACAGGTGCCTGTGTTTGCGTGCGTTTCTTGGAGGGAGACTGAGGTCATGTCCATTTGTGTGGCTTCTGTATTCGTGCCATCTGTGCCCTGCAGCTTCCATTGGCCCCTCTTGAGATTCATTTGTTCGTTGGCAGGCATGGATGACTTGTACATTTCACTGGTTGCATTGTGTGGCTTCATTGCACCTACGGGGAGTTGTACAATGTGGCCAGGGAGCGGTGTACAGGCACTCAGTAGGGCCGTTTACGGTTGGTTCGCGATGCCGTACTTCTCACCATGGCGGAATGGTACTTTCCGCCGTGCTTGATGGCGTTAGGTGCATGTCCGCTGGGGTCAGAATTCGCGTACCGTTGCGCCATGGTGGTAATTGCGGTTTGGCATGGCGCGCGTACTTGGTGCAGTTTGCGTTGGCGTTCACTGCGGTGTCGCTAATGGCATCGTACTTTACGGTGACGGGTCATAATCGCACCGAACGCTATTCGATGGCGGTATTGCATTTCCGCCATCGTTTTTCGATTTCCGCAAGGGTCGTAATGAGGGCCAATGCCTTTTATCCATCAGACTTTAATTTAATAAGGAGCATATAGTTGGGCACGGTATAACATTTAATCAAAAACTGGAATAAATGTGCCTAAATCATTGTGAATATATTTTGAGAGGAGATATATATATATATATATATATATATATATATATGCTTGTATCTGCTTAGATTCACATGCTGTGCATAGGCCGACATCTAGTGGAAGCTGCGGAGTATTACAGTTTGTTTTTCTAAACTCGAAAATGGGCGTCGTGCCAGTAATAATATCCCTAGTGTGACGTCCACTGTACCCAAGATCCCTCACGCGTCTAGGATCCTCAGATTGTATTTTTTTCTGACATGAGGTAGCATGAGGAGTAGCGCGAGTACAGATAATCCAAGCAGATAGACAGAAAGGTAAGACTACAAGCAATCATGCGCCTTCTCTCAGAGGGGAGGAAGGGTGGGTCGCATGTGAACCTAAGCAGATACAAGCATCAGAAATACGATTACGGTGAGTAATGTATCCCTTCTGAGGCTTGTGGAATCTGCTTAGATCACATGCTGTGCATAGATTAGCGAGCAGTACCTGAAGGAGGTGGGATGTGAGAAGGGTCATGAGCAAATAAGTGTCTTAGAACCGCTTGTACCACTTGTGTATCTGCCTTGGAATGGGTGTCAATGCAGTAATGCTGAGTAAAAGTGTGAATAGAGCTCCAAGTAGCTGCTTTGCAAATGGTGTCACGGGGTACATTTGCAATGAAAGCCAGAGTGGCCCCAATGCCTATAGTAGAGTGGGCTCTTGGCGTGAAAGGCAGAGTTCTTTCAGAAAGTGAGTAACACAGCTGGATACAGTTAATAATCCACTTCGAGATAGCACCCTTAGAGACGCGATCCCCCCCCTCTGCCTGTAGCTACGGAGACAAACAGTTGATCTGTTTTTCTTAGCGGTCTGGTCTTATTTACATAGTAGAGGACCGCCCTACGCACATCTAGGGTGTGTAGTTTCACCTCAGCCGAGCTTTGCGGGTCCTGGAAGAAAGCCGGAAGCTCGATGGACTGGTTTACATGGAATTTAGATATAAATTTAGGTGAGAACCTAGAGTGTGTGCGTAAAACCAGTTTGTTTTTATGGACAGTAAAGAAGGGATCCTGCACTGACAGAGCCTGAATTTCACTGACCCTTCTTATAGATGTAATAGCTACTAAGAAGGCCGTTTTATAAGTCAGGTGTTTGAGACTGCTTTTATGCATGGGTTCGAAAGGGGGGCCCATGAGCTTGGATAGCACCACATTAAGGTCCCACCCTGGTGCTGGGTTTGAAATAGGAGGGTGAAGTCTCTTTACTCCTTCCATGAAGGCTTTAACTACTGGTACTTTCCACCAACCTTGCTATGGGAAGTGGTGTAAGCCGACAGGGCTGCCAGGTGTACATTCAGTGAGTTAAAAACCAATCCTGCATCTAGCAGGTGGAGCATGTATGTAACAATAGTGGAAGGAGTGCAATCAACCGGGTTGATTTGTCTACTCTGGCACCAGATAACAAACCTCTTCCACTTGTCAAAGTAACAGTGCCTTGTGTTTGGTTTCCTAGATTCCTTTAGGATGTCCATACACCTCTGTGGCAAATTGAGATGCCCAAACTCTATGACCTCAGGAGCCATGCTGCCAGGTTCATTGAGTTGGGTTGCTGGTTCTAGTGTTAGGTTTTCTTGCTTCTTTCAAGATATTCATGCACCTTTGTGGTAGGTTAGATATCAGAATTTCTGAGAATTCAGGGTGCTGTCCCCGTAACATGGCCGCCGACCTGTCTGTTGGGGTCGGGGGCCTGCGCTTGGGAAACCAAAGTAACCCAGTCTTTGCCATCGAATACCGCGACTTTACTGCCGTTGCTGAATGCACCCTCAACCTCCATGGCCTTGAGTTGCCTGGCATGATGGGCTCAGCGTTTAGTGACGCGGTCCTTCAATGTGTTGTTTTTGAAGAACATACACGCTCGACAGGAACCATTGACGTGGTCCCGAGGGAGACACAAGTTACACACCAGGTTTGTTGACCCTCAAGCTTTTTGTTGCACTTGGGGCACAATTTAAATGGGGTCTTTTCCATAACGAAAACAAACGGCAGTTAGGCGAATGTAGTGTACGAAAAGGGGTATATACATTCTAGTATGACCTCCCCCCTCTCTCCCTATTGTGTGGGGCGAAGCCCGGCACAGCCTTCCAAGGCCGGAACTGAACCGAACGGGAGTCTTCAACTGTCGTTTCTTTTTCTCCACCGCTGTCGGATGGTCTCGATAGCCGGTGGATATAAAGGGTTATAAAGGATAGTAAGAAAAACTATTGTTAACTGTATAATAATAAATGGTGACAAGCCGAAAGAACTCTGTGAAACAGCATCCGTCTATGAATGCGGAAAAAAACAATCTGAGGGACCTCAACGCATGAAGGACCATGGGTACAGTGGACGTCACACTAGGGATAGTATTATTGGCACGCCCCATCGACGTCCCTTTTCGAGTTTCAAAAACAACAACTGTAATACTCTGCAGCTTCTATTAGGCCTATGCACAGCCATGTGATCTAAGCAGATTCCACAAGCCTCAGAAATATATATACATACTAGCTGTTGTCATTACATGCTACAATTCCACTCACTGTGGTACTCGCCTAGTGAGCTTGAACAGTGAAAAGCAAAGCAAGCCAGAGGTCATTTGAACCTATCGGTCTGTAGATAAAAGCATATCCTGGTCATTGGCGTATTAAATCACTCAGCACAGGGTCAGTAGAAGAGACGATAAGAGACGCCAGGAATATCTCAAATGTCAAAAGGTGACACTAAATACATTTATTTCACCAGGTAAGGGGGCTAAATGCCCAGAGCACTTAAAACGTCATTCACTAAGGTGAACTGTTCTAGACTGTGCGCAGGGCTTCATGGACTGCCTCCCCAGCGGTGGAAAATGTAGCGTGTTATGAAAAACAAATACGTCTGGGGGTGCGAATACATTTCACACAACAGCGGACATTCCAGGGGAAAACTATGTTGATACTAATTTTAGTTCTATTAAACCCGTGTTCGAGACTTAGAGCTTTCATTTTGTAGGCTTGTAAGCAGCATTTGAATGCATTGTGGCTTTCAATGACGGGCTTTGTTAACTTTAAGATAATCAAAACTAAAATGAATGAGATTCCTTTAAAAACTAATGCACATGGTAGTTCTCACTAGTTTCTAGAAGCTTCAACTCCCATATCAGAGTGTGAAAGCACAGCTTCCCGAAGCAGCTGTTAACTTTGTCCGTCTTGCAATTCCTAATCATTATAAAGTCAAACTTTGGCTGTGGTTTTTGGGGTAGGTGAAAGACTTCATTGAGCCAGAGATGAATGAGGCCCTTGGGTACCCAAAATGGCTCTGTTGAAAAGGGCAAAACAATCTAAGAGCTGGTGCTTGCCACACATCTAGCCTTCACTAGGGGCCTGCAAATGCTGCAGAGCTGAATACACGTTTGTTGTAATGTCTGGAATCAATCTGTGCGCAGTTTAACATTTGCACTTTATAAAGTCTACATGTCTGCAATGCATTATCCCCTGAATACCTTACTTACAAGACGGAATGTAGTATTGTATAATGCAAGAATGACAATGCATTACTTACCGTAAAAGCATTTCTGATGGTTGTATCTGCTTAGATTCACATGCTGTGCATAGGTCCGACATCCAGTGGTCACTGCGGAGTATTGCATTTTGTTTTTCGTAGTCGAAAAGGGGACGTCGTCAAGGTGTGTCTGAAACACTATCCCTATAGTGACGTGCGTTGTACCCACAATCCCTCACGCGTCGAGGTCCCTCTGTTTGTATTTTTCTGCCCTGAGGGAGCCTTCTAGACGTGAGTGAGTACAGAAAAGAGAGATATAAAAGGAAGTCTATGTTCCTTCCATCCGAGCGGGGAGGAAGGGTGGGCGCATGTGAATCTAAGCAGATACAACCATCAGAAATGCTTTTAGGGTAAGTAATGAATTGTCTTCTGATGTT
Source organism: Ambystoma mexicanum (assembly GCF_040938575.1). NCBI lineage: Eukaryota > Metazoa > Chordata > Amphibia > Caudata > Ambystomatidae > Ambystoma > Ambystoma mexicanum. The sequence goes on from NC_090924.1 coordinate 1,212,661,265, forward strand.
TGTTAATCTGCTTAGAATCACATGCTGTGCATAGACTAGCGAGCAGTACCCGGAGTTGGCGGTGGGTTATGAGAAGGAACAGTAGAGAAAAGATGTCTTAATACTGCCTGTCCCACCTGGGAGTCAGATCTCAAGTGTGCATCTAGAAAGTAGTGTTTTTTAAAGGTGTGCACAGAACTCCAGGTAGCTGCTTTGCAGATGGACTCAAGAGGAACATTTGCAATGAATGCTATAGACGCCCCCGTGCCTGGAGTAGAGTGTGCTCTTGGGTTACAGGGCAGTTCTCTCTTAGCAAGAGTATAGCAGAGAGTGATGCATTGAACAATCCATCTAGAAATAGTGGACTTTGAAACTGCATCCCCCTTCTCTTCCTGCTGCCACCGAGACGAAGAACTGATTAGTCTTCCTCAGTGGTCTGGGTCTTTCCATGTAGAACATGACCGCTCTGCGCACATCTAGTGTGTGCAGACTTTTTTCTCCCAAGTTGGAAGGATTTTGAAAGAACGTTGGTAGTTCTATAGACTGGTTTACGTGGAATTTCAAGATGAATTTCGGAGCACACCTTGGGTGCGTGCGTAGAACCACCTTATCTCTGTGAACTGTAACGAATGGGTCTAGAACAGAAAGAGCCTGTAGTTCACTTACTCTCCTGATGGAGGTGATAGCTATTAGAAAAGCAGTCTTAAGAGTAAGGTGTTTAAGAGATGCTTTGTGCATGGGTTCAAATGGTGACCCCATGAGTCTGGTAAGTACCACGTTAAGGTCCCATCCGGGAGCTGGGTCAGGTATCGGGGGATGTATTCTCTTTACTCCCTCCATGAAGGCCTTTATAACAGGGATCTTCCACCACGACACTTTGAGTTGAGAAGTGGTGTATGCAGAAAGTGCCGCTAGGTGGACTTTAATGGAATTGAACACTAGACCTGAGTCCAATAAACAGGTCAGGTATAGAACAATATGTGTGGGAGAGCAGTCAATCGGGTTGATGCTCTTTCCTCTGCACCAGATGACAAATCTCTTCCACTTGCTAGAATAGCAGTGGCGAGTGTTAGGTTTTCTGGCTTCCCTGAGGATGTCCATGCATCTCTGCGGGAGCTGTAGATGTCCAAATTCTATGATCTCAGGAGCCAGGCTGCGAAGTTCATGTTCTGGAGGCATGGATGCAGAGTCCTGCCCTTGTCTTGTGACAGCATGTTGTACGGGCAGGGGAGTTTCACTGGGGGAGATAGAGACATCTCCATCAAGTGAGCGAACCATGGCTGTCGGGCCCACATTGGGGCCACCAGTATCATGGTCACTTGTTCCTGGTGCATCTTGTGCACCACCTTGTTGAGAAGGGGAGTCGGGGGGAAAAGCGTAAACAAATTTCCCTGACCATTGAATCGACAGACCATTCCCCTTGGATTGGTTCTGGGGGTACCTGGAGGCGTAACTTTGGCATTGTGAGTTCTCCAGGGTTGCAAACAGGTCTATTTCTGGGAATCCCCATTGCGTGAAGACGTCGAAGACGATGTCTTCGTGCAGTCGCCATTCGTACTCTTCGGGCAGGGGGAAATCTCTGCTGAGTTTGTTCGCCAGAAGATTGAGCTGCCCTGGTACATGTTGTGACAGTAGGAACATGTTTTGTTTGAGAGCCCACTTCCATATATTTTGGGCCAGTTTGGACAGTCCTGGAGAGTGGGTGCCCCCCTGCTTGTTGATGTAGTACATGGCTGTGGTGCTGTCTAAGGACCATCACTGTCTTGCCTTGTAGGTGTTCCTGGAAGCTTTTAGCGCCTTGAACACAGCTAGTAGCTCCAGTAGATTTATGTGTTTGGATGCTACGTTCGGAGTCCACACTCCGTGAGCAGTCTGATGGGATAGGTGAGCCCCCCATCCTGTGAGGGATGCGTCTGGTTAGAGTGGCTTCCGCCGCGGGTGTGGCAAAGGGTTTCCCTCTTACCAGGTTTTCCTTTGTCCACCAACGTAGCGAGAGAACCAAGGCCTGCGAGACCACCACTAGATCGTCCCATAGTCCGCTGGCCTGACACCACTGGCTGTTGAGCCACTCTTGCATTGGGCGCGTGCGCAGGCGCGCGTGAGGTACCAAATAAATACACAACGCCATCATTCCTACCAAGTGCATTGCTTTGCGTACCGTCACCTCTCGACCGGCCACATATTGAGGGATCTGAAACAGCATGTTTTGGACCCTGTCGTTGGAGGGGAAGACACGGCCGTCCTTTGTTTGAATTAGAGCCCCTAGGAATTGTTTGATCTGGCTGGGGTCTAGGCTGGACTTCTTTTCGTTGATGGAGAAGCCCAGCTGGAACAAAAGGTCTGCAGTCTTTTGGGTATTGGAGAAGCATGTTTCGTAAGAATCCCCTGTTATGAGCCAGTCGTCGAGGTAAGGGTAAACTGGGATGGACAACCTGCGCAGGTGGGCCGCTGCCACTGCCAGTACCTTTGTGAATACCCTTGGTGCAGATGCTATGCCGAAGGGTAGCACTCTGAACTGGTAGTGTTTGCCCTCTATCATGAACCGGAGGTATTTTCTGTGCGCTGGCAACATTAAAATATGAAAGTATGCATCTTTCATGTCTAGTGTTGTCATGTAATCTCCTTGTGATAGCAGGTTGATCACTTCCTGTAAGGTCACCATATGAAACTTCTGGGGTTTGACAAACTTGTTCGCTGGGCGCAGATCTAATACAGGGCACATGGTTAGATCCTTTTTGGGTACAAGGAAGTACACTGAATAAATACCTTCCGTTACCTGAGATAGAGGCACGACCTCTATGGCTCCTTTTTCCAGCAGTTGTTCTACTTCTTGGAGAAGGATGGCAAGGTGTTCTGGTGTCATGCGTCGTCCCCTCGGGGGTCTGTATGTTGGGGAACCGTTGAATTTGATGCAGTATCCGTGGGCTACGGTGGAAAGTACCCAGCGGTCTGACGTTATTCCCTCCCATGCTGGAAGAAAGGATGTTAGCCGGCCCCCGACCGGTGTTGCATGGGAGGGGACGCGAATCTTTGCGTCACTTGGTGTTGTTGGGGGCTTGGGAGCCTCTGGGGGTGGACCCCCGACCTCTCCCTTTGCCACGGCGCTGGCCTCTTTGGCTGTACTGGCCACTATTGGTCTGGTAATTGGTGGAAGGGTACTGTTGCTGCTGAATCTGTTGTTGGCGTTGGCCACGAAAAAAGCGTTTGTTGCCATAGCCGCGTCTGGTAGTGGGCTTAGAGATCTGGTCAAGAGTTTTGATAGTATCAAACTCTTTTTTAGCCATCTCCAGAGCCTCATCCACCGCTTTCCCGAAGAGGTTTGAGTCTTCAATAGGTTTATTTATTAAAGACGCCTGTGTCTCCGGTTTGAACCCTGAGTTACGCAGCCATACATGGCGTTTTAGGAGTATTCCCTGAACCAGGGAACGTCCCGCTGTCTCTGCAGCATCCAGAGAGTTCTTCACAATGCTCTGGTTGACCTGGGTTCCTTCGCCAATAGTTGATAGCAGGCGTGTCCGTAGCGGTTCCGGCGCTTCTTCGGCGTCTTTGCGCAGTTTGGCCCACTGCGCGTCCGCGTAGCTAGCTAGCAAGGAATTGTTGCTCGCAATTCTTGCAGAAAAGGCAGCTGAGGATGTGACTCTCTTTCCAAAGGCATATAATCTCTTGCCCTCCTTGTCAGGTGGTGCTCGCTGGCGGACAGTGGCACCCCTGCCCTCTTCCTTGTATTGGTTACTACAAGGGAGTCAGGAATAGAATGTCCCCTGATGTACAGCGGGTCTGAGGGTGAAGGAGTGAAAAGTTTTTCAATTATTGGATTAACTCCTCTGATTAGTGCGGGCGTGGATAGCGAAGGGATGATTCTTCTCTTCACTGAAGCGAGGAGGGGAATGGTCTGGCTGACCGGGGGTTTCTCCTTAATTACTCTTTCCACAAAGTCTATTTCAGGAGAGATCTCCCCAGTGTCCAGTTCGAAATGTGCTGCTGCTCTGCGCAACAGGGCATTGAATGTGGGCTGATCGTCTACGGGAGACGTGTTCCTAACAAGTGAATTGTCAGGAGGATTTAGGTTTAGGACATCAGTGTCCGAATATACTGATGGGGATTGCCAGGGATGTGAAGGCCCTTCTTCAGGATTTTCTCCGAAGCCTTCTCCTATCATGTCTGGGCTGTCTTCCAGACCTTCCTCCTGGTTCTGTCCCTCTTCATCGTCCACAAATTCATCCTCCTCCTACAAGTATTGTTCCTCACCAGTGAGGTCATACACATTATGGAAATCTGAGGCTGTGTCCTGCTGGGAGGGATTGAATAGTCTCGGATATTTAGCCCTGGGGACCTCCTGAGGCCCTTCTCTTGTTCTCTTGGGAGTGGGAGGGTTCTGGGTCTTCATAAACCTCTCCATTCTCTACATGCAGAGATGGAGCCTTTCCATGGTCTCATGGGGTACCCCTGAGGGGTCTAGCGGGGGAAAATTAGTGTCTTCCGCCTGAAAACGGCTCGACCTCTCCCATAACGTCGAGGAAAGTGTCCCGTCGCCTTCAGAAAAGCCTTCCGGTGTGCTGGGGGTCCCCCCGACTGAAGGGGGTAGTCCCTGTCTTTCTTCGGGCTTTTTCGGCGTGTCTTTCGACCTTTGCGTAGCGCTCGACGTGTCTTTCGGCGTACGCTTCTGGGCGTCAGCTACAACGATCCTCGCCAAGCTCTCTGCGACTCGTTTGTCAGAGGAGGGCTCTGGTTTCGACGTTACGGGTGTCGATCGTTCTACGGCGGCGTGCGCTCTCTGCTGGTGCGCGCCGGCCGATGGTTTGGGGGTGGCGCCCTTATTTGCCGAAAGCCCAGTCGCTGGTCGCTGCTGCGGTTGCGAGAGGGGCTTTGAACCTGAGCGGTCCGAGGAGGCCGCCGGTGGAACCTGCGTCTCCTTGGGCGCTGATGCTTTCTTCGTCTTCGACGAAGAAGAGCCGTGGGTTGTGTGCTTATGTGTGGTATCGTGTGCGTCAGTGTCGCCGGGGTGTTCATCCCCATAAGCAGGGCGTGAGCCGAGCCCGTCGGGGCCGGGGACAGACGACGAAGAGCGCGAGCGCTCTTTAGAGGGGTCTACGACTTCTGTAGCGGAGGTCATGTTATCACATTCCTCGTCACTGTCGGTGGTAGCAGCGGCGGGTGAGGAATCGGCCTTCGACATAGCGTAGGCCGCCCACCCCTTGACCCTACGGTCTTTTAGAGTCTTTGGCTTAAGAAGCCGACAAGCCGTGCAACCCTCCACCTTGTGATCGAGGGGCAAGCAGCGGTTACACCGTGAATGCTTGTCCTTCCAAGTGAACTTGCCCTTGCAACGCGGGCAAAACCTAAAGGGTGTCCTCTCCATAGCTGAGGCAGTAAATCGTGATAACGAACCCAAGGGAAAGGAAGGGGAAAAGGAAAGGCATTCTCAGAAAGGAAACAGATGTCCCCCGACCCCACTCTCCCTACTATATTTGGCCTGCGAAGCCAGGCCACGTGTTCGGCGACGCCGAAGGATCTCCTCCGCTCGTCCCCTCCGTCGAAGATCTTGCTCGGCGGAGAAACAGCTTCACAACTGCGTCGAGGGAGGGATCTATGTGTTATATATTAATAGGAAAGCGACCAAAGGTCGAGGAGATGAAATCTGCAATGTCTCTCGAGGAGCTCCGCGTAAAGGCGACCTGTAGCTGGGCGGAAAAAAACAATCTGAGGGACCTCGACGCGTGAGGGATTGTGGGTACAACGCACGTCACTATAGGGATAGTGTTTCAGACACGCCTTGTCGACGTCCCCTTTTCGACTACGAAAAACAAAATGCAATACTCCGCAGTGACCACTGGATGTCGGACCTATGCACAGCATGTGATTCTAAGCAGATTAACAAACATCAGAAATAAAGTTATACGCTAGTGAAAATGACAAACAAGCACGAAATAAATTAACTTTTTGGCCTTCAGAAAAAAAAACTCATAAGCACTGAAGTTACTGACAAAGTGTGCTTGAAATTTACACAAAAATTAAAACAAATTTTCTGAAAATACACAATACCAATTTGGAATGGCCAATAAAAATGGGATAGTCGCACCACTTAATCAGACGATCTGTCTAACGCCCATTTCGTTTCCAGCTTTGCCTTCCTTGCACACCTATAATCCTCTTGATTGTTTCAGGAACTATGGGTGATGCTGGAACTCCACCCCCCACCCCCAACTCGACAACCAAACAGCAGTTCTGTGCATTCCTCAACATTTCTAAAGTTGTTCCTTCCTAGGACACCCGACCTCCCAGTCCCCACCCCTCAGAAAAGTTATTTATCAACGCTTTTTTACAGATCTACAGTGACAAGTTTGATTGTTTATGCATTGAAACACATGTCATGCACTCCTCCCCACTCTACTGATTGTCTTTACACTGTATATAGTCGCTGTATTTTTTCTGCTTAGGCGAAACACCACGCGAGTTTCACTGTTCCCAAAATAGGCAGGGCGCATGAGAGTGTGGAGAACGCAGCGTGGGTCGGTATTTGTATATTCAATTACTGAGGTGTGGGGGTTGGGGGCGGGGAGAAGAAGAGTGGGTGCACAAGTTTCGGCCGCTTGTTCAGGGAAAACAGATCTGGCAAGGACACCTTCACGGTCTGAAAACGTGCCGAATAATATTTGCTCTAAAACAACTATAACGTGTGGGTGGAACTTGTGTGCAGGTTTATTTTTAATTTTATGAGCCTTTTGTGCTGGGTTCAAAGTGTGGCTCAAAGCGTAGCCAATGGTGGCTTTTAAGAACACTGATGGGGGAGTTCCACAGTGACTGAAGTGAGCGGGCACGGTCGCGAGCAGTGTTCCACTACTTTATTTTTTGCGGTTTACCATTCCTCTACTTTTTACAACCATATTCACCAGTTTATATAGTGGATTTGTCCATTGTCCCTTTACAAGTGTAAAGTTGTAATAGGAGCCTTAGTTACTAGTCACTTAAGACTATTGGAATGCCCCGCCTGCAACACTTGTCACATGTCGCACTCTGCTTCCACCTACCGTCTCCCCTGCCGAGACCACAGATCCTCTACTTTTTTTAGTCACTTCTACCAATGAGTTCCATGTGTTTCATTGGCGATTGAAAATATAGTCGTTGAAACGTTACCTGCATGCAAGACGATTGCACTTTGTGGTCTTTCACATCATTCTAAATTAAGCAGACTAAAGGACAGAAAGAAGAACATTTCACTTACTGCTTCTCACGCAACTTCTCATATTCCTCCATGTCGGGTTTGATCTGCTTGGTCAGCCTGTGATACTGACGCAACTGAGCCGCTGCATAATCTGCAGATTAAAAGAATATGGTCAATTCTAACCCTATAGACACTACACCTTTTCAGTCTCTGTGCGGATTACATGTTGGTGGAAATCCCTTTGTTAAATCAAGTAAAGCAAGTGTGAGTAAACTATTCAGAATTCAGCCTAGCTACGAACCCTAAATTCTTTCAACACTCTACTTGTAACAGATTTTATGACATGCCACACTCCAGCCAGGGACTTCTTCCACTGACACTGAAGGTGGCGCACAATAAAAACTTCTTCATTTTATTTGATTCTTGGTTGAGTAGGACCCAACACGTCTCACGCACACCTTGACAAATACCCTGTGTCGCAAATGGACCATTACCAGGCTGGTGTGTAACAATGACATTTATTTTTAGAATTCAATGGAAAAATCAGAACAAAACAAAATTTAGGGCAGCAGCCACCACTGTGTGGCAGTATATATGCAGATATCCCAGACCAGGACCCAGCAGAGAATATAATGGAGGAAATCCCTCTGCAAGATGAATAGGCAGAATACGAAGTAGAGTAGGCTCTAAGGGGGGGTGGGGAGGAGGACGCAGTAGACATTGTTTGAGGTGTGCAAACATTGACAATGTAATATGTACTGCAAGTTTGGTTTTGTGTGCTTTGTTGAAATAAAATCAAAAAAATTGTTTAAAAAAAAAAAGAAAGTGATTTTCATGAATGCAGTATGTCCCAACAGTAGAACAACTCACCCAAATCCTCCCAACAATCCATTCTGAGTTTGGAATATATATTGGTTTAAACTTTTAATATGTCAGTTCAGTCTTTAGAAATGCAAGTTACATTTATTATAGTGTATTAGTCACATTTTTTAGTAACATTTAACAATAATCTAACACAATTTAAAATCCAGAGACATAAGAACAGTACAGACTAATACAAAATATAAATTGTACAACAAATATATCATGTTATCATAAAACAACCATCATGTCAAGTCACTTCAATTAATTATGCTTTAAATGATTAATAATTTTTCTTCTACAAGCAGCCAGAGGTTAGTCAAAGCAAATACGAGAGAAACTTGTCTAGCAGACAAACATTTCCACCAAAATTCTTCTGTTTTTTTTTAATCATAGTCTAATGGTTTTCAAACTTTACCAAACTATCTCTATTGCTTGTCAAGAGTGCACAGACAGTTATTTATCACCAGTACATTTGCAGAGCAGAGCAAATACTTTGAACGCAGGTAGACGGAGCAATAACTCACAACCAGACACGCAGTTAGCAAAATAATGAGCACTTATACAGTTATTTATTTATAGCTAAGAAGCTAAGAAGCAACAAGTGATAAAACAGAAATAAATCACAGAAACGATAGAGAAATCAAGATAATGCATCACCATGGGCGTAACTGAATCCCTCATCTCGCCAGAAGCAGCTGGAAGACCCCGGTATCAGCCAGGCAGAGAGCACAACAGCCCACAGGAAGGTCAGAACAAGGCGTCCCCCCCTCCGACTGAGGTCTTTCTGTTTTTTCCAACTGGTCTTTCCAGAGCTCTGCATATATGCACTCCTCAAAAAGGGGTGGCAATTTCTCGAACCTTCTGGCATTAGCGCTTGCGCATTTCTGAGTGACTGTTGGTTGCCGGCCGGGACAACCTACAGTAACACCAAGGAGCAAAGCTTCCCTCTTCTAAAGCACCACGGAAAACAATTCCATAACTCATCCTGAACAAGACATAACAAAACCCTTTTTTTTTATATCTGGTGCCAGCCGTCAACTGTGGATCCCAGCAGCGTTCCCAGCACAGTGTCCTTGATTGAGGCCTGCATACCAGGCTCAGCAACAAATAACACTGAAAGCATGTTTTTTAGCAAAGCAAGTGCAGTTTTCACTGAGGCAATGATTAAATATCCATTATAGATTTGAGTGCCCCCAGAATTCACTGCGCATCAGCGCCATGTTTTAGCTCAAGCATAACCCTATCGCAATGTGAATCAGCTTAATTTCTATACACTGTTAATGTTAGCAACGTAGTTATACGTTACACATCTAATCTAACAATATAATAAAAGGCCAGATGTATGTTTGCTCCTGTATGTTTGTCCAATGCAGTAGCTTTGCCTGCTGTCATCACTAAAGGGAGCGGTTGCCTTAGGATACATAGCTACAATGCCAATTCGCATAACGTGATGAGCTTGGGGAAGTGAGCCCCTTGCTTATTTGCATTTGAGCTTTCTTTTTTTGAGAGGTCTGAGCCCGGCAGAGGGTGACGTATGAGAACTGTGTAGTACAAGAACTGAGCCCGAGAGTGGGGAATCTTTGCGAACTGGTTTGATGAAACATCGTTTTAAAGTCTGAGAAAATAGAATTAACGTGGAAGGCCTGGTGGGCCTTGATCCACGTGAACTGCTCATTGTGCAAGAAGTTGGACCCGAGTGTGCCACCTTGTCCCATGCTGAAAACGTGGAGAAAGGAGTTTCAGTACTCAGTCATTCTGAAATATTATTTCATGCACACTATTTTCCCATACCAATTTGTTATTTGTGTAAGGATTGGCAGTAGTTTTCTTTAGTATAGGCCATTTTGTTTTGACAGACTCCACTACTATTATTTATTATTTGATGGTCGAGACCACTCCCATCTTAGTTATAGTGCGATATAGGCGTTTTGCCACCCCATCCATGTTCAATAAAGATCCTTCAACTGTGATCACTTGTGTTGGTCTTCACTGTTTGATAACATGCCTTTCTTACAGGGTGGTGTGTGCTGCACCCACAAAAGAAAAAGGCAAGTAAGACAGGAGTCATCTTACTATTCTTGGGAACAGTAGTTCACCCAAGAAAATGTATTTAAACATTAAGAGTCCAAGAGACTGCTCAGTGGCAAAAGAGCTGGGAGTCTCAAAGGTGAAAGGGAATTAGCACAGAAATGAACATTCTCTCCAACACCTTAGGATATCCATACACCTCTGGGGAAGTTTTAAGTGCCCGAGCTATACGACTTCAGGGGCCAGGCGCCAAGTTCATAGACTGAAGATGTGGATAGAGTGTTGTCCCCCCCGGGACATCATATTGTAGGGGCAAACGAGTTTGACTGGTTTGCACATCGCCAGTTTGAGCAGATGTGGAAACCATGGTTGTCTTGCCCACACTGGAGCCATCAGGATTAGCGTGGATTGTTTTGTGTGCATCTTGTGCTATATGTTGCTGAGGACTGTTGTTGGGGTTGCGGGGGGAGGGGGTGTAAGCACATTTCGGTGACCAACTCATCCATCCACAGGGCGTTCCCCTTGGACTTTTGGTTGGGGAAACCTGGACGCGAAGTCTGGGCATGGTTTGTTTTGGCTTGTGGCGAACAAGTCTAAAGGGGGATGACCCCATAGGGAAAATATATTGTCTAGAATATCTTCAGAGTTGCCACTCGTATTCTTCTGGAAGAGGAAGTCTGCTAGAGAATGGAGTTCCCCTGGAATGTGTTGAGTTTGGACAGACCTGGAGAGAGTGTGCCACCCTGCTTGTTTAGGTAGAACATGGCAATGGTACTGTCGGTGAGGACTTGTACTGTCTGACCTAGTAAATGCTGCTGAAAAGAAAAATTGCAGAGCTTTGAGAACTGCTAGAAGTTCTAGAAGGTTCATGTGGTTTTGAGCTGTGGTGCGTGTCCACTGCCCATGAGCTGTGTGGTGCAGGAAATGAGCTCCCCATCCTGAGAGAGAAGTGTTCGTTGTTAGTATCGCCAGTATTGGTGGATTGTGAAATGGTTTTCCTTTTAATAAGTTATCCTTGGACATAGTCTGTACCAGAGTTAGCGAAACCACTAGATCGACCCATTGTCTGCTTGTAGACCATTGTTTTGTCAACCACTCTTGCATTGGGCGCATGCACAGCCTCACGTGTGGAACTAGGTAGATGCATGAGGCCATCATCCCGAGCAGGCGCATTGCTTTGCGTACAGTTATCTGGCAACCGGCTAGATAGGGAGGTATCTGTAGTAGTATGTTCTGAACTCTCATTTGAGGGGAAGACCAGATCTTCTCTGTATAATTGCACCCAGGAATTGTTTCGTTTGACTGGGTACAAGACTTGACTTTTTCTCGTCGATGGATAAACCTAATTGGAATGGAAGGTTAAAACTTCTCTGGGTGTTGAATTTGCGTTGTCTCCCGTTATCAGCCAGTTGTCTAGATAAGGGTCCACTACGATTGACTCTGCGTAGGTGCACTGCCGCTACTGCTGGCACTTTTGTGAACACCCTTGGAGCCGAGGCTATGCCAAAGGGGAGCACCTTGAACTGCTAGTGTTCTCCCGCTATCTGGAAGCGCAGATATTTTCTGTGTACTGGGAACATTGAAATATGAAAGTATGCATCCTTCATATTCTATGTTGCCATGTAGTCCCCTTACTTTAGCAGGGGAATGACTTTCTGAAGTGTTGTCATGCCAAATGTTTGTGGCTTGACATACATGTTTGCTAGGCGCAAGGCTAAGTACCGGGTGCATTGTTAGATCTTTCTTTGGCACAAGGAAGTACGTTGAATGAATACCCTTCTTTACCTGGTTTGCTGGGACGAACAATATGGCATCTTTCGCCAGTAGGGCTTTTAGTTCCTCCAATAATATGTGCCTTTCTTTCAGTGTCATTTTCTTGTGTATTGGCGAGTGCTTGGGTGTTTTTTTTTTTTTTAGAAGTTCTATACAATATCCGCTTGTCACAGTGGACAACATCCAATTGTCTGACGTGATCTCCTCCCATGCGTGGGTGAATTGAGAAATGCAACCTCCTATAGGGGTGGCATGGAAGGGGACCTGAAGCGGGGCGTCATTGTTTGGGTGGGGTAGATCCTCTGGCTGAGGCGGTTCTACCTCTGCCTGTGGATCTTTTATAGCCTCTTTGAAAATTCCAGGAAGAGGATTGTCCCTGCGAGTTGCCTCTGGATTATGATTGGCTACCCTCGCTGTAACCAGAGGATCGTTAAGGGCCCTGCCCATGGAACCTTCTTGTGTTGGAAGACCCTCTCTGCATGAAAGGCTTGTTGGACAGCTGCCCAAGAGATTGTAAGGTGTCATATTCTTCTTTGGCGCTTTTAAGGGCATCCAAAACCCTTGCCGAACAGAGTATTGTGTTCAATAGGCATGTTGAGTAATGTGGCCTGTGTTTCAAGTTGAAAACCTGATTGTCTAAGCCAGGCATTGTTAGGGACAATTCTCAGAAATGTGCCAATTCCCTCTACCTTGGAGACCCCCAGCAACATTGCTGCATTATGAGGACCTGATTTTGGACAGCTGCCAAAGGACCTGATTTTATTAACCTGAAGACAGTGAAGACTCTTTTTCCACACTCTCTCATGTATTTTAATGTGATTTTTGAACTCTGTTTCTTTTGGTTGTGCAGTCTGACAAACACCATAGTCATCATCTTTTTACATTGTGCCATAGAGCACCTTTAGTGCAGTGGCACAGGGACGTTGTCACGCCACTTCGGGGGAGACCGAGGTCCAGGGCGATCGCTCTCCCTTCTCCTTCCTGGCGGCTCTACCCGCGCTTTCGCGTCTGGGGAGCCGCCGGGAGGAGAGCTTCAGGAACCGCTGTTGGTGGGCTACGGCGCATGCGCGGGAGACCACTGTCTCAGTCCCGCGCATGCGCCGTAGATCAGGCGTGCACATCGGGAAGGGCTCGCCTTCCAAGCCTCGTTTTGGGTCCGCCGGCGCTCGGGGGTGAAACGGCTTGCGTTTCAGGCCTCGCGGGCGCCGGCGGCCCATAAAAGGAAGCGGCAACAGAAGCCAATCGCGTCTCAACGCGGAAGCTTCGTTCGTGTTGCCCGCTCCTGGTTTTCCTGTGAAACCAGCTTCCCGCTATCCTGCCCTGCCTACAGCCTGTCTGGGAATCCTCATCTACTTGCCCAGCCTACTACCTACTGCCAGCCTGGGTACCCTGTCCTACTTGCCCTGCCTGTCCTACTTGCCCTGCCTGGACTACTTGCCCTGCCTGGACTACTTGCCCTGCCTGGACTACTTGCCCTGCCTGGACTACTTGCCCTGTCTGTCTTACTTGCCCTGCCTACAACCCTCCTGGGTATCCTGTCCTACTTGTCCTGCTGGGTACCCTGTTCCACTTAGGGCCCTGTTGCTTACTTACCCTTTTGTCTGCTTGAGGGGTCCAGTTAGCTCTAGGTCTTTTGGGTCTCTCTGGTCCCTATTTCTGTACCTCGGTTCCTTGTTCTGCCCTGCGTCTTGCAGGTTCAAGGGTCCCCCCTTATTTCCCTGAGACCTTTAGCTCGTTCCCAATCTGGTTCCTCTTTTCCAGTCTGTCTCAGCCTGGTGCTTGGTGCTCCTTCTTCTTACCAGCTATCCGAAGTCAGCCTGCAGCTTGGTGCATCGACCTTCAACTTGGACCTCGCCTTGTTACGACACTTCAGACTGATCGTAGCCTCTCCTGTCTGTGCTTGCACAGTCCCATCGCCACGTTAATCGGGAGAGTGCTTTCCGTGGCGCTGGGAGTCTGCCCATCCTCCACCCTGTGCCATTTGGGTGGTGGAGAGGCGGGTTCCCCGAGTCACACACTCATCGTTCAGAAGACTGCAGTCTGGCGGCCTCAACAAGATCCACATCAAGGAAAACAGGTACACAATCATCACGAACATCTCAGCTTGACAGATTGAGACGCCTGCCTTCAGACCTTGAGATGGAAGATTCGCAAGAAGTGCGGAATGAGTTACAAGCACTCAGGGCAGAGATGATCGCCTTACGCCAGGAGAACCAGACCCTACGCCAAATGATAACCCAAGGGGTTCCGAGTACCTCACAGGTGGAAGGATCTTTGGCACACACAACGCCTATCAAGTTCGACGGAGACCCACGACGAGTAGCAGAATTCTGTAATCATTGTCGAATCCATTTTCTTTTTAGATCGACGCATTTCAATAACGACAAGGCCAAGATCGGTTATATCTTGGGTAATTTGACGGGCAATGCTCTGGCCTGGGCAACTCCGTTTGTGGTTACCAATAGCCCAATCCTGAACGACTTTGCAGCTTTCGAAAAAGCATTTCTTGAGGTCTTTCAGACCCCCAACCTGGCCTCCGCTGCGCAGAACCAGTTGATGGATCTAAAACAGGGGAATGTCGACGTAATAACATACATCAGTCGATTCCGTCTGCTGGCAACCGATTCTCAATGGCCGGAAATCACACAAAAGACACTGTTTCGCCGTGGGCTGAGGGAAGAGTTTAAGGACGAGTTACTCCATATACCCGAACCCGAGACTCTTCAACTACTAATTGAGCAGGTGCTCCGTATTGATCAGAGACTGGCGGAACGGAAGGCAGAGAGACGTCGGTTCGAGAGGGGCAGTTCCAGGATAACCGGTTTACCAGCCGGATCCTTCGGGTCTACTGAATCTGGACCAGAACCTATGCAACTAGGGGCTATGAGGGGTCCTTTATCAGAGGAAGAGAGAAGACGGAGAAGAACTTTACGTCTATGTCTCTATTGTGGAGCTGCTGGGCATTTCCTGGGTACATGCCCTCTACGGTCTCAGAAGAAAAAGGCGGAAAACTAGAGGACCTGTCGTGTGTTGGGAAGGCAGCGACAGGTCCCTCTCTCTCTTCAGTCCTTTCCGCGTTTTGTTCGGTTCTACATCCTATGCAACCTGCGGTACTACAGACTCTGAAGATTCGAATCAAGCTACCCGGCAGAAGTGTGGAGGTGTTTGCTCTGCTGGATAGCGGGGCTTCCGGCAATTACATAGATGAAACTTTTGCTTCTGTGAATCAGATTCCACTCCTGTCCAGAGCCACTGCTCTGTCTGTGCAAGTCATCGACGGAAATCCTCTGTCCTCTGGCCCAGTCCTGCAATCCACAGTGGGTCTATCTCTTCGGATCGCCAACCATCTTGAGGAACTCGCTTTGGACGTCATAAAGTCTCCCACCTACAAGGTGGTTTTGGGATTACCTTGGCTACAATATCATAACCCGGTAATCGATTGGAGAAAGCACACTCTGACCTTTTCCTCTGCTGTTTGCACTCAGAAATGCTGTGTGTCTACGCCCACTCGGGCTCCATCGACCCCCTTGAATCCTAACGGAAACGGGGTCCGTGTGTGTTCTGTCTCTCATGTTCCTCAGGACTACGCCGAGTTTGGCCACGTGTTTTCTGAACCGGGCGATATACCCCTACCACCGCATCGCCCGTTTGATTGTTCTATCGAGTTGTTACCCGACTGCGTGGTACCTCATGGGAAACTATACGCTTTAACACGGGAGGAGAAACAAGTGCTACGGGACTACTTATCGGATTGCTTACGAAAAGGGTACATCGTTCCGTCTAAGTCTCCTGCGGGGTTTCCTTTATTTTTTGTGAAGAAGAAAGAAGGTACCTTGAGACCTTGTGTTGATTATCGTGAACTCAACGAAATAACAGCTAAAGATCGGTATCCTCTCCCTTTGATACGCACTATCCTGGATACTTTACATACTGCCCGGATCTTCACTAAACTGGATTTACGCGGAGCGTACCATCTGGTACGTATCAAGAACGGGGACGAATGGAAAACGGCTTTCAAGACATCATTTGGCCATTTCGAGTATAAAGTCATGCCGTTCGGTCTGTGCAACGCCCCGGCCGTTTTTCAACGATTAATGGACAACATCTTTAGTGATCTCATTGGTTTGTCGGTCTGGGTATATCTGGACGATATCTTGGTTTTTTCCAGATCCATTGAAGACCATGTAGAACATGTTCGTGAGGTCCTTCAACGCTTATCTTCCAATCACCTATTCGCAAAGGCTGAGAAATGCAGTTTTCACTTGTCCAGCATTGAGTTTTTGGGATTTGTGATCAATCAGGATGGGATTGAAATGGACCCCAAGAAATTACAAGCCATACAGGAGTGGACTCAACCCCATGATATAAAATCTCTGCAACGCTTTTTGGGATTCGCAAATTTTTACAGGCGCTTTATACCACTGTTCTCTCAAATCTCAGCGCCCCTTACCCGTCTGACCAGCAGTAAGATCACTTTCAGGTGGGATTCTCTCGCTTCCCAGGCATTCGACACCTTGAAGTCGGCCTTTATGGTCGCCCCCATTCTGCGCCATCCTCAGGACGATCTACCTTTCATCGTAGAAGCGGACGCATCGAACTTTGCTGTGGGTGCAGTCCTTCTGCAGAAAGATCCAGAAACCTCAGTTGAACATCCGGTGGCCTACTTCTCGCGCAAGCTAAGTCCCAGTGAAAGAAACTATGCCGTTATCGAGTTAGAACTGTTGGCTATAAAAACCGCGTTCGAGGAATGGAGGCATCATCTGCTCGGAGCCCGTTTTTCGGTGGAAGTACGTACCGATCATCGCAATTTGCAGTATCTACGCTCCCTGCAATGCCGAACACCCCGACAGGCTAGGTGGGCCTTCTTTTTCTCCCCTTTCGTATTTCACGTCACTTACATTCCGGGAACAGCCAATCTGAAAGCGGATGCTCTATCACGATCCCTGGAGAAAGGGGAAGAAACGCCTAGTTTGGATCAGCCTCTGCTTTCCCCCCAACATTTCTTATTGACCTTGTCCTCTCACCTACAAGCCATCGCTGACGCCACCAGGACGGATCCTGAAAGACCGGTCCTTCTTCGGCGCAAGTTCGTATCGGAACATGATGGACTCCTGTTTTTTCGGAAGAGGCTTTACATTCCCGAGGGTTCGGTTCGTGAAGACATATTACATGGGTTACATGGCTCTCCCATTGGTGGGCATCGAGGGGTGAAAGCAACATGTGAACTGATTTCTCGACAATACTGGTGGCCTAGGTGGGCTACCGAGGTTAAGGGATTCATCGAGAGTTGTCCCGTCTGTGCTCAATGTAAAGTCCCAAGGAGACGACCTCTGGGTTTACTGGTACCCACTGAATTGGCACCATACCCGTGGCATACTATCGCCACTGATTTCGTGGTTGAACTACCTCCCTCTGACGGGTACACTTGCATCATGGTTGTGGTCGACAGTTTCACTAAATATGCCCACTTCATTCCATTCCACAAGATCCCTACGGCTGCTCAGATGGCTTCCGTCTTTCTCCACGAAATCTATCGATTACATGGTCTTCCAGAAAAGATAATCTCAGATCGTGGTTCTCAATACCTTTCTGCCTTTTGGAACAAGGTGTGTAATCATCTGGGTGTACGTAGAGCGTTGAGTTCTGGTTATCATCCCCAGACCAACGGTCTTACCGAAAGGACTAATCAGACCTTGGAGGAGTACCTCCGTTGTTTTTCCAACGCCACTCAGTCCAACTGGAAGGCATGCTTGGATCTCGCTGAAGTATCCTACAACAACACTATTCATGCTTCCATCGGAATCAGTCCGTTCTTTTGTTCTACTGGTCAACATCCCAAATTGGTGCCGTTCCATCCTGTACCCACTAGTACCGTACCATCTGCTGATGCCTTGGTCTCCAATATACAACGACAACAAGAATTGGCATGTGATATCCTGAAGAGAGCGAAGGAACGGATGAAGGCCCAGGCTGACAGGAAAAGGAGTCCGGAACCAGATTTACTAATAGGGCATAAGGTGTGGCTGTCCTCCAAAAATCTGCCTTTACGCAATTTACCGGTTAAACTGGCCCCCCGGTATTTTGGTCCATTCACGATAACCGAACGGCTATCCTCTGTGGCCTTCCGTCTTCAGCTACCTCCCTCTTGGCATGTACACCCTGTTTTTCATGTCTCCCTTTTGAAACCCTATGTAGCAGATCCCTATGGTCGGTCCTGTCCTCGCCCTGCCTCTGTCATAGTCCAAGGGGTTCCAGAATTTGAGGTACAAGAGATTTGCGATGCCCGCTATCTTAGGGGGGTGCTCCATTTCTTGGTGGATTGGAAGGGGTATCCGGCTTGTGATCGCACTTGGGAGCCTCATCAGCATGTGCATGCCTCCCGCTTGGTGCGGAAGTTCTATGATCGGTTTCCTTGGAAACCCGGGGCTCCGGGTCTTCCTGGGAGGGAACATAGTGTCACGCCACTTCGGGGGAGACCGAGGTCCAGGGCGATCGCTCTCCCTTCTCCTTCCTGGCGGCTCTACCCGCGCTTTCGCGTCTGGGAGCCGCCGGGAGGAGAGCTTCAGGAACCGCTGTTGGTGGGCTACGGCGCATGCGCGGGAGACCACTGTCTCAGTCCCGCGCATGCGCCGTAGATCAGGCGTGCACATCGGGAAGGGCTCGCCTTCCAAGCCTCGTTTTGGGTCCGCCGGCGCTCGGGGGTGAAACGGCTTGCGTTTCAGGCCTCGCGGGCGCCGGCGGCCCATAAAAGGAAGCGGCAACAGAAGCCAATCGCGTCTCAACGCGGAAGCTTCGTTCGTGTTGCCCGCTCCTGGTTTTCCTGTGAAACCAGCTTCCCGCTATCCTGCCCTGCCTACAGCCTGTCTGGGAATCCTCATCTACTTGCCCAGCCTACTACCTACTGCCAGCCTGGGTACCCTGTCCTACTTGCCCTGCCTGTCCTACTTGCCCTGCCTGGACTACTTGCCCTGCCTGTCCAACTTGCCCTGCCTGGACTACTTGCCCTGCCTGTCTTACTTGCCCTGCCTGGACTACTTGCCCTGTCTGTCTTACTTGCCCTGCCTACAACCCTCCTGGGTATCCTGTCCTACTTGTCCTGCTGGGTACCCTGTTCCACTTAGGGCCCTGTTGCTTACTTACCCTTTTGTCTGCTTGAGGGGTCCAGTTAGCTCTAGGTCTTTTGGGTCTCTCTGGTCCCTATTTCTGTACCTCGGTTCCTTGTTCTGCCCTGCGTCTTGCAGGTTCAAGGGTCCCCCCTTATTTCCCTGAGACCTTTAGCTCGTTCCCAATCTGGTTCCTCTTTTCCAGTCTGTCTCAGCCTGGTGCTTGGTGCTCCTTCTTCTTACCAGCTATCCGAAGTCAGCCTGCAGCTTGGTGCATCGACCTTCAACTTGGACCTCGCCTTGTTACGACGCTTCAGACTGATCGTAGCCTCTCCTGTCTGTGCTTGCACAGTCCCATCGCCACGTTAATCGGGAGAGTGCTTTCCGTGGCGCTGGGAGTCTGCCCATCCTCCACCCTGTGCCATTTGGGTGGTGGAGAGGCGGGTTCCCCGAGTCACACACTCATCGTTCAGAAGACTGCAGTCTGGCGGCCTCAACAAGATCCACATCAAGGAAAACAGGTACACAATCATCACGAACATCTCAGCTTGACAGACGTCTTGCAGATTTCCCAAGGTTTAAATACCTTCTCCAGGATAAACTGTTTCCCAGAGCAGTAAAGTGAAGTTCACTTCATTTCTAACTTTCTAGACTCAGCACACACTATCTTACAATAGGGTGCTGGAGGGGTTACTTAGTATCCCCTTTGTCTAGCTTCCCATGTAACATTTTTATGTTACCCTTTCCACACTGAATGGCTGGTGGCAGCGGTTTACATTTAACTACCGTGGTGTGCATTTACCGCGGGCTGCGTTCGCCATTTTTTTGTGGAAATGTCCTTCTTGAGGTTTACTCTGCGTGCCAAACCAGGGTTGGTCCCTTTTGTTCACTTTGCCTCTTGCTCCAGGGTGTCTGGCGGGGGCATGAAGTGCGGGAGATGCCCGAAAATCCCTGTGCTTAGTCTCCTAGGAGACTAATGCACTCTGTGGTGATTGGCCGGCTGACTGTCCGGCAAGGACAGCCACCCTGCTGGGTGACAGTTAGGCTGGGATGAATGGGAGAAACCTGAATAAAAGGCAAGGCTTTTGGCTTGGAAGGCAGAGTCGACCACTGGACGAAGGAACCGAAGAAGAACTTCAAGAGGAGGCCTGCTGCAACTCCTGGACCGTTGGTTTGCCCGGTGAAGTCCTGCTGCTGTGCTGAAACTCCAAATTCGTATTGACAGAGGAGCCCCTACAAGGACGACTTTTCCCTTTACCAATCAACTATCCACCTGGACATCTTCTCAGAGCTGGTTGAATTTTCACAGAGTTGCTGCTGGAAACCAAATAGCCATGGAGAGGAACACCAGATTGTGTGCATTGCTTTTACGTTCGCCTGACTCCTAGGGAGCAGGACTGGCTGAGCCTGAGCCCCCTCAGAGTGCGGGACCCCAGAAGTAAGAAAAGTCCATCTTGACAGCCAGAAACCACAGTGTTGTCATTTGCGGTAGTCGCGAGGAGCTGAAACACTGAAGTGTCACATGTTTGAAGATTGCAGTGCAGGAGTCCCCAGAAGTCCTCCCTCTTGTCCCCACGACTGAGGCCCAGGAACAGTGAGATCTGCACAGGAATAGAAGTCATCTGCTGCACTTTCTCTTCAACCCAAAAGGTACTGTAAAGTCTCAGAGAACCTACCTCTTATTGTAGAGTTGCTTGCATCTTTTTACTACTCACACGCCTAAGACTTTTTCTTACTTACCTACCAGAAGTGCTTCAGCTCATATAGACCCTTGCCATTGACTTTGGCTTAACCTAGTACACTGAATGACTCTGCTTAGGGATCCGAAAGTATTTGCTTGCTTAACAATATTTGTGATCTCTTGTTTGTTTTAATAACCTTTTCCTTTGAACAATTCCCAAGAATGTTCTTAATACAACAGTAAGATATTAATGTCCCTAGCACCCCAACTATAGAAGACAACTGTGGGCCATCCCAAAAGGGTCTTTATTGATTTAGAACTTAAGAGTGTGTAGTTTTGGAGTGTATTTGTGTGTTACTTCTATATTGCTCCCTTCTGAAGAAGGCTTATTCTAACTGACTGATAAATTAATAATTGTTTATTCAAGAAACCTTGTGTGTAAGTATTTATTGGAATACTTGTCGCTGTGAATCTCTGTAATTCCCCTACAGCTCACATTGACCTCTCTTGAGATAAGCCTGGCTGCTCAACACGCTACTAACCTGTGTAGTACAAGCTTATACTAAAGGTTGGGTGCCTATTGCCAGGAGGTAAGGGTTGTTGTAGTGAACCCAAAGGGTACTGCATACAATCTTGCCCAACAGGCATGACGCTTAATGAGCGTGCCTTCCAGGTTGTTCTTTAGGATGCAATTAACAACTTGTTTTCCTTGAGTTATAGTTTTCAGGAGCTGAGATTTTATGGGTTCTGGGACTGTTTCAATATGTAGTAGCGGTTCATCCCATTTATGGCAACTGTAGCTAGCCAAAAGGGTAGTATTTTTGGCTATCCTGGTCTGATAGGCAGCCACCTTCCTGCCAAGAGTGTACATTTGTGTTCTATATCAGGTGGGGCCTCTGAAGAGGCCAGAGGTGTGCCTGCTCTTTTCCTAGTTGTGGTAACCACCAGGGAATCTGGTTTTAGTTGACCCCCGATGTATAAAGGGCTGGTAGGGGCTGGTCTGAACACCTTCTCAATGCAGGGATGGACAGCTCGAGTAAGGTTAGGCGTTCAGTGAGCGGGCTGAATGCATTTCTGAATGGATTGCAGGAGAGGAATGAACTGTGTTGCAGACTTTTGTTTCCAAGAATGCCTTCCACAAAGTCCTTATCATCTTGGACCTCTTGTGTGTCTATGTTTAAATGTTCTGCGGCCTTGAGGAGCAGCTCATTGTATTGGAGCCGGTTGTCGACCGGGGAGTCAGTCACTGGTTGATCTTGATGGTCTGGCGACTGGATGACTTAGATGTCATCGTAAAATTGGTCTTGGTCATCCTGGACATGATAAGAATAGTCCCCTTGACTCCTGAGAGGGGCCGAGGGGTAGCCTGGCTCTGGGTGGAGGTGCTGGGCTGAACAGTGTCCAGGCGTGCCTCCTTGGCTGCTGGTTCATCCCTAGCTGTGTAAGATGGGCCCTGAAGTTTGAACAGTTCTGTAGGGTGCCAGTCCATGGAGTCTACATAAGAAGAAATCGGTTTCATGACCCTATCTAAGCTTTCTGGGGTCCACTCAGATGACCTTGGGAATTCTTCAGTAGGAGTGTCCTGTAATAGTGTAGGCTCCTTATGGTGCATGGTCCCTGAAAGGGTGTTGCAGTGTCCTTCCATCTAGAGGGCCCACTATATCTTGGGAAGTGGAGGACCCGGGACCCTTTTTTTTTTTTTATTTATTTTTTTTTTTTTTAAGGAGTTCTCTCATTTTAGAGGTAGTGGCATGGGCCATCTAAGCACCTTTCGACGCATGCCTTTCAGCGTGCGAAATGACGTCTATGCGCAGTGTCAGAAATGGACTTGTGTGTCTGTTTCGGAAGCCACTCATGCAGCGATCATGATGGCCCAGAGGACATGGATGAAGGGTTCGAAATTGGTAGGAGCTGGGAGCCATTTAGCTACTTTTTTTTAAAAAAAAAAGTATTTCTTTTTTTATGTTGAATAATTTTTATCAATATTGCTAAGCATTACAATTTAAGAATAAATAAGGTGGTTTCTTAAAACCGACATACAATCTTTGGTGGAATTTAAATTTGTTCTTTGCATAGATTTGAAAACATGTATGCTTTGTCTTGTAAAAATCTACCCAAATTGAATGCCCCATGGAATATCTTTACATCATTTAATGTAAAATACTAATGAAACCAGGAGCTACTTTTGACTCCTGGTGAAAGTGCTGCCATACAAACCTAGGTATGTGATATTAACTGTGTATTTATGGGGATGTATATAAAGGAGGTTAAAGAATACACTTCAGGGACATTTAGAGCATATTGGATAACATGAAATAGACACAAAGCTAGAGTTTGCATCTTGCACAAAGTTAGATTTGTTGCGCAGTCTGTAATAGCTCCTGGTTTCCAAGAGGTAGTTCCTGCCTAACTGGTTATGCCGGATACCAATGAGTTGCTTTTTGCTCCTGGTCAACAAATCCCAATTACGATCCCTGGGATGACCTTTCCTTTGACACTGCATGGCTTTCAACCGTCGACAGCGTGGTCGAGCGTGGGATGTGTGCTTGGGGTGGCGTGTAGTGTGCGCACTTGTGTCTCTGGGTGTAATCTCCGTAATAGGATGGCCGGCATGCTTATTGGAGTCTGTTGAATCCCGTTGGCGTCACTTAGGACATCAGCGCTGCCATCACTGAAGCTCCCTCCACATCCATGGAGGCCTCGGCCTGCATGGTGTGGGCGACCCATCGTTTAGTTTTACGGTCCTTTAAGGTCTTGGCTCGAAAGAGCTTCCAAGATTTGCAGTGCTTTATGGATCCCGTGGGAGACAGTGGTTGCACACCCTGTGTGTGTCTACTGTGATAAACCTGAAGGTCTCTCACCCACTAATCCCCGAAGAGATGTCATCCAGGTGGCCAGGACACAGCCATCGCTATTGGATCCAGTTTCTGGGGGTGGACCAGTGTGGGAGGGGTTGGGCTGTTCAGGGAGTGGAAGTGGGAAGCCGACGAGCGAGACCCAGTACCCACTTACTTATAACCTCTTTTCCCCACCCTACCCCGTAGGATACTTAGAAGCTCAACCCTCACCCCCTTTTCCGTCACAAACACTTTCCTACACTGTGAAAGACAACGGACTAACATCAGAGTCGTTTGCTTGACATGTCCCAACAGAAGGGTCAGGCAATTGACAATAACTATACACACCTGACTGGCCTTTCCCTTTCCCAGAGGGATAAAAGACGGAGCATGAGAGCACACTGAGCAAGGCCGAACGCACAAGGAAACGGCTACACAGGACCAGCAGTTGAAGCAGAGGAGAAAGGCAGTGAGACCTGGAGGGACAAAGGGGGGTGGGGGGGACAACTGCCTTTGCCCTTTTAAACTCAGACCCGCGAAGCCTCCGAAAGGGAAATCATTAAACCGTTCAGTCCAGCTGGCGTGTGGTGTGACGGGTGTCAACAGCACACTGTGCCCCGCGCTGATAGCCAAAGCGGGGAGAAGCGCTTGCCGCCGCAGTGCCATCCTTGACTCCCGAGACAGGAAACTCCAACAGTTCAGCACAGCCGGTGAGTCGGAGAAGACAGATCGTAAAAACAAACTGTGCTGAGCCCAAGTATGCAGGCGGCAACCTTATTGAAGAAAGAAATTGGGTAATTGAACTTTAAAGAAACCCTATTAGAAGGACTGGTCAGGCGTCGCAGAGCACTAATTCGAAGGACTAACTGAAGCCTTTGTGGGTGGTGTTTGTTGAAACCACGAGAACCAAGAGGCCTTAGGAGAGGCCAGTTTGACATGGCAAGTGGTCCTAAGAAGGTCGAGCAAAACCCCTCGTACACTCGAAAGTCTTTGACACATTGGAGAAAACTGATCGAACTTTGAAACTTGCATATGTGAATCCGACAGAGGGATGCCTGCAAATTAAGGGTAAACGGGGATATACCATGAACATTGTGACGACAAGTGTGAACCCGGCTGAGGGATGCCCACAATGGATAGTTGTTTAAAAAGGACACCGACACTGTTGAATGATACTTTTTTTCTGAAAGGCCGTAGTGAACCCGATTGCGGGAGGCTAACGTTGCAAGAAGGACAAGAGCCCAGCTGTGGAGAATCCAAGGGGTGAAGAGCAATCGCCCAACGTGAAAGATTACCAAAGGAATTTTTGTTTATGGTACAGCAGGTCTTCTAAGGCAAGAGACTTGCAGTAAAGAGACAAGATCCTGGCATTGTTGAAAGGAACTGTAACCTCGTGCTGGCGAGGCACAGGAGTGTGCAGTGCTCAAAAGGTCCTTCCTTGTCCTGTGCTAAAATCGTCGGGAAGGGAGACCCCATCCCTACCCATCCTGACTTATTTGGTGAACACTTCATGTGAACATTATCCCACACTACCTTGTAACATAGTTGGAAGGATTGGCAATAGTTTTAGTATAGGACCTTTTTATTTGACAAGACGCCACTAGGAATGACTTAATATTTGATGGTCGTAGCTTGCTCCCATCTTAGATTTAGGTTTAGATTAGGTGTTTTTCTCACCCATTACACAGTTTAATAAACACCCTTGGACTGTGATCAAATGTGCCTGTCTTTACTGTTGCCACCACGTGTCCCTTACACTACCCTGGGGTACTTCCTATTACAGGAAGGGCAAAACCTGAAAGCTGTTTATTTTGTGGTTAATGGAAATGGCAGCACGGCAAACAGAAGGAAATGAGGAGAAGAGATAAGGCATTCTCTAAAAGAAGAAGTATGTCCTCCCTCACTCTTCCTACTGTGATGGGCCGAGGTCCGGTGAGGCCTGTGTAGGCCGCATTCAGTGTCCGTCGAGATGATGTTTAGTTGTCGTCGACGATGCCTCCATCTGTCGAACTCCGCTGCAGAATATTTTGCGGTGGGGTAGGGCTGTTATGGAAAGAATACTAAGAAAGACAAAGATACACTTTTTCTCATCAAAGGCATCAGTCTGAGGGACCTCGACGCGTGAAGGAACATGGGTACAACAGACGTCACACTAGGGATAGTATTACTGATATGCCCAGTCAACGTCCCTTTTTGAGTTTGTGAGGGGACCTGCAGCAGGGTTGTCATTGTTTGGGAGATGTCCCTCCACCTCTGAAAGTGGAGGGTCTCCCCCGGCCGCGGGAACTGCGCTGTACTCTAGAATTGCCTTGGGACGATTGATCCCAGTTGGTGTTCCAGGTCTAAATTTTGATTTTGTCCATAGCCGGAGCCTCTTTGGGAATTTTGTCAGCGAAAACGTCAAAAATTGTTTCCGCCTCTTTACCCAGTTTGTTTATTGGTAAGTTGGCCAAGGGATTTGAGAGTATCATACTACTCTTTGGCCGACTTCAGAGCATCCTCCACTGCTTTACCGAATCGTACATTTAGTTGCACTGGCATGTTGAGCAATGCTGCCTGTGACTCCAGCTTAAAACCGGATTGGCAAAGCCAAGCATGGCGCTTGAGAATGGTTCCTTCTGCAATTATGCGTCCGGCCTCATCTGCAGCGTCGAGGTTTTTTAGCAGACTGCTGGCAGCAGCTTTGCCTTCAGCTGCTACAAGGCAAGTTTAGTTTTTAGGGCTCTGGAGCAGAGTCAACAAGGGCTGTAAACTCGTCCCATTTATTGCAGTTATAGCTCATCAACAGTGTGGAATTGTTGGCGATCCTAGCTTGGACTGCTGCCGAAGTTGCCACCTTCCTACCCATGGTGTAGATCTTCTTACTCTCCTTGTCTGGGGCAGCTTCCAAAGAGGCCAAAGGTGTACCAGCTCTCTTCCGGGTAGTTGCGACGACTAGTGAATCCAGCCTAAGCTGTCCTCTGATATATAAGGGATCAGATGGTGCCGGATGGAAAAGTTTCTCTATTCGCAGTTTGACTTCCATGGTTTGATTGGGTGTTTCAAGTGAGGGTTGGATACTCCTTTGAGCTGACTTTAAAATAGTTATGAACTAGGTGGCAGCTTTTTTTGTCCCCCAGGATATCCTCGACAAGATCTTTGTCCCACTGGGTTTCGTGAGTCTGAATCCTGAAGTGCTCAGCTGCCTTGATTAAGAGGTCATTAAACAAGGGCTGATTATCCACTGGAGAATCAGGTAAGGGGGAATCTTTTGGAACTGGAGAGTCTATAGTATAAACCTCTGACTCATCGTCATGGTTATCCCCATCATCATCCACATCATAGTATTGCTCCTCCTCCTAATCCCCTTCTGTGTCTGCACGCATATCATAAAGGTCAGCAGAAGTGCGAAACTGCTTTGTTGGAGGCTGGGATAAAGCTAGGGGCAGAGTAGTGAAAGACCTGGGCTGAGAGCTTGAGGCCTGACCAGTGGGAGGTGTATTTTGTAAACTTTCTTAGGCATGAGGGTTCTCTTCAAATAAATTTGCAAAGAAAGTCGTTCTAGACATCACTATGTCCTCTGCTGACCATTTGGTTGAGCTGGGGGATTACCACAGGGTAAGTTACAGCAGGTGTGTGGGGTGCGGGTAGGTCCTTATTATGTAGGGCCTCACTTAATGACCCCCCACTCCTCTTGTGGGAAAGTTTGAGTCTCCGTGGAAGGGGCCGACTCTACCCTATGAGACCTATCTTTCTGGGTCTTGTCTTTATGATTAGGTAAGATTTTTTGGAATACAAAAAAAAGAAAAAAAACTTTAATAAGGCTCTCTGGGGCATGTTTTTTAACCAGGTGTGATAACCCTGAATCGACTTCCCTACAGAATTTGACAAAATGCGTCCAGTTTCGGCACTGGGAAGGACCACTGCCGCATCTGCTGACGTTCTGTGTTCGGTTGAAGAAGTTTTATGGGCGGCATCTTTCGTTTTATGGGGCCTGTCATGAGGCGACCGAGTCTTGGAGTGCCCAGAGGACAGGGAATCCACTGATCTGCCCCTAGACGGCGAATCTCAGCGTTTTTCCAACGGAGCCGACAGATTGCTGCGGGTTGTGTGTTTAGTGTGGGAAGATGGAGTGCTCTTGCCGCTGGGTGTAGTCCCCCAGACCACTGCCGCCGGCCTGTCTTCCAGGGTCGGGGGCTAGCTCTTGGGAACGTGGCTGTTGCCAGTCACCCTCGCCGTCCGAAAAGGCAGCGTTGCTGCCGTCACTGGAGGCTCCCTCCACGTCCATGGCGGCCTCGGCCTGCATGGCGCGATAGGCCGTGCGTTTTGATATGCAATCTTTAATGGTCTTTGGTCGAAAGAGCTTACAAGCTCGGCATTGCCCTTCGTCGTAGTCGCGGTTTAGACATAGGTTACAAACTCTGTTTATCGACCCACTGAAACTTTTTATTACAGTTTGGGCAGAATTTAAAGGGCGTCTTATCCATGTCTGGGGAAGGCAGCCGGGTGATGAGCAGAAGGGATGGAAAATGCATTGTATAATGACCACCCCCCACTCTCCCTACTGTAAGGGCTTAGGCCCGTTGGGCCATGCAAGGCTGAAAGGGGTCCGTCGAAAGTTGACTTCATCAGCTGGGTTGTGTTGTCCTGGTCTTGATTCTTCACTGCGTCGAGAGCACGGCGTCGGGCGAAAAATGACAGAAATAGTAACTATATTTTAAACTGCATAAGCAAATGGCGTCAGCCGAAATTGAACTCCGCTTAATGCGACCCCTCACGATGGCGGAAAAAAACAATCTGAGGGGCCTCGATGCGTGAAGACCACGGGTACATGTGGACGTCACACTAGGGATAGTATTACTGGCACCCCCTGTCAACGTCCCTTTTCGAGTTTCAAAAACAACTGTAATACTCTGCAGCTTCCACTAGATGTCGGCATAGCATGTGATCTAAGCAGATTCCACAAGCCTCCATGAATTTTGACCCCCTTCCAACATGGCCACACACACACACCACCCCGTCCCCCCCCCCCCAGTTCCCTGCTCAACAAATCTTACAGCCATTAGTCTTCTTCAAACCTTTTCAGGGCTCATCCCATCATCAGGAAGGCAGTCTCAGCTTGCTGTCAGTGCAGGTGTTTTACATCAGTCAAGTTTCTGATGCCAGATGATTAAAGGACCGTTGACAGTCATTCTGCCACGTAGCACCTTCCCTTTCCCTTATTCTTTAGGAAATGTCACTTTTCTATATTGAAACCTTGTTTTCCCCTTCTATTCGTCACACCACTAAGATTAATTATTTATAGAACTGTTTTTTAAAATCGGACAGTGGATATGTTACGATTTGTTGCTTTTAAGGCAAAACTTTCCAAGGCCGTGTCTCCAGCTATTCCTTTCGCTTAGGTTGGCTGTGCCAGAACAGCTCCCTTCACATGCACAAATGGCTTGGCATCTCTTCAAATGCCCCAGGCAGTGAACGTGTAGCTGCAGCTCAGATGCGTCAGCTTTTTTAGACCACCAGTGAACATGATTCATGCTAGACTTATTATGCGAGAAGAAAGTTAATAGGGATGTGTGCACAGGGTATACAGACCTGCAAAAGCACCCAGGTTAGACTACAAACAAACACGAAGAAGGAAGTCTTGAAAAGCATAAGCTATATAAAAATTAAATACAAAACATTCTGACCCTAAAAGTAAAGGTACAGGTTTGTTCTAGAATGATGGATTTGTCAGTTGACACCAGGTCAAAGAGCACAAGTGGTTTTACAGTGCAGTGCGGTTTTACAAACATTGCCATCGACATATCACAATTTCCCTTCTTTCACAGAGATTGGCAAACCAAATCAAATCACACCACAAAGTCTGGTATTCCCATGGAAGCCTACCATGCAGTTCAGAAATTCCATTAAGTGCTGTACTGTGTCTCTGCCCAGGTTTTTTAACATGGTGTTAGGGAGAATTCTCATTTCTGTGTCAATTCCCTTCAACCTTAGAGACCCCCAGCTCTGTTGCTGGACTTAATTTTTAACCCTGGAGTAAGAGACCTTTTTCTCACTCACTCAAGTGTTTTGACCGGATTTGGATTATGTGTTATCACTGTTTTTGGAGTCTGACAAACTGCATAGGCATCTACCATTTGTATGGTGACATACAGCCCTCTCAGTGCAGTGTCAGAGAAATCCTTTAGATTTCTCATAAGGTTTAAATACCTTTTCTTGTGTGAACTACAGTTCCCAAGAATAATAAAGTGAAAGTGACTTTACTTATCTTTTCCCTTTGCAGGTCCAGCACACACCATTTTATGTGGGGTGCTGGGGTGTTACCTAGTATCCCCCTATCCTACTCTCTCATGTAACATTTTTATGTTACTCTCACTACTTTAAATGGCTGGTGGCGGCAGTTTAATTTTCCTACCATTGAGCTTTTCTACCGCAGGCTGAATCCTCCGCTGCAGCACAGCACCCACGGGTAACCATTTTGTCAAAATGGCCCTGGTCGTCTTTTTCGTCATTTTCTGTTTGTGAGGTCTTTCTTGGGTTTTAGTTTTGTCATTGACATGAATCCAAATAGTTTAGAAAAAAATTATTTCTTTGACATCAGATCTTGTGATATAGCAAATGTAATCTTTATATTGGTATCAGATGTTGTATGCAACATGGCTGGTTCCATAGGGAAGACCAACAGCAGATGCAGAACTCTTATTATTGAACATAGGAGTCGTTTGAAAAACTACATTGAGGCTGTGCCCCTAGTTAAACATTTTGTGGATAAAGGCCATTCATTCACAGATTTTCAGTGGTCCGTGCTAATGAAAGTGAGTGCCCCCAACCAATTGATTATAAATAAGAGACTGTTACAGGCAGAACAAAAAATGATATACATGACCAAGTCATCACAGGCGTGAATGAAAATATGGAGTGGCATCATGCATAAATTCAAGGAATAACTGTATAGGCCTCTTTCTATATGACCGGGGGTAGGGTTTCTGTGGATAAACAGGTGAAGCCAGAGGGAGATCGTCTGATAGGAGTGCAATCTTGTGTCACTTCCTCCTCCTCAGCATAAGGTTCCTACAAAATATGTACGTATATAATGTATACTATTTTCCATAGTGGTTAAATTGCACACAAGTGGCATAGTCTCACGAGGGTGAGCGGGCTAGGGATTGAATGGCGCTTTGGTTCTTTCGAAGGTTGACATGAGTTGCCATTTCGGAACAGTGTGACATTTGTGCGATTTAGATTACATATATGTTTACACTGTGTACTGTGATCTATGGGTGTGGTCGCTCCTTGGCATCTGTACTGTACTGTGTGCATTTGCTGGTCCTCCACGGTTGAATATGGAGGATGGCAAAGTTGTTTTAATAACTATGACCCTGGGAGGCTTTAACTTACACTGTGTCTTTAAGAGGTTGCAAGAGTGTGAAGGATCATGTGATCGGCGGCACAACGTGAAATGTAAACGTAGCATCATGCCGGTTTCTTCCTTGAAATACATACGGTTTGGAGGCTCTGCAGCCCTATATTGATGTTACAGAAACTGTTGGTGAGAACTGCGACTTTTCCTTTTTGGTAAACTACGTTTGTGGTTAGGCTATTTAACAGAAAAAACATGTTGCACACTGTTTTGTACTTCAAAAGGCAGTGTTATTGTTGGCTTAATCAAATGTTGTATAGCGTGAAAAGACACATGTGTATTGACTTGTCCATGGGCTCCGTGGTAGCGTTACCATGAGCATGGTCCGCTAGGTGAGCTCAGTCTTGTTTGTTTTTTGATTTGAAGGTGGCTGGTTTTGCACTTTGGTCACACTAGGGTCTGGTGTTTTTTAGTGTCATGATACATGCGGGGGACATGAACCTTCAAATGCATGGATACACATGATCAGTGGCATGACCATGGAATTTACCACAAAAGTTTTGTGACAGTTGAAAAGCTGAAAATTAGATGATACCCATTGGGGATGGCACACAGACACTTCCTACACCCTCAGGTGACTTAAATAGCTAGGACACTGGACAATGATTTATCACTGGTACATTCAGAGCAATACAGAGTTTGGTATAAAAGATAGATCGAGAAACAAAACATAGGTTAACAAATAATTCATAAACAGGTAAGTACTTTTTTTAAACCTTCCTATGAAGAGTAAATTAACCCTTTCCTGGGGGAAAAGGCCAACCAAGTCAGAGGTAAAGAAGAATCTAAGGGAGCCATGACAGCCTATGTTAATTGCACAATGTCATGGGGGCTGAAGATCTTTGTAGGTAGGTAGAAAAGCCTTGCACAATGTTTTTAGACATGTTTGTAATAAAAATAGAATAGAACACTTGAAGGGCCACAAGCTTGGAGGCTTGTGAGGGGCAAAGCTATAGCAACTCTGCAAGACACCCAAGACCAGTCTCAACTGAGAGCAATTAAGGCTACACAACAAGAGGTAAGTTCTATTAGACTTAACAGTACCACTGGTTAGAAGAAATGGTTCCAGCTGGCTTCTGTTTCTGTATAGCTCTGTATATCTTGTTGTACCAGAGCCTCAGTCGTGGGGACAAGAGGGAGGTCATCTGGGGACTCCTGCTCTCCAATGGGAAGGTCCACGGCAGCAATGGGCAAACTTCAATTCAGCGGTTCTTCAATGTTTCAGCTCCTCACGTCTGACAGCAAATAGCAACACTGCGGTTCTCGGATATCACTCTGGACTTTTCTCGCATCTGGGGTCCAGCACTTGGTTGAGGTGGCTCAGGCTTGATCAGTCCTGCTTCAGGGAAGTCTGGAGGATCTTCTGCACGCTCGGGCCAGACTTAAAAGCAACGCACACAATCTGGTTTTCCTCTCCCTGGCACTTTGGGTCCAGCAGCAGCAGCAGTGGAAGTACAGCCAGAGGATGTCCAAACGAGTTTATTTTGGAGTGGATTGGTCCCACCAACTCAAAGGGAGAAGTCATCCTTGCGGGGCTTCAGCACAGCAGCATGGCTTTTACAGGGGAAACCACCAGTCCAGGAGTTGGTCCAAGTTCTTCTTCATTCAGTCGTCGACTCTGCCTTCCAAGCCAAAATGCCCCGCCTTTTATGCAGGTTTCTCCCATCCATTCATTCATTCATTCATTCATTCCAGCCTAGCTTTCAATCACACAACAGTGTGGCTGTCCTTGTCGGACAGCCAGCTGGCCAATCACCTTTGGGTGCATTCCTGAAACCAAAGGGATTAAGCACAGGGAGTTATGGGCACCGCCCTGCCCCTTCCAAACATACTGAAGCCAGAGTGAATCCTGCCAAGTGCTGGAACTCGCTCTCTACAGCCATCAGGGCTGAACCTTCTTTCTGGAACTTTAGAGCTAAAGTGAAAGCTTGGCTCCTTGCCCAGCAACATTAAACCTAACCTTTTACTGCATCCTCCACTTCTATTCGCCTCCTTCTCTTCCTCTGTTGTTCTGGAGTCCCAAGTCTGACTCGTGCCCTTTTTCTGTGGGTTTTACCCCTTTTGCATGTTTGTTGACTTTCTTGTAACCATTGTTCACCATTATGCAACTATGTAGGTTTGTTGATCGTTTTGTAACCTTTGTTGACCATTACTACGGGCAACTGTGAATTGCTCCTCAGCTGCTGCAGCCCCCCATTATTCCTGATGTTGGTACGTTGACCAACTTGTAACTCTCATCAACAAGCCCTTTGTCAACTGTATATGTGTATGTACTTGTAATAATCATCTATGCTCAAGCACCCAGATACCTCAGGGTTAGGTGCACTCTACAAATAAACTAGGTGAAGGGAAGTGAATGCTGCATTGAGAAAGGAATGGAAGTGAATCCTGCATCGAAAGAAAGCAAGAAAGTGAATCCCGTAACACTTGAGAGTAAGGTGAATGTGAAGTCAAGGGTCAGCACCCAGAAGAGGAGGACCCAGGGGTGAACCCATCACCCAACAAATATTGGAAACAAACTTTCGTTTGTTAAAGGAGCTTTTTTTGTCAGATGAACACGCCAGGCCCTTGACACTTCCAAGTGAAACAAGACTTAGCCATCAATGGTCCTGCAAGCTGCCATTGGAACTGTCGTCTTGGGCTGAAGAAGCTAGAGACTGTACTGGTCTCAGGTGGATAGCCCAGCAGCAACATACTCGCCTTGGAAGCAAGACGACACGGAGCAACACTGGTTCGATCCCCGGGTCCGCGCTTATAAACCACCGAGTATTAAGAGCATTACAAATAATCTAACATATCATACTGTGCGCCAAGCTCCCACCTTACCCTGTGATCAAAAATGTGGGGAAAGGAGACCCAGGCTACTGCATCCTACTTTGAAAACACTTCTTTTTCTTAAGAAATATCCCACACCCTTTTTTGTATTAGTTGTGAGGTTTGGCAATAGGTTTCATAGTATAAGCCCTTCTTATTTTGACAACGCCACTAGGACTGCCTTATTTTTCATTTCATGGTCGACACTTGCTCCATCTTAGATTTAGGTTTAGGATAGGCGTTTTTCCAACCTGCATACAGAATTCATTGTTCAACAAACACCCTTGAACTGTGATCACTTGTGTCGGTCTTACTTGTTGTCACCACTAAGTACCTATTGTGAGAAACCAGAGGGCGTTCTCACAAGTTGTCCTCAGGGATCCGTCGCTCAGGTGACGAGGGGGGGCATCACTCTTGGATCCCAACCCTGGGGGTGGATGAGCGAGGGAGGAACACCTGGGCCGGGGGTCTTTGGGAACTGCGAGGAGAGCGTCCGAAGGAGAGACGCAGTATCCCAACAGGACGCTAAGTGGGGAAGAGAAAGTCCTGGAAGCTTTTATAGGATATGTTGGGGCCATCATCCCTGATCCAGGCCACCTTACCCTGATACAAGTGAGGACAGGAAAGGATTTGATTATAGAAAAGTAGGCGAGACAAAAGATCCAATAAAACAAATACAAGGTCTTAAGGGAAGTATCCATTCACCTTCCAGTACTCTGGACCACAGGGAATACTATCAAGTACCATGCTTGTATGCCACTATGTCAGGGGTACAGAGAGATCTACCAAGAGAGAAAGCTATCCCTTTGGTTTTCCAGTAGCTGCCGTCAGTCACCTACTAATGTTTCACTAAATAAATCTAATCAACAATCACATTTCATCCTCCCCCCTTCCCATTTCCAATAAGTACTGGGACGAGGAAGAGGCAATTGGGAGCAATGAGGATTGCCCATAGAAACATCATAGGGATACAAAGTGAGGTCTACCATCTAACACCTTTGAATTGTCCGAATAAAAGTCAGGCACTTTATTCAGACAATTCACACCCGACTACACCTGTATAAAAATGCATGGTTCTGAAAAAGAGTATGAGTGAGCTGGGAATGCTGACTGGACTGGAGACAAGGAGCTTGCAGCAAGAGAATTCTGGAGAATCCGGAGGAGAATGGTGTACCGAGACACTGGCCCGGTGTTCGTGAGGTGCTGCAGCGTGGCTAGGGAGCCGCATCTCCAGGGAGCCGGAGCGGGACAGCCTGTATCCTGCCGGCGGTATTCAGGGAAGTGCTCAATCCCTTGGGACGAGTGCCGGTGCCAAGGGTGTCTGAGGGGCAGGGAGACGAGACCCTGACCTCAACCCAAACCCATTTGGACCTGCTCGCCGGCATCAGGCTACTGTTGACATTCATGAGACACCGAAAAACTCAGTAGTGTGCGGGTGGCTGGAGCGGTCGCAGGGGCGTTGTTGAAAGTGAGCAGCCCTGTGAGCAAAAGCAGGAAGAAAGCAAGCGAAAGCTGGAAAGCAGTGAGAGAAAGCAAAGCAAGAAAAAAGGTAAAAGCGAAGCAAGCATAAGCTGGAAAGTGGTGAAAGAGAGCAAAGCGGAACGATATAAAAGGTGCGTTAGAGGCACGGAAGTAATGAAACAAAACAAAGTGTGCTGGCAGCACAGATGTTAGGCAAGAATTGATGTAGTAACACTTTGTGAGACTACACAACACTTGTCTACTTGGTATTAGGTAACCCACCTTTTGGTATAGGGCTGTAGCAAACAAGGTGATAGTGTGACTGAGCAGCCAAATGCTTTGCCTTGTACAGACTGTTGGGTAAAAGGAACCAACTAGGGATACAGAACAATGTGGGAATCCAGTTAGAAAAACTGGAATTTTGAAGGAAAATGCTAGCTTTCACCACGTGTCAAAATGGGCTTTTGCAAAACAAAGAAAATACCCGTTTTAAAAGTGTAGGTTGGATAATGTCCTGCCCTTATCTAGCAACGTGAAGGGGTTTTTGCTGTGAGATAGATATGAGGGATGTTTTATTCAACAGGCTTGTTTTTTGATTCAGAACAAAAATAAACAAAATAAGGAATTATCTGGCAGTGGCTACATGGGGGGAAAAATCAGCCCAAAACAGGTTTCTGCTGGGAGGATGCTAGCAACAAAAGGACCCTCACAGTAGATCCTAGACACACAAGTGATAATTGATTTCTACAAGAAGCTTCAAGGGAAAACTCCACGACAACCCTGAGCTTAGGGGGGTAGCTTGGAAGCTATGCCCATATACGGGGAACAATACTGAGTATTTGTTTCCAAAAACTATTTTATAAATAAAACTTGTAAGACTTTGCAAAAAAAACAGTTTAAATGTGATTTTATGGGATTTCAATTAAGACGTCAGACTTCACTGACACATGGGGAATAGAAATGGCAGAGAATTGGGTACTATAAGGAAAGTATCCATCGTGCCATTGCAAATTTTAATACTTACATCCCTTATGATAATCCACACCCATGTATAAGGATACAGAATTTTAGGCCAAATATTTCATACTCAAAATGACTAAAAAGTATTAAAAGGCGAAACAATGTCTCACAAACTGGACAGGATTGGACAGCTATGCTCTAAACAAAATATGTAATCTGCCTATGTAATTGGTTAAAATGCCACAACTGTACAAATGTGTAAATTATCTTCAGGTTCATTTTTGGCAAAAAGGTCTGTGGGAAGTCTTTTCATCTCATAAAACGTAACCTCATGAACTGAGTTACCTCCTAGAGGAGGCAACCAACATTGATTTTCGAATCCATTTGTTTAGAGGCGTGCTCAGCTAAGCCTGCCCCCACCCTATAGTCTATGATATCACTATGCATTATAAATAAGAGTCCCTGACAGGACTCCAGGCGCCATCTCCTGAATTCCATGTGCAGTGTTCCTGATATTCCATCATCCTGCCAGAATCCAGAGCCCACTGCAAAGCCAAAGCTTAGCTGATTCCAGATTTCACTGCCAGGCCAAAGGATAGCTGATTCTACTCCAGCAAAGGCCTATATTCAGAAAATCCCATAAAAGGGGAAAAGCTGGGGTACCCTTTTTGGGAAGCATCCTGAAACCAGACCAGATTCTTGTCACTACCTGCATGCACGCACGCACGCTGACCTTTAGTATCCGGTGACCAGACCTTGCCCAGCTGTCTTTTACCAGGAGAGTCCGCTATCCGGTGACCAGAACCTGTTGACTGTCCAAAAATCCCAGATTCAAAAAGTGGACTGAGTATTTTTCCCAACCGATAGAAACGCATAGCCTACCTTATCCTGGCCCTTTCATTTTGTTCCCTTTCTAGTAATCCTATCCATACCCTGGTAACTTGTTAAAACTGTAAGAAGTCTCTGTGTATCTTGTCATCTATCTCCAAGCGTTTGCGTACTTTCCTATTCCTTTTTGTCCTGCATAGATCAGAAGCCCTCAGTCATATTTGGAATAATCAAAGTAATTTCCAGATAAAGTTGAACACTGGGATGACAGGGTTGACGCTGTAAATCAACATTGGATCTTATTGTGTCTCTCTTTATCAATATAGTCTTGATAACTGAGTTTAAGTCAAACCTGTACTTTTTCTCCGCAGATTTCCTTTCCTCTTTCACGGCTTTGTTTACCCAAATCGGACCTTTTTCTATCTCACATATCTCATTCAGTTTTGTAGCTAGAGACATCCTTTCGCCTCTATAGTACCCCTGTGACATACATCTATTCCCCAACCCAAAGGCCGCATTGAAAATCCAAGTATTTCACCCGTTTTTCATAAAATTTGTTCGTCATTTTAAACAGGAATTGAAAACAAATGCAGTTTTCGAACGTGTGAATTCGGCTGCAGCATGTTCAAGCTTTCCACTCGTTTTAGAATTGTATGCCTTTTGTTGATCCATTGCCTTGTGATTGCTAGTGTTTATGCCTTACTGCCTTTGTGAGAAATCATATGTGCCTCATACATTTAACCACACATTAATTATTTGTCAATTTCCGAGTGTCATTTTATGCCTTTGCAAGGGGTTTAAAATCTGTTTTTTCCCTAGGGAAGGTCGGATTTTGATTCTGTTTGCTGCCTCTTATACCAAACTACCTGCTGCTTCTTGCTATCCACTCAAAATTTGATTATTTGTGGTTTGAGGGAACATTGCAGGGGGAAACCTTAACTTAGGTCCTGGACAGAGCAGCCAGGCTTATCTTAGGAGGGAGAGAGTGCTGTAGAATCAGTACAAATGAAACTAATACAAATTGTCCAAAGAAACAATGAAATACTATGTGTTGTAAAAAAAAAATCAATGGTTTATTTAAATAAAATTAGACCCAGATAAATCTTGGGGGAAATAAGTACTATCACATTATATGCAATCACAATTATAAAAACACAACAAAATGCTTGAAGGTACACAGGGCAAACCATACACCTTATTTGGAACACCTAACAGTAGTTCTAGGGAAGTCAAACCTTTTCATACACATTCAGTATAGGTCACAACTATTCTTGGGGAGTAAAATAAAACAATGGTTACTTTTCAGATTACATTCAGTAATTCAAGGGTAGTAGACCTTACCAGCTGTACCGTGACGCTCATCAACAAATCCCATAATCAGTCAAATGGACAGTTGTTAGGCAGGATTTGGAGCAGTACCCTTTGGGTGCACTACAACAACCCTGTCCTCCTGGCAATAGGAACCCAACCTTTAGTATAGGTCTGTACTACACAGGTAGGTAAATGGCATTAATAACGCGCCTATAAAGAAGTGTTTCAAGGCACCACGAGGCAAGGAAGGGGAACAGAGGGAGGACAGACCACGATCCTACTAGGCCAGGTGTCATTCAGACTGCGCAAGTGCATGGGAAGGGGGGGGGGGCAAGGGACAGTGCAGTACAAGGGAATAGTTAACAAAAAATAAGTAACGGCCAGCAAGTGGCAATTGCAGGGGTAAGTGCAGACATAAGGTGTCAGGGGCTGGCAGGGGACTGTAGGGATACAGAACAGTCCCCAAGTGCAGGGATTGCCAGGCGGGCAGTGCAGGTGTGACGCTGGCAGGGGATGGACCTGGGCCCGAGAGTCAGAGGGTGTCCAGGTAGCCAGTGCAGTTCTGGTTACAGCCAGGAGGTCTGCAGAGGAGAGGAGGAGAAAAAGCAGAAGCAAAGAGAAAGGTTTTGAGGTGTTTCTGGAACCGGAGATTTTTCTCCTCGAGTTTAAGGGAGGCAGGGAGGCTGTTCCAGAGGGAGGCACCAGCCGAAGAGAGAGAGATCTACCACAACTCGTTGCTTAGAGAAGCAACTGACTCTGAGGGAGTTGGAGGCGGATGAGCGAAGAGCTCGAGAAGGAAGATATTTACGAAGATGCAGTTGAAGGTATTGAGGCCCCATGCCCCAGAGAGCCTTGTGGACCATGCAGATGGTTTTGAACTTAATCCTCGCAGCCACAGGGAGCCAGTGCAGAGATTTCAGTCCTGGAGAGATACAATCCCTGGGCTTGAGGCCAAGGATAAGTCTTGCAGTCCTGTTCTGGATGAGTTGCAGTGGGCGGAGAGTAGAAGCAGGCAGATTTAGAAAGAGGCTGTTGCAATAGTCCAGCCTGGAGAGCACCAGAGCTCTGGAGACCGTGAGCTTCTGGGGAAGGAAAGGCAGTTGGTAGTGGGACTTCTTAGAGACGTCAGAGATGTGAGGAGAGAAGGAGAGTGTGGAGTCGAAGATGGCCCCAAAGTGTTTAGCCTTGCAGGTGGGAGCAGGAAGAGGGCCAAGAGATGCCGCCAGAGAGCTGTAGGAAAGGAGGGAGCGGCTGTGCCGATGAGGAGAATCTCAGTGTTGTCAAGCAGCCAGGCTCATCTCAAGAAGGGTCAATGTGAGCAGTAGGGTGGTTATTCACAGTGACAAGTATCCAAATAAACACTTAAACTCAAGGTTTTTTGATTAAACAATTATTAATTGAACAGTCAGTTTGAATAAGCCTTCTTCAGAAGGGGCAATATCTCTGTAACATACAATTACGCTCCAGAAAAACACACTCTTAAGTTTCTCTAAATCAGCAAATACCCAATGGCGATGGCACACAGACACTTCCTACACCCTCAGGTGACTTAAATAATAGGACACTGGGCATTAATATATCACTGGTGCATTTCGAGCAATACTGAAAAGCATGTCAAAGAAAAGGGTTATGGAATAAAACAAGAGATCACACAAGTATTCTGAAGCAGGTAAGTACTCTTGAACCCCCAATGCAAAATAAGTTCATCCCCTTCATGGAAGGAAAGGAGAGTTATTCAGGGAGCCAGGCCAGCCAATGGCAATTGGGCAAAAGTCTAAGTGATCTGAAGCACTTCTTGTAAGTAAGTAAAAGTCTTGCACAATGTTTTAGAAGACTTCTAGAAAAAGTAGAATCAATGTAGGGTCATAAGCTGGGAGGCTTGTGAGAGGTAGGAGATGCAAGCAACTCTACAGAAGCAACCAAGACAAGTCTCAACTGAGATCAAGTAAGGCTACAACAACAAGAGGCAAGTGCTCTCAAACTTTACAGTACCGTTGGTTAGAAGAAATGGTTCCAGCTGGCTTCTCTTCCTGTGCAGCTCTGTAGATCCTTATTCCTGGGCCTCAGTGGTGGGGACAAGAGGGAGGACGCCTGGGGACGCCTGCACTGCACTGGGACGGTCAGCGGCAGAAAAGGACAAACTTCTATACAGCGGCACATCGCGGTTTCAGCCCCTTGCCTCTTAGCAAATAGCACCATCGTGGTCTCACGGAGGATCTGTGTTGCAAGCCTGAGGATACCACTCTGAACGTTCCATGCATCTGGGGTCCAGCACTCTGTTGAGGTGGCTCAGGCTTGTTCAGGCCTGCTTCAGGGGAGTCCGTGGGGGTGGGGAGGGGGCATCTTCCTTCAGCACAGGTCCATCTTAAAAGTGATGCACTCCATTTAGTGTTCCTCTCCCAGGCACTTGTTCCAGCAGCAGAAGTACAGCCAGCTCAGAGGATGTCCAAACAAGTGCACTTTGGAGTTGATGGTCCCACCAACTCAAGGGAGGAAGTCGTCCTTGCAGGGCTTCGGAGCTTCAGCACAGCAGCAGGGCTTCACCGGGCAAACCAACGGTCCAGGAGTTGCAGCAGGCATCTCGCACTTGCCACCAGCTGGCCCTTTTTATTTATTATTTATCTTTTTTTTTTTTTTTTTTTTTTTTTTTTTTTTTTTTACGCCACTTACCTTGTTCTGCACTTTTCCCCCCACCTCCTCCCCCTGCACTTTCTCCTTTTCCCCTTACCTCTGCACTTGCGCGATCTGAATGACACCTGGCCTAGTAGGATCGTTTGTCCGTCTTCCCCTTGTTTTCCCTCCCCCCCTGCCTCGTCGCGCCTTGAAACACTTGTGTATAGGCGCGTTACAAATACCATATCATATCATATCATATCATACCAAGTTCTTCTTCGGATTCCTTCGTCCAGTGGTCGGCTCTGCTTTCCAAGCCAAAAAGCCTTGCGTTTTATGCAGGTTTCTCCCATTAATTCTAGCCTAGCTATCAATCACACAGCAGGGTGGCTGTCCTTGCCGGACAGCCAGCCAGCCAATCACCTTTGGGTGCATTCCTGTAACCAATGGGATTAAGTACAGGGAGTTCCGGGAACCTCCTGCTCTTTTTGCCCCTGCCAGGTATACTGCAGCCAGAGGCGGACTTCACTTGTGAATTCCGCCAAAGACAAAGCGAACAAAGGGACCAAACCTGGTTTGGAGCGCAGAGTTTGTTTGTTTTATTATTTGTATTGCGCACCAGAACCGTGGGTATCAGGGCGCATGGCATAAGATAATTCACAGCTCTGTTACACATCAAGGTTAAACAATATGTCTGAAATATACGGAACAAAGCCAATGTACAAGCAGAGAACTCATGTAGGAACAGAGGCATGGCAAGGTCTGACATGAGGACATATACAACGACAGTCAATAGTATATCAAATAACTAAAATATTTACATGGAAGCAGAGTCGGTTAGCTGTGGGTGTCTGGTGCATGTCTAGTTGTCAGACTCTTTGAACCATTTTATTATGTGCTAGCGGAGGTTTTGGTAAGATTGAAGATTGATCTACCCTTAGCGGGAGGTGTGAGGAGTTCCACAATTGGGTTGCCTTGACCGGGAAGCTGCAACCCCAGATTCTAGATAGCTTGAATCTGGGGACAGCTAGGTAGTTAGTATTGGATAGTCCGGTAGTCCTTGTCGAGGATTTCTTGGTGAGTCTGTCAGATAACAAGGTGCGCATTGTTCAGGCATTTATATGTAAGTGAAGTGACTTTCATTTTGATTTTGTCGTGTGTTGAGAACCAGTTGTTGGATCTTCTGATCACAGAGATATGTTCTCTCCTGGCAATTCCAAGTGCTGCTCTGAGGGCGTTATTTTGCAGGAATTGGAATTTCTTAATGGTTTATTAACTCCTATGTTCAGCGCATTATAGTAGTTTAAATTTGACAAAATGAGCGCCCGTGCCAGGGTAATACAGCTATTATTCGACAGGAAGGATTTACCTGCGCTAATCAATTTAGACGTATATGGCATTGACCTGCTTATTGAGGGATAAGGTAGAGTCCAGGTAGAAACCCAAGGTTTTCACCTCCTTGGCGATGGTGAAATTATTGTCAATATTGAAGGCAGAGTATTTGGGGCTCAATTTATTGAGAGTTGAGGTAGTGCCTAGGATGATGATGATCTCAGTCTCATTATTCAGGCATAGACCATGAGTGCCCATCCATGCCTAGATGATGAGATATATCCTATTCACCAAGGTCAAATTCTTGTCATAATCCCCAGTAACTGGTAGGAGGATCGGAGTGAAGAGGGAAAATCGAGATCAAACCCATGCCCCCTCACCCCAGGCGCATATACAGAAGAACAGCAGGAAGAACAAGGAGCGCACTTATCATTTGAACCAGGCCCCAGCGCACCCATGGGTGACAAATATGCTGAAACACACCCACTTCACCAACAGTGCAACTTCCATGCTACATTAGAATCAATGCTGCAATATCAGAATCTACAAACACAAAAATCCCTGTTTAAAGGCTTGCAAATGCCTACATGAATTAACATGGTCTAAATGCACAGTGTAAAGCCATGTTTCAGGAAAATTACAGCCAAGTTCATTTCTCTCACTGAACACTGGCTGCAGAAGCCTTCAGCAATGTTCCTCGCAAAACCTCTGAGCTGCCAAGGTCGCACATTCAAGATAAGATTGATTTCTGCAGACAAACATTTTTAATTATCCACAAATGCAAATAAATCACGGCAACCAAGAGTGCTTTTTTTTTCTTTCTGGGAAAGAAAGACATTTTCTCAAGGACTCGCACAACATTTGAAACATAAATTGTAACAAGAATGGCGCAGCCCGGCTAATCAGCGCCCAGAGCCCAGGTGCGAACTGCTTGCTTCAGCTAAAAAGTTATGGGAACAAGGTCATATTGCAACAAGTTAGAATTAGGTAATGGGGGCTGGCACAGCTAAACCAACCCACTGACGCAAAAGGCTAATATCCAATTGTCAGGCTCTCTATAAGGGCTACATAGGTAACCTATCACTTAGCAGCCAATAGCAGGAGGAGTTAGGTTCCTGGGAACTGATCAAATTCTTTGAGGTCAGCCTGCAGTGTGATCATAAAGCTGGCTTGCAAGCCAGCCCCGGGGGAGACGGCGCCTGAACTCTCGATGTGCACGATGCTCTGCATGTTTTTTTTTCTTTTTGCTGCCCAGAAATAAACGCAGTTTGGAACATGCTGCTGCCTGCTTGGGACTCTGTTGCATTTCTGGGGGCCATATGGGAGGTGTTGGGGTCTCCCATAGATGGTGAGGGTATGGCTGCTGGCCCCCACTGCCCTGGTGGGGGTCCAGCTTCTCCCCAACAGGTTGGTGCCCTCTGTGAGGCTCATTGCAACATGGGTGAATGAGCACTGCCTGCGCAAGCCCTGCGTTGAACTGAACTCCCTGCCGCCGACTCAACAAAGCTGTGGGACCCTCGCCTGCACCTGAAGACCACCGGAAAACGCGTAACCGGCTAAAGGCTTCGGGGGCCACTTGGAAATACCCCGCTTGAGGGCAGGTGAGAGCCCTGCAGGAGAAGGGGTCCGGTGAAGCGCCTTGAGGGGGTGTCCAGCAGCGGAGCAACTGCCAATGCAGCATAGGAAAATGTAAGTCAATTAGCAACATGGGCTTTGAGGGGGGAAACGTTTAAAGTATTATGATGCATTGTTAATCAGTATGTTGCAGAAATGTTAAGTTCTTTTGTTTGGGTAGAAACTGAGGGAGGCATTGTAAATTGGGTGGTGGGTGATTGTACATTGTCGCATAATTCAGCGCATTGGTGGTGATCAGCACGTCAATTGTAGTTGGGACTGGGGCGGTGGCAGTGGACCCTTCTTTTGTTTTTGAGCCTATTGGGTGGGGTAGTGACTCCCCACATATAGGACAGAAGTGTCGCACCGGTTGGTCTGGATGGCGATTTCATGTACGGGGGTCTGGATTTTCTATGAATTGACATAATAGATCAATGAGTAGATGAGGTTCCCTGCTAATTGAGCGTTTTAGTTCAGTGAGTGGATGATGTTTCCCCGCAGAGGTAGCTAGATTGTTCCCGAGTGCGGAAGATAGTTGGCTGGTTAAGGTCCCCTGGTGAGGAGCGTATCACACGTGAGGCGACGCAGCGTGTGCAGTCCAATTATAAGAGTTTTTATTATAGTTTACCTTGTTCCAGTTGAGACAGGAAGACAGCTGTGGGGATTGTGGGGTTGGGAGAAATGCGTTATTGTTCTGTGTATGCACCTTTGTCTGTTCATTTGCACTGTGTTTTTAGTTTGGTGACGTCACCTTCAGATTGATGTATAGGACACAGAGTTTTGATGGCGAGGAGATAGTGGTGTGGTTTTGGATTTGGAGAATAGGTGACCCAGAGGCGGTGTGTGGAAGACACATGCGCAAGATTGTGGGGTGTGCCGGAGAAGTCAATGGTTTGGTGG
The DNA here is from genome assembly GCF_040938575.1 of Ambystoma mexicanum. Taxonomy (NCBI): domain Eukaryota; kingdom Metazoa; phylum Chordata; class Amphibia; order Caudata; family Ambystomatidae; genus Ambystoma; species Ambystoma mexicanum. The sequence continues at coordinate 1,212,705,924 of NC_090924.1, forward strand.
AGATGGGCTGCACGTGGAGTGCACTGGCTAAGGTGCGGAGCCAAGAAGGCTCACAGAAGTTGAAAAATGTTCAATTATCTTCTAACTTTTGCTCCCTGAACAGCGGACTATCGGAATTTTCAAATTGAATAGAGGTAAAATGTATCACACAATACAGAAATGACTCCCCTTCACCTGTTGTGTAGCACACAGCTTCCATGCCGAAATAAGTAAGTAAAACATAGTGTGCAAAGATTCAAAAGTACTGAAGGTAAATTAAAAAAGACCATGGCTGCTCATAGGCGGCTTCTCCAGAAGCGTGCAGCAATCGCTAAGGACACACATACACAGCACTTACACGGGAATAGCTTTAAAAGCACATGGCTACAGTTGAACTGTGTGCACGAAGGAAAGGGAAGATGCGAGGGGTCCGCTGATGCTGAACCAGCGCGAGCAGAGGGAAGAGGGGACTCACCCTTCTGAACCTCCGGGAGTGTAATATTTGATGACACAGATGGTAAGCAAGGAATGCATTGCATGAGAGAACTGAAAACAGCAGAAGGACATTTAAACACCACACACACACAATCACAATACACAAACAGGAAGGTGCAGAACAACCCACTAGCAGCACAGGAGTGAGCAAAGGAGGGCTGCAGTGCATGGAAGCAGATTTGAAGGCACAGGTACAGAGGAATTAAATTTATAGGGAAGATAACGAGGGAGGTGCAAGGAGTAACAATAGCAACAGAGAGGGGGAACTGGAAAGGGAAGAAAGGGATTGGAGGAGGAGAGAAGGACTGAACGAGACAGCACAGCCAAACATGATAGAGGATCAGTAAGGGGTGGTGCATCATGCATGGGGTTATGGAAGGGAGGAAGGAATGATAGCGCGCTAGACATTGACTGTGTGCATTGTAGATTGTGGCAAGAAAACGCAAGGGCAGAGAAAGGCAGATGAGGACAAGTAGGCACAAAATAAATTATTAAAGTATGCAATGGGAGGGGCAGTTAAAAACAGCCTCAACACACACGCACAAGAATCACAATAGCAGTGTCAACAACCACCACAATATGCACCGCCCATGTGGGGAGGATACATGGGGCAGGATGGGATCATTTCAGCACACACCACAAGCACCAATGCAGATACTGTCACCACTACATGTACAGACACAACAAATGACAGCACCACTACCCCAGGACTGACTAGAATCACAACACAGGGGCACTGCACAGCAGCCAGCACCCATACAGAACACTGACACAATAGCAATGTTACCGGTTACATGACTGGGTGGGGTCTTCCTGATGGGGAACAAACCTTTCAAAGGACATACATTGACATTATACCGCTAATAGGACAGCCCAAGACAAACTTGATTTGACTCACTCTGCCACACACACTCATGCTCCACCTCCCCGACAGAGCGGGCGAGACGCGCGCCGACACACACACACTCACGCACACTCAATAATGCAGAGGACAATTGCATAGGGGTGGTGATAGGTATCAAAACATTTTCTTTTCTGGGTGACAGTGGGGCGCCTAGGCCATGCATTAGGGAAGAGACATTTGTGACATCATGAGCGATGTGGATATGACCACCTTATTAACAGAGAAATCCATAACTTGTTAAACACCAGGCATACACATGTTGAAAGTAAGGAAGATTGTTTAAGGATAATGGGGGTACACGGTACAGAGGGGGGTGCATAATGATAGCGCATCACAAGGGAGTACATTTAGCTACATTTTGAGCACACATCTTTCAGTGAGGAGACTGGGCTCATGAATACACGATTAACACAGAACAATTAAATGAGACACAAGGTGGAAGAAGGTGCACTTGAGGGGGAGAGGCCTACATTTCATTGACAGTTCACCACAGGAGGAGAGAAATAGGGGTAAAGGGTGGATGATCCATGTTCCCAACAGAATTAATTTGGCGACAAAATAACAGTGCAAGTGGTGATGCCACTAGCGCTTTTGAAAATAGCACTGGCACAAATGCATTAGCCAACACACATAGGGAAAGAGGTCATTGCTGCACGAACTGGAGAATGATGGTTGTATTAAAATTTGAGAGCATAATGGGGGGATAAATATATTGTTTAAATGTAACAGTAATTAAAGTAGTGGAGTAATAAAATACTAGACTAAATGAGTAACATAGTAGGTAGGGTTTAAAAAGTGGACATGGGGTGGGATAGAGAGAATGGGAGTAAATTGTGAGGGTTGGGTTTGCAAGAAAAGAGGAAATAAATAAATAAATAAATACAAAGAGGGGGGAGGGACAGGTAGCGAATAATTGGTAGCTAATTTAATTAGTACCAGCTTAAAGTGCCTGCAGTTCACTGCGAGGCACGCCCTGAGAAGTTGAGAGAGGAGCCATAGAAAAAAAAAGAAAAAAGATTTAAAAACCCTGCGATTATCTTAACTAAGTAACATGGTGCACTTAATTTAGAAACACAGCCACCCTATATGACAAATTTACCACCCTGATGTTTCCCCATTTAGCTTGTCAGTGCCTGATGCCCCACGGGACAAAGGCACGCACTATAAATAGCTTACAACAAAAGCACAGTAAATATAAAGATCCAAAGGCCCATTTGTACACTAGCACCTAAATTGCGTATATATGATCCAAGTGTGTAATAATTTATGTGAAGATACTCAAGTGCCTACCCATTTTCTGAGTACATTTCGAATTGTGTAACAATTTACAGTCAGACCGCCATTGAACGCCACCAGGTGGTGACAGGATGGTGCACAGGTGTACCATTGGCTCCTCCCACTAGGACACTGAATAGTGTGAGTAGTGCAGAGAGGTTAGGTCAAGAAATTGAAGAATATGTAAATTCTCAGGTCTTAAGCACTTCCATTTAATTTCTCGCCAGATATAAAGGTCCCAGGGCAGGCCTGAAGACAACGGACAACCAACACCCAATGGCTATGGACTACATTTTCCCCTCCTGACAGACTTTGTTAGATGTGTGAGGCGTCAAGCCCTACAAAGCGGTGGCCACCCTGGCAACGCGGGAGCAACGACCAACAGGGCCAGCGCAAGAGATTTTCATGAACTGCAAAATAGCACGAACACTCCCGAGTTAGGGAAACATGGCCATCCTATGGTCCAACGCACACTAGCAACTAGAATAGGGACTGACACACGCATTTCCAAAGTTTAATTGAGTTTCATATTACATTTTGTGCACCTACAGCTGTAACACTGTTTTGTTCCTTCTCTTTTCCCCGCACATGCAGGTTGTTGCGTATGTATGCTGTTAGAAATGTGTAGGAAATTTCCTTAATATTATCTTCCATTAGAAACTGTGAGGCCTACTGATTAAAACATTGTGTAGCATTCCCCACTCAATTGCCCACCCTATCAAGAACCTCAGACCCCTTAGATCATGTTTTCCCTGAAGTATATTTCCTTGCTTCCATTGAATAAACAAGATTTTCCCTACCCATATTGAGAAATTTTGAAAACACGAAATGTCCAGGGGGAGGTTTGATTTTTGCCCTTAGTGATTGTTTAGTTCGCGGAGCTTGAGGTTACTAACAAGTACTAACGTATTAACGCCTTTCTTGCGATTTTCAGGCGGGCAACTTTATCATCTCATCAGCTGCAAGGACCCAGCAGCGTAAGTGGTTATGGGCAAGTAAATAAGGGCTTTTACCTTCACGATGGGACTATTAATGATGAACGAAATAATGGAGGTGGTAATTTGAAAATTATTTGTAATAGTGAGCATTACCGCTGTATCCCCTGCTAACATTCCCTAACCTAAGCAGGAAGAGTTACGGCGTCAGTGGGTGAGGAAAAGCTGCTGCTAAAGTAAGGAGAGTTAAGGGCAGACACAAAGGGAGTAAAACATACACATAACACACATATCAGAAGTGACCAACAACATGCACACATGTACAAAATTGGTAGGGACACCGCTGGAGAGAGCTGTCCTGACTGTTCTTTAAGATATGCCGGAAGAGAATTGATTACAACATAAATTACTACAGCAGAGCATGACGCCCATGTATGCCAAGGTGCGAAGAAGATTGCAAGGGAAGACAGCAACATTGAGATTGATAAGAAAAAAAAGGGGGGTAATCCCCTATGGAAGATGATTACATAAAGCAGCTAATTGGAGAACAACTGTATGTGGAAAGTGACGAGAGAAGAAACAACGAGCAAATGCACAAGTGAGCAAGCTGCAAGAGAAAAAGAAAAAAGAATAAATAAATAATAAAAGAAGAAAGAAAAACAAAAAGAGAAGAAAAAAATAAAATAAAAGAGACAAAAATATGTTAAGTGCCTAACGGAGTGAGACAAAAGAGCACAGATGGTCTCTTGGGTGGAGAATGAAGAAGGACGTATACTGTTAAGGTACCAGCGTTATGTTACCAGCACAACAGTGACAAGAAGTGGACAATCATTCTGGATGCAAGAAGGTTGAGAGAAGTTGCGAGATGAGAGCAGGAACATCACTGCTTATGGACTACTATTGAGCACATGCATAAAAAGATCAAGAGAAACTACCACTGAATTGGGGAGGAGAGTGTTCATTGGTGCGCATCAGCATGCCCTTGTTGGTGATGACCAAGGAAGATGTGAAGAGTGACACATTCACCAAGATGGAAAACAACGGAAGAAGAGAAACAGACAGAGGAGTAAAAAGAGGGGGGAATTACTTCTCGAGCGAGACAGAAGAATAATTGGGTGAAGTACCAGCATACTAAAGAATGATCAGCAAAACTGCATCTGAAAAGAGAAAGCAAAGAACTAGCTAGTGCTTCCATGGTAATGGAGGACATCATGACTGCCTGGTTGATTGAAGGTGATAACGGAAGGACTAGTACCGAGCACAGCATCATTGTGCAAGATAGAGATACATTGCAAGAGAACAACAGAAGAAGTTATCGGAATGCAAATAAGAGACATGGTGAAAGGAAGAGCCGGAATAAGATAGCGGTGTGCAACATGGTTCCAGCAGTAATAAAGGTGGCCACTCCCTGTGATCAGAGGAAGTACGAAGGGAAGTGAGTGTGGTGGAACACAGAAGGAGAACACTCCTATATGTACTGTTCATCAACAACAATGCAAAAAATTATGGACACTTCAAGGAATTGACAAAGATATGCAGACCGGAAGGAGGTGAATGTTGCTTGGTGGTGTGGTCGACAAAGTCGACCAGAGGGGGGACTGAAGAGGGAAAATCGAGATCAAACCCATGCCCCCTCAACCCAGGCGCATATACAGAAGAACAGCAGGAAGAACAAGGAGCGCACTTATCATTTGAACCAGGCCCCAGCGCACCCATGGTGACAAATATGCTTAAACACACCCACTTCACCAACAGTGCAACTTCCATGCTACATTAGAATCAATGCTGCAATATCAGAATCTACAAACACAAAAATCCCTGTTTAAAGGCTTGCAAATGCCTACATGAATTAACATGGTCTAAATGCACAGTGTAAAGCCATGTTTCAGGAAAATTACAGCCAAGTTCATTTCTCTCACTGAACACTGGCTGCAGAAGCCTTCAGCAATGTTCCTCGCAAAACCTCCGAGCTGCCAAGGTCGCACATTCAAGATAAGATTGCTTCAAACATTTTTAATTATCCACAAATGCGAATAAATCACGGCAACCCAGTGTTCTGGGAAAGAAAGACATTTTCTCAAGGACTCGCACAACATTTGAAACATAAATTGTAACAAGAATGGCGCAGCCCAGCTAATCAGCGCCCAGAGCCCAGGAGCGAACTGCTTGCTTCAGCTAAAAAGTTATGGGAACAAGGTCATATTGCAACAAGTTAGAATTAGGTAATGGGTGCTGGCACAGCTAAACCAACCCACTGACGCAAAAGGCTAATATCCAATTGTCAGGCTCTCTATAAGGGCTACATAGGTAACCTATCACTTAGCAGCCAATAGCAGGAGGAGTTAGGTTTCTGGGAACTGATCCAATTCTGTGAGGTCAGCCTGCAGTGTGATCATAAAGCTGGCTTGCAAGCCAGCCCCGGGGGAGACGGCGCCTGAACTCTCGATGTGCACGATGCTCTGCGTGTTTTTTTTTCTTTTTGCTGCCCAGAAATAAACACAATTTGGAACATGCTGCTGCCTGCTTGGGACTCTGTTGCATTTCTGGGGGCCATATGGGAGGTGTTGGGGTCTCCCATAGATGGTGAGGGTATGGCTGCTGGCCCCCACTGCCCTGGTGGGGGTCCAGCTTCTCCCCAATAGGAGTATCATCTGCATAGTTAGTGTAGGTGATACCAAGATGATCCAGATCATAGAAAAGGAGCTTAGTGAAGATATTATTTAGGGTAGGTGAAACGCAGGATCCCTGAGGCACTCCACAAGTGATGGGGATGGGGTCTGCAGCTGCAATGGGAGAGAAGACTCTCATAGTCTGGTTACTTAGAAAGGATTGTATCCAAGCTATGGCTTCTGCTGAAAATTGAGCGGCAGAGTCCAGATGGCTACATAAGACCCTGTGGTCCACAAGGTCGAATGCAGCCGATAAGTGCAGGAGAAGAAGGGCTGAATTCCCTTTATCCCCAAGTTCGTCAATCTGGGCCTTCAGGTCCATGGCACTGTGGTAATCGGTCGGTATCGAAGGTCTATTTTTTCAGTAATGGGAGCACCCACGATTCCTTAAGGTTGGATGGGATATTACCTGAAGAATATGAGGCATTCATGAGTTTCGTGATGAAAGGGGCCAGGTATCTGGCAGCATCCTTTATGAGTTGTGCAGGGCATTGATCACCCTGACAGTTAGTGTGTTTAAGCAATAATATGATTTTTTTCAGTTTCAATTATGGGGACTTTAGATAACTTAAAGCGGGGGGGGATCATCAAAGTTATTAGGTGGTATGTGGAGTGGTTATGGGGGGAATGGTGCTAGGTTTTTCTTGGCCATATTTTTTTGCTAGGTCGTAACTTTATTGGCTAGTGCTTTCTGTATTGTCGAGCACCATGGTTTATCTTTTATGCAGTTGTCTGGTACTGGGGTGGGGGCTTCTAGCTCTTTCAGGATAACGAAGAGTTCCTTTGTGCTTCATTTGGTCTGTGATATTCTGTACGTTTGCTAGAAGTATTTCACTTTTATAGAGAGCAGTTATGGAGTGGAGGTTAGTCTTATTTTCCTCAGATGGTAGTGATCTCCAGGATGCCTCGCATTGTCTTTTTTTTAAAGGGTTAAAAGGTTTTCAGGTGTGGTGTGTACCATGAGTTAAGGTGGGCTTTAGGTTTGCTTTGTCTCATTTTAAATGGTGCTATTAAATCTAGGGAAGCGGACATATCTTGATTATATTCTTTAACCAATGCATCAGGTCCCAGATTAATCAGGGAGCGCATTGAGTGTGGGAAGAATGAGAGGGAGTAGGTGGTCATAGGTAATGTTCTTTTTATTCCTTGTTTGAATGGGTAGAGCTAACGAAATGGGCATGGAAATGGGGTTTGCAGTTGCTAAGGAGAAGGTTACAAGGTGGTGGTCTGTCCAGATCTGGCGGGATATGGATGAGATTAAGGTGTTGCAATTGTAGTCTGCTACCCAGTCCAGTGTTCATTTGTTATGAATAGGGTGAAGCACTCTCTGGGTAAAGCCTAGTTCGGTATTAGTCACGCTGGCTGCATGTGAGTCTTTAGGGCCGTTGAGTCCTAAATTCATGTCCCCTAATAGGAAGAGAGGAGTTTTTTTAGGTTGTTAGACAAGATGTTGGAGATATCTTCCTCGAAGGTACCGATATGGCCTGGAGGTCTGTATTTCAGATGGATCTTAAGAGCCTTGGAGTTGTTAATAGTAAGCTAAGCTGTGAGAATCTCACATGATTTAATGTCGAGGGGTGGCGCTAGTCTGATTGGTAGGTTAGCTTTAGTGATAAGGGCAATACCTCCTCCTCGGGTTTCATTTCGGTCAGATCTTAAAATAGTGTAGCCATTAGGGATAGCCAGTGAGGGCTGGGCCTGCAGCGGCATGTAGCCATGATTCAGTGATTGCTACGAAATCGAGGTGTTCCGATTGGATAATGTCAGTTATCTCAGTTGCATGTGCGACCAGAGATCTGGCATTTATCAGAGCGCCCTTAAGGAATGGGTTGGCGGATGCTAGTGAAGGTGAGGCTTTTGAACTTTGGGTCTTAGAAGTCGTGCGATTGAATGATGCATATACTGGATGAGTGCTAAATTGGTATTTTCTTTTGATATTGGAGGTTTCAGAGTGTAGGTTAATTTTTTTATTTGGGATGGCCAGAGTTCTAGCTAAAGGTTCAAATAATTTGGCTAGTCTCGAGCGGAGACTTCGGTTTCTGGCAGTCGTGTTGCAAGGTTGGGAGTCATGCATAGGTAACTGTTGAGGGACTATGCTAAGTTTTGCTGACCATTGAGTATGAGGCGGGCTATTTGTTTTTTTTTTTCTTCTTTTTTTTTTCGACTTTACAAACTTTATTTCAATATCACAACAACAAAACGTCAGAAGCGAGCAATATAATGTCCAGACAAATAATGAGTAGCACAATTAAAAAGAACAGTTTTGTAGAGGATAGAAAAGAAGAAAGGGAAATCAAGGAGGATAGAAGAAAGAAAGCTAGAAGCCAGCAAAGGACAGAAAATCAGAAAGTAAATGGTAAACATATGGCGCCATCAATGTAAAATCAATGAAACATTAAATCAAATGATTACAGATATGAATTCGCACTGCAATAGCAAATAAAACAACATATCCTATTGTGTACAGAAATTCAATCGTAGACCTCCAGGAATATATTCCAAATGTCCCAGAACTTCCCAATATCATCCGCTTCCTTGTAAATAGTCGGGCTATTTGTATATGTAAAGTACTGGGTCGTAATACAATTAGGGATGTTATGGTAGTGGGGTACTGGAAGAATCGTGTATATACAAATTATGGCTATTAATATGGTGAGAGAGGGCAAAAGGTTCCTTAATCTAAGCATTTTAAGTATGGGAACTGTAAGGTTGTAGTCCAAGGGTACATTACATTAAAATCCTGTATCCTTGTTTCGATTTATGCAGTAGGTTCCTTAGCAGAGGTAAGACACTCAGAGCGGTCAGGTCTATACTCCAAGGGGGCAGTTGACCGAAAAGACTGGATCAAATCAGCGCAGATAGGGTGACTCAAATCTACCCCTAGTGGGCTAAATCAAATATATGCAGAACAGGCTAAATCTAAAATTGCATAGTGTAGGCTAAATCAAGTTTGCACAGAGTAGGCTAATTCATATCTACACAAGATAGGCTAAATCAGACGTACGCAGAATAGGCTAAATCAAAAATTGCATAGCGTGGGCTACATTTGCATGGTGAGGAACATACCAACATTTACTAGTGCGAGCAGGCGCGTTGTGTTAAATGTGCTGTTTGGGTTTGATTGCATGGAACAGTAGTTAAACAATGTTCAAAACCAGTGTGATATAGTCACTAAAATCTCGATGTTCGTAGGTGCTAACCTTGTATACGTGGCTAAGTATTACTTTCCCATATATGTCGGTAAGGTTGGTTTGAACAATAGTCTGTGGGTGCAAGAAAAGTCAGTTTGCTTATGGGACAGTTTATGAAATATAGCGGGCCAGGCTTTCGCTCACAGTTCATACATGCGGTACATGTCTGATAAGGATCGTGGTGTGGGTGGCGGGATACGCCGTTGATGCTCGCATCATGGGCAGGAACCCGGGAGTGGGGACTAGCAAATGCAGGATGTTTGATACGGTGCATGTACAAGCTTCCTAGTCGGAACAGTGTTTATAATGTATACAAATGACATGATATAGAGTTAGGAGGGCGGTCTTCTTTGCAAATGCTACGCTTACCAAGTTGATTCTTGTGTTCGATGGTACTGGCAAAGGTGAACCAGACAGTTTCTGGCCCTGGGCTCTGGTAAGCTCTGGTCAGGAGCCTTTGTCTGCCTTTCCTTGTAGGCCGGCTCATGCCTGCCAGTGCCTCCCGATTGGCTGTATAGCCACAGCGGGCCAATCAGGCATCGGTGCTGGTCTCCCGGGGAAGCACACTCAACAACAAAGCGGCCATTTTGGAGCGGTATTCTTTCCCCATGCATGGTATGTTGGCAGTGTTATTGTGCCAGAGGAGGATCTCCCACAATCACAATTAAGACTCTGGAGGATGGGATGAGTAGCGGGCCCACGAGTGCGCAATTTAGATTAAAAGTGGCTGCAGATCGATACGGCAAATGCACATGCCGTTGGAGACTCGTGGCTTACCTCATGTGCTCGGGTGGGCCGAGGGAGGGGAGTAGGCTGCTCTTGCAGCCAAAGGATGGAAGGAGCTCCTGCTCCGGGTGGAAGGCGGTGGTCAATGAGTAAATCAAGGACATTTCCACCAAGAAATGGCAAAAAAAAAGAAGACTGGGGACATTTTGACAAAATGGGCACCCATGGGTGCCTTAATGGAGCAGCGAATGCAGCCCGCGGTAAAAATACACAATCTTAATAAAAAGTAAACCACTGCCACTAGCCATTAATTGTAGAAAGGGTAACATAAAAACATGTTACATGAGAAACTAGACAAAGTGGATATTAAGTAACCCCTCGAGCACCCTATGGTAAGAGTGTGCTGCGTCTAGAAAGTTACAAAATGTAAGTAAAGTCAATTTCACCTCACTGCTCTTGGAAACAGTAGTTTCAGCAAAAGAAGGTATCTAAACCTTTGGGAAATCAAAAAGAATTCCCTGTGCCACTGCACTAACAGGGCTGTGTGTCGCAATGTAAAGATGATGCCTATGGAGTTTGTCAGACTCCAAAGTCACAAGTAACAGAGTCCAAATCACAGAAAAACACGAGAGAGTGGGAAAAAGGGTCTCACTCTCTCCAGGTTAAAAATGAAAAGTCCCAGAGTCCAGCAAAAGTGCTGGGTGTCTCTAAAGTAGAGAGGAACTATCACATTTCTGAGAATTCACCCTAACAGTATATGTTTTGTGAATGGTGGAACACTTCTACTAGGTACAGTAAAAACCTATAACTACTTTTGTGATAACACACAGTTATACTAGGTGAATAAAACCTAAGCATGTAATATTCAGTTACAGGTGCTTTTGAGATCAGTGAAACACAGATTGAGATAAGCAGGAACTCTGAAAAAGTATATGGGTGTTGCTTACCTTGAGTTAGGTGTGTGCCATCCAAAAATAAGTTTCAAAGAGCCATCAGCAACTTGGGGCAGGTATAAACCTAAGACTCTTTTTGTGCCTGGCTAAAACAAACCAGGGAAAGCAAAACCCAATGTTACACTTTATGAAAGACCCAAAGTTATTCTAGGTAGGTAAAACCTAAAGCAGACTTATTCTGGACAGGCTACCAGCAAGTCAGGGGAAGCAAGACCCAGTTGGGTGGACACTCCTACAATTATCCTAACGGGAATAACAAAGTGAAACCAACATCATAACTTTCAGGAAGAGGCACAACCAAATCACAGGTGAGTAATATACCCATACATCTACTTTATGAATGGAAAGTTAGAACTTGAAGAAGACGCCTACTGCAACTCCTGGACTGTTGGTTTGCCCGGTAAAGCCCTACTGCTGTGCTGAAACTCCAAATTCGGTTAGCACTGCAAGGACGACTTCTCCCATTGAGTTGGTGGGACCAATCAACTCCAAAGTAAGCATCCTCTCAGAGATGGTTGAAATTCCACTGCAGTTGCTGCTGGAACCGAATAGCCATGGAGAGGAACACCAGATTGTGTGCGTTGCTTTTAAGTTGGCCAAGAGCTCCAGGAAGATCCTCCAGACTCCCAGTAAGTAGGTCTGACCAAGCCTGAGCCACCTCAACAGAGTGCTGGATACCAGTTGCACGGAAAGCCAATCTCAACCGCCAAGAGGCCGCGGTGGTGCTATTTGCTTAGATGCAAGTAGCTGAAACCGCAAAGTGCCACTGAATAGAAGTGGATCCTTTTCCGACGCTGATCGACCTGTTGCAGTGCAGGTGTCCTCCAGACGTCCTCCCCCTTGGCACCACGACGGAGGCCCGGGAACACGGGATCTGCAGAGCTGCACAGGAACAGAAGCCAGCCAAAGCCCTTTTCTTCTAACCAAAAGGTACTGTACAGGCTAAGAGAACTTACCTCTTGTTGTATAACTGCACTTGTTCTCAGATGAGACTTGGCGTAGAGTTGCTGACAGCTTCTTTACTTCACAAGCCGAAACAGCTTGTGGCCCTACTTTGATTTCTTCTTTTCTACAAAGACTTCTAAAACATTGTGTAAGACTTATAACTACCTCTGAGCAGTGCTTCAGCTCACCTAGACATTTGGCCCAATCGACTTTGGCCTAACCTGGCTCCCTGAATGACTCTTCTTCCATCTATCATTGTGTTTGGTCTTCCTTCCAGGAAGGGGTTAACTAACTTTGCATTGGGGGGTTTTCAATGGTACTTACCTGCTTTCAGAATATTTGTGAGATGTTTTGTCCCAATAACCTTTTCCTTTGACAACCCTTAAGTCAGATTCTAAATGCTAACAGGGATATATTAATGTCCATAGTGTCCTAGTTACTAAAGTCACCTGAGGGTGTAGGACGTGTGTGTGCCATCCCAAAAGGGTACTTAATGATTAAGAAATATTAAGAGTGTGTATTTTGGAGTGTATTTGTGTGTTATTATATTATTGACCCTTCTGAAGAAGGCTTATTCAAACTGACTGATTATTAATTTAGTTATCAAGAACCTTGTGTGTAAGAGTTTATTTCAACACTTATCATTGTGAATCTCTGTGTAACTGCCCTACAGCTCACATTGATCCCTCTTGAGATGAGCCTGGCTGCTCAATCACGCTACCAACCTGTGTAGTACAGACTTATACCAAATGTTGGGTTCCTATTGCCAGGAGGTCAGGGTTGTTGTAGTGCACCCAAAGGGAACTGCAAACAATCTTGCCTAACAGGTTCTTAAGTAGCAAAAGTCAGAGTTCATTAGAAAGACTTCAAACAGATGAGTATTTTACTTTAGAGTTAGTTGAGTGTCTAGGGGCTTCACACAAGACACCCTAGCAGGATTCCAGCAGTGAGCCTGGGTGAACTGGACGAGAGGCCTCCCAATCACACAAAACTATACAGGAAACACAAGAGATTTAAGTAAGTAAATATCCAAGCCAACACAATACCACACACAAAAGAAGATGATTTCACAGCAGGAGAGCTTCAGGCTCTGCAGCCAAAAAAACAGGGTGGATTCCTTGTCGTGGTGACTGAAAACAGGACCTTGGCAGAGACTCTGCAGCAGGGATCAAAGAGGAAGGCTCTAGGCAAGGTTTTCCTCGCAGCTGGATGCGGCTCTGTGGATTCGGCACCTTTTTCAGGAGCAGAGAAGAAGACAGAATATTGCTGGTCGGATTCTCGTTGTTACAAAGGTCCAGCACTCTGGTGAGGGGAATTTTCAGGCTCGATTCCTGTCTTCAGAGATCCAGCAGGATGCCCACGGAGTTTCAGCAGGATACGTAATTCGGAAGATCATGCACCGCACAATGGCTCGAGGTCCCAGGGTATTGCAACCCCGCAAGGTCGCAGCACGACGTGGGATGGCTCAAAATGCATATCTTCCTAAGGCTAGTGGGTGTCATCAGGCTATGGGAAGGGGGCGTTGTTTTCTGAGTCCCCACGTGGATTGGAAGGAAGGGCTACAGCATGCTCAGGTTTACATAGCAGGCTCTCTGGTCGCTGGAAATCATCTCAGCCGCTTTTCCTTCATCATCCTCTTCGGTTTTAGTCCGGAACTACAGCACAACCTCTGCATTCTCTTCCTGCATTTTACAACAAGGGGCGGTCTGGTTGTCCAATCAGGACAGCCATCCCATCCTCCCCCCACTGGGATTTGTCCCCATTCAGGCAAGGGGGAAGACAAAGGTCTGAGGAGTGGGGCTCCTCCCTCACTTCCTGCCTGCACAGACAAACTGGAACCTGGGTGGGGAGACCAGGCGACTCCCGCCGAAGATAATCACAAAAAAGGATTTTCCCACCCTGGATGTCAGGGGAAGGAAGATGGAAGGACAAGAAACACTAAAATGGCAAAAAAACAAGACAGGGGCCATTTTGTTAAAATGAGCACCCTTGGGTGCCTTTACTGCAGCTGTGAATACAGCCCACGGTAAATGTGCACTGAATTAGTAAAAGATAACACTGCCACCAGCCATTAAAGGTAAGCTTGCCACTGTAACAGAATTGTTAGTTTTAGTGTGAAAGGGGGATACATTGTATCTCCCCAGCACTCTACATAAGATGGGGTGTGCTGGTTTCACCAAATAAAAATGTAGTTCACTCAAGGTTAGACAGAGAAAGTTAAAAGGGGAGCCGCTAGGGCAACCCAGCAACAACAAGCACGTATTGCCTAAACGTTGTCAAAGAGGAGAACATTTAAAAAAAAACACTGTGGAGAGTCTAAAAAATTACACGCATAAAAAGAATAAAAGATTGTGTGTGCAAAGAGGTTCCCACTCACAAGGGTATAAAGAAAAATAATCCACCAGTAAAGCAAAAATGCTCTGGGGTTGACAACAAAAGTAGCCACTGCAAGTCTCAACTGAGAAAGGCAAAACTAAAGACACTGAGATAAGTACTCCAAGTCTGAACAGTACCTCTGGTTTAAAGAGTGGTCCAGCTGGATTCTGTCCTGTTGCAGTGATGCAGATCCTGGGTTCCTGAGCCTTAGTCGTGGGGACAAGAGGGACGACATCTGAAGGATTCTTGAGCCAGCAATTTGTAGGTCGGCGGCAGTTACGCGCTCTTTTTGGATCAGTAGCAGTTTGCGGTTTCAGCGCACGGTAAACAGCACCACCGAGGATCTTGGATACCAGTTGGGCTTCCTTCACTCCTGGAGTCTTGCACTCTGGTGAGGGGACACACGCTCGAGTCCTGTTTTGGGAGGGTCCTTAGGAGACCTACTGGAGCTTCTGGCCAGATTGCAGACGTTGCCCTCTACGATGGATTTCTCGACCCCCTTCGCACTCTGCTCCTGCAGCAGCAAAGGAGTACAGCTAGTCGGGGGGTGGGAAGGGGGGAGAGTTTGTCTCGGGGTTAGTTGGTCCGACTAGCCCAAGGGAAGAAGTCGTCCCTACCGGAGCTTCTCTTGTCAAATTGAAAAAGGAGTTTCAGTACAGCAGCAGGGCTTCACCAGGCAATTCAAAGTTCCAGGAGGATGCAGCAAGCTTCGTTCACAGTTTCTTCATCGGGTGTTCTTCCCAGTGGTCAAGTCTGCCTCTAGTCCCAAGACCCTCGCCTTTTAAGCAGGTTTCTCCCATTCATGCACAGTCTAGGCTGTCAATCACAACGCAGGGTGGCTGTCCTAAAAGGACAGTCACCAAGCCAAATCGGGACTGGTTGCATTCAGGCACTCCTAGAGACAAAGGGCAGGGGAGCTTCGGGAACCACCCTCATTTCCTGCCCTTCCAGACACACTGGAGCCAGAGGCGGGTTTCAGGACTGATGCCCGCCAAAACGAACAAAGGGCTCAAACCTGGCTTGGCGCACAGAGTAAAACCCAAGAAAGACCTCACAAACAGAAAATGGGGAAAAAAGAAGACCGGGGCCACTTGTCACCCATGGGTGCTATACTGCAGCTGAGGGTCCAACCTGCGGTAAAAAAGCACAATGATAGGAACGTTAAACCATTGCCACCAGCCATTTAAAGTAGTGAGGGTAACATAAAAAATGTTATATGAGAATGTAGGATAAGGGACTACTAGGTAACCCCCCCAGCACTCCACATAAGATGGTGTGTGCTCGACCCACAAAGAAACGGTAAGTAAAGTCAATTTCACTTTACTATTCTTGGGAACGGTAGTCCGCCCAAGAAAACGGTATTTAAACCTTACGAAAAATCGAAAAGATTTCTCCTTGACACTGCGCTGAAAGTGCTGTGAGTCATCATATAAAAAGTAGATGCCTATGGAGTTTGTCCAGAGACAGTGGAAACATAATCCAAATCAGATCAAAACACACGATCAAGCGAGCAAAAGGTCTCACTCATTCCAGGGTTAATATTAAAAGGTTCTAAAGTCCAGCAAAAGAGCTGGAGGTCTCTAGGGTTGATGGGCATTAACACAGAAATGAGAATTCTCTCCAACAGCGGAAACAGCCAAGAGTGGATGCGAGAGAGACCCGAAAATAAGGAGAGGGGTGCAAGCGACCCAAAACAGGAAAGAGGGTGCGCGAGTGACCCGACATACTGGAAAAGTGAAAGTAAAAGCGACAGACAAATACAAAGAGTGCAAGAGGCACATTAAAGGGCAAATGAAGGTGCAGGAAAGCATGGTGAGAACCTGAAGGTGCAATAGAGCACGGCGAAAAGTAAGGAGAAGGGTGCAAGAGGCACAGAAAGGTGGACAGAAGGCGCAAGTGAGCACGACGGAAATAGAAAGTGTGCAGGAAGCACAGTAAAGTGGAACAGGACAGAGTGAAAGAGGCACATAAGAGGAAAATGGTGCCAGAGAAAAAGGAGAAGGGTTAGAGGTCAGAGTGGTTGCGCCTGGTAGGAGCAAAGAACCAGGCATTCTCGAAAGTCTGATACTAACCCCATGAAAGAACTACAGTGAGAGGTGCATCCTGACAAGAGGAACTTTTTGTTTGGTTTGTTGAACTTCATAAAGAGGGGCCTAGGCTTGAGAAGGCAACCCTGAGAGGCTTAAGAGGAACTGTGTCTTTGTTTGCAACTGGAAGGATCAAAGCCTGGGGAAGGGATTCCCAAGAGACCCAGAGGCATTGTGAACACCATTGACTTATGGTAAGAGCACTACGTGGAAGGCTCCAAGGGCAACCCTTATGAGTTGAACTATTTTGAACTGGTAGAACTACACCCATTGATAAGACTACCTGAAACCAGCTGTGGTTGGCATTTCTATTTTTTTAACCACTATTTTACTTTAAGACGACTTATCACATTTTGTCAAAGAGTCAGGGCAAGCATAGGTATAGACGCATGGTTTCTGCTGGGATTGGAACCCTTTTTGTACGTTGGCGTTGGATCGGGTGATGACCGTTTTCAATTGACAAGACGTTAGGGTTCTTCAATAATATTGTACACCTTGTTGACTGAAAAAATATTGGGTTTTATTGTGTCAATTGTTCACACTTGTTCGTTGGTTAACATTGGTTGTCACTTGTGTGACATACATCCTAATGCGTACGTTGTTCTCAACGCAAGTCATGAAGCTACGTGCTTAGGACTTAGGTGCCGACACGTGTTTCAACCGATGGTTTTCTCAAGGCTGTGCTTTTAAGTGAGGTGGGTGTCACTATTATTGAAGAAGAACCGAACGTCTTGCCAATTGAAAACGGGTCATCACCCGATCCAACGTACAAAAAGGGTTCCAATCCCAGCATAAAACATACTTAGAACTTGGACTGCGGGTGCTCTGTCCGTTTGGAAACCCACATACGGCAGCCGGAAATAACCAGTCCACCATAAATCAAGCCCCAACACAGACTAACAACCTAGCGCAGAGATCCACAGTTCCTACAAGCTCCAACCACATCTCACAAACTAGGTTTAGACACAGACAGAATTTTTGGACTCAGACATCGACAGCCCTTAGAAACATCAATTGAGGGTACAATCCCTTTAGAGCCAAGGCCAGTTTGGTGTTACACTAACTGTGATGCTGGAAATGCATCGGAGGGACAGGGCCTCCGTATCCTTGTCCTTTACTGCTTTTTATTGTGTGTTCTGTCGTGTTTTCCGCACAGGAGTTCATGTGGGACTCCTGGCGGTGCAGCTCTCTTTCTTTTGGTTTGGTTAACGGACCCGTGGGATACCCTTATGGCACCCATAGATGGGGGTACAATTCAATGCTGAATTTGACAGGTGCGCAGAGTATCCTCCATTTTGGGATACCCCGGCCCTGCCATTGGGATCAGTTGATCCCTGATGGAAAACAAGATGGCCCCGGTGGCCTCTTGCTTTCTATTACCCATTACCTTGTTTTCCCAAAGTCCTGGGAAGCCCTGACTCTGTCCCTTCCCCCTGACTGGCTGTTGGATGGAAGTGCCATATATGGTGTTGTTGTGAAGGCCCAGTCAGACTAGCTGGAGCCTTCCCAGTGATGTATGTTGTGGGTACCTCCTGTGGGTGGGACCTCGGTGAATTAATTGTGTGACGAATATGCATTCTGTGTTGTGGGTGTCTAGTATCTGGTGGTTGACACAATGACTGAGACAACCCTGCCCGAAACCGGTATGAATGCAGCTTGGAGTGTTGAATGGCTCGGTACTTGTCCCAATACACATAACTTGTTGTGAGTGTCTGGAGAGAAGTGAATGGCCTGAATACCTAGTGTGCCCGATTGGCTGCCTGCCTGCATGAATGCCCGTAGTCGTGATTGGATGCTTGAGTGTGACCCAGCGGAATGAATGGGAGATCAACAGTATATCTGGGGAACTCTCACTGCTAGGAATCGTGTTCAGAAGCTGAAGTCCACTACGACGAGTAACTGGATTAACTGACGCTTGACCTTGAAGCCCTGCTGGACGAGAAGAATTGCTGTTGCTCTCCTTCACAATCTGAAAGCTGCTGTGCCTCCAAGGACTGACCCAGAGAGGACCTGGTAAGGCGCCCTCTTCCCGAGCTACGAGGGACCATCGTGCAAAGCTGATCTTTGCCAACGCTCCCTGGTAGACAGATCTTCGACAGGCTGCCGACCCGATACGGGGACTGCTGCGGAACTCCAAGGAGAAGCACTCTGACTGTTGTCCGCCACTGTCAATGACCGCCGGCGCCGACCTGAGCCGCCGTGCTCCCGTTTGCCTAAGAACTTCAATTGATCATCGGACGCTCTCGTCTGCATCGTCACCCGCTTGTCTCCCGCTGGAGAAGGCCCGACCGTCGACGCACGAGGAGCATCTACCGGTGGGTTTCCCACCACCTAAAGACCGCAGAGATGCTGACGACTCGACGCCCTTGCTGGGCCACAGTTCTTCATCATCACTTTGCGGACCAGAACCATTGTCACCGAGGTGCCCCGCACGCCTCTTCCTTGCAGGACGCCAACGCTCTGTCGTCGACGAGCACCGCTAGGAACGAAGCAGCCACTTCCCTGCCATAGTTCACCCTGTTCACCGTCGGACGTTCGACGACCCGTGACTCCCGCCTTAAAGGGAGGGCACTCAAGAAAGGCCGTCGATTCCCCGACACCGAACGTCAAGTTCCCCGACACCTCTCAACGATCCGTGGCTCCCACCTGAAAGGGAGGCACTCAAGAAGGATCGGTCGGTGCATCGTCAGAGAACGCTACTCCACCAGGTACAATGGGGGGGTAAAACCTTAACAGGAAGAAGTAGGACTATCGGACAATATATGGACTGGGCTTGTGCTATATATCTTTATTTACAGGTTGCCCAGGTGGGGGGGGGATATTTCTCCACACAGAACTGCACCTAGAGGTAGGGGCCAGTGTTCTGCCTATTGTTTCAACCATCTTGCGTTCCTTCCCATCTCTATTGCTGGTTTACTCGTTATTGATCTGTGTGACATTTTAACCGTACAGTTGATGCACGTTAATGAGATTTGATAACATTAGTGGTACCACTCTAGACGTGTATATATTTATTGACTTCCAAGTACAACGTGCGTTATTGTGATCGTGTACATACCTTGGAATATTAATTATATAGACTGTTTTCAGTAATACAGTGTGTGGACATTCCTTTGTGGGGGTTCGGGGACTACACTGTACTTAAGAACCAGCCTGCATCACCTCCTGAGAAGCTAGGCCTTGATTGCTCGTCCATTGCTACCGTAATAGAGAATCTTTGCTGGGGCTCTGCTGTGCCTCTCCTCTACCATATAGAGAGCGGAAGTACAGACACCCCCTACCAGTCTTTACACCAACCCCGGAACTTTATTAAATAAGGCGTTCAAACTATTATCTTTGAGTCTGTCTCTCTTGATACCATGACTGCCTCACACTATCTACAGTCCTCTCTTCCTCTAAGGATAAGCCTGGCTGCTGTCATTGCAACCATTATCACTGTTGGTACAGGTCTATACTAAGAGTTGTAGTTTCTGTAATGCCCAAGGTATAGTTTTATAAAGCACCTGGGTGGACTTTAGAAAAACTGTCCTAACACCCACCAGCTTGAGAAACTACTGCGAAGGTTCGTCGGTGGGCATTCTGGAGGAGGAAAGACTGAGCGAATTTGCTTTACAAAAAAACAAATTACAATGTACATTTCTCGAGTGTCTCTGCTGGGCTGAAGTTGATCGCAGCTCAGCGAGTACTAGAATTCAGTCTTCTCAATCATGCAATTTTAACAAAACAGATCAACATGTAATACCAAAAATTGTTCTTTACCTGAAAATCCTATATCAGGGTTTTTTTTCTTCTTTTTCCGTTCCCATTTTTCTGCATCTTCAGCACTGATTTCCAATAACTTTGCTCGTTCATAATTTTCACCTTTAGCAGCACATTCCTTAAACAGAAAAAAAATAATTTTTAAAAGATATTTTGTGATAAATTAACAATGGGAGATGGAGTATTTCATCTTTTAAAAGTAATTTGCTGTACATGTAGCTAATAGTTCTCTTTCCTCGATACTATTGGGATGCCTGCCCTTCAGGATGGCACCAGTGCCTTACGCACAGCGAAAACTCTAATTTTTCAAAAAACACCCTTGAGGAGCCAGTGCATATGTGCGGCGCCCTTATGGAAACCGGACCGTGGCTCTGCTCTTCAGGCATTTTCATCTACCCAGCCGATCCGAACATGAAGCCAAATTAAAGTTCAGATGGTGGGAAGGAATATGGAAGAAAACAGGAATATGGAAGAAAACAGGCTATGAACTAGTACCATCATAGTCACCATATTTAGTCATTTTCACCTACGCCTACGTGCTGTCCCTTTTCCTCCATACTCTTGGTACATTCCCAGAGCAAGAATAATGCAAAGGGAGGTTACAGCAAAGCAGGGCCTCAGGCCTAGAAATGACGTCCATGCATCAACGATTAAAGAAAGAAGACATGCGTTTCCAGGAGGCTGCATTATGGGTGACATCAATTGGACTTTGAAATGCCACCAGAGCAGCTAAAGGTGCAAGATCATGTGCGTGAAGCACCTTAGAAGGCAGATTTTTGTATGCTTCTAGGATGCAGGGAACAATCCACAAAGGATGACTTGGCGAACATCCCTGGTCTGCAGGGTACATACATCTTCAGAGAAAGAATTTGTGAAGAATGTCGGTAAGCATATATGCTGGTTCATGTACAAATCTAAAATTACTTCCAGAAAGAAGAAGTGGTGAATTCAAAAGACAACATTAGCATTATGAAAAAGCGTAAATGGCTCTGAGGCTGATCAGGCTCTGAGGCTGATCAGGCTCAATTCCACAAGCTGAAGTAACTTAAATTAGAAGGGCAGCTCCAAAACAAGTGCAGGATATCTGAGAACATAGGTTTGAAAGTTTTTGGGATTTAAATATTCAACACAATATTGAAATTGCAACTTGGATGAGGTAATTTACTGGCAAGTGCAAACATTTTTAGTTTCGACTATTAATGTCCAGTGTCCTAGCTATTTAAATCACTTGAGGGTGTAGGAAGTGTCTGTGAGCCATCCCCAATGGGTGTTTGTTGATTTAGAGAAAATGAGAGTGTTGTTCTGGAGTGTATTTGTGGGTTACTATTATTGAATGGGAATTTGATTTTTTATTTCAACTGGGCCTCACTACGCAGGATTGTAACATCAACCATTAAGCACCACGAGGCTACTAGCCACTCCAAAATGGCCGTGCGCCATCTCCTTGCCAACACCTATGTGTTGAAACACATCAGGTCCACCATCTAACTGATTGGCCCATCGCATCTACTCGAAAGCCAATTCCGAGCCGGCAGGCTCAAGCCGACCCACATTCAAAGGCACACGTTTTAAGGCACCTTTTCCTGTCGTGAGCCTGTCAGGAGCCTTCGAGCCTAGGGCCATGAGTCCCACACCTCGCATACAACGTCTCGTTGTGCCCCTGCCACCCCTGCTAAGCCTATCCAACACATAGGAACTCCGGCCATGCTGTTTCACCATCTTTTTGCTGCCGCTCCCGGCGCCACCATCATGAATCAGCTCCACCGGTAAGCACTGCTGTTGACTTTACTGTGAGACACGGATTTGTTCTGGCCACCTGTTGCAATCGTCACCTTGCGCTATTCCCACCTTCCAGTAACCTACTAGCCATGGAACTATATGGATCATTATATTGTGTGATCACTACACCACTGCATAACGCTGCCTGCTCCCAAAAGTAGTCAAGATCGATTAATATGCACCTAAAACTAATGTTTAACATCACTTGTCTCAGCCCCTTGCCTCCTACCTATATCTTAGTGTGTAAAATTGGGTTTGCTTGTCTTTACATATGTACTGCCTGCAACTATTGCCCTTGACATGATGCTAGAAACTGTATGAAGTAATTATCTACAGACCATGTTAAATATCTCCTTCCCAATAGCTGTTTGTTTTGCTAATTGCTCCGTCTGCATTGCCCTCCATTTGTTTGGCCACTCAGTAAAACTTCCGCAGCTATTCAACTAAACACAGACCCTTGCCCACTGTTCATACTCTGTACTAGCCTGGCCTTATGTTGACTGCTGCTATTCTGTACTAGCCTGGCCCTATGTGGACTGCTGCTATTCTGTACTAGCCTGGCCCTATGTGGAATGCTGCTATTCGGCACTAGCCTAGCCCTATGTGGAATTCTGCTATTCGGCACTAGCCTAGCCCTATGTGGAATTCTGCTATTCGGCACTAGCCTAGCCCTATGTGGAATGCTGCTATTCGGCACTAGCCCAGCCCTAAGTGGAATGCTGCTATTCTGTACTAGCCCAGCCCTATGTTGACTGCTGCTATTCTGTACTAGCCTGGCCCCATGCCTACTGTTGTTATAGTGTACTAGCCTGGCCCTATGTTGCTACTCTGTACCAGCTTGGCCCTATGCCTACTGCTACCATCCAGAACTAGTCCATTCCTACGCCCCACACTTGCCAGTAATAGGCAAGCAGCCCTACCAACACTGAGATGACAACTCCCATGTCCAATCTATCCACTTGCTCCCTAGCCACCCTTACCACACTTACTGCCCTATCTACAATGGCAGCCCTCCACTATAGACTCCCTACAGCAACGGAACAGACTAGCAAGATGCATTTCCCAGCCTTCAACCCAACAGTCATAAGATCCCATTACCCAGATCTACCAGAGACAGGTCTGCCCGACCATACTAAGAAATTATAGATTAGGATCTAGACTGCCTAAGCCACCACGAGCCCACCAGTCACACGGCCTCTCCAAGACAGAGCCTACACAAGCCGCTTCTAACACTTCAAAAACCAAACCTATCCGTACTCAGAAACCCTGCACTAAATCTTCTGAAACCCTGATTAACAATGACCACACTAGTGATACCATGAAAGTAACATAACCTTAAGGGAGGCCTTATCAATGTTTGATCTTTGATAGCACACGCTTCTAAAATTGCCGACATCACCTGCAACCAACTCGACCTCCTAGCAGTGACTGAAACATGGCTGCATAAAGCAGCTGGCCCAGCCCTAATGCTAGCCATACCCACGAACTTCACCATCTTTAGAAAAGACAGAGAAACCTCCAAGCGGGCAAGCTTTCATCTGCAGAGCCGATCTCACTATCAAAGAAATAGATCATATTATGCCCTCAGCAGAACTACTCTCGCTAAAACTAGGAATCTCTGCATCACGTACTATTACTGTGCACCTTATCTATAGACCTCTGGGCCCACTAGGTACCTTTGAAGAAGCCATAACTACCCTTCTGCACACGAATGCCAAACCGGGGACACAAATCATCCTGCTTAGGGATTTCAACCAAGGCCTCAATGACCCTAAAGGCACTAATGCATCTATCCTAGCCAACACAATTTTGGAAGCAAGCCTCACCATTAGGAACAACGGCCCCAGGCATTCCAAAGGCTGCACAGTGGATTCGGAGGCAGATATCAACTGCGCCTCCCTTATAACGGCCATTGAACCGTGTATATGGACGATCATGTTCGGATCTCGTTGACCATCTCAGACTTACCTCAATCCAAGACAACCAAACTACCAGCACCTCCAGCACTCAACCGCTGTAAAAAAAACATAACAGTCACGAATCTCCACCCTCTGATTCAGCCCATCACCAATCACCCCAATCTGATCACTAACCCTAATGATCTGGTTGACCTGTACAACAACACCATCAACTCAGCTACAGACGCCATTGCACCTGCATGCCTCACAGAGAAATTCACCAAGCATACATCCGAACGCCCCATCAGAAAGGCTCAAGCCAATAGTATTAGAATCCTAACTTCAATCTGAAAAGAACTGGAGGTCAAGCTTCCCAGTATTGGCAGCTCATCTATGGAACTC
Source organism: Ambystoma mexicanum (assembly GCF_040938575.1). Taxonomy (NCBI): domain Eukaryota; kingdom Metazoa; phylum Chordata; class Amphibia; order Caudata; family Ambystomatidae; genus Ambystoma; species Ambystoma mexicanum. The sequence continues at coordinate 1,212,730,297 of NC_090924.1, forward strand.
TATCCCGGATTCCCCAAGAGCCACACCTTCCTTCCACTTGTTCAAAACCAATGTTAAACTCTGGCGACACACCAACGACTGCTGACACTTTACCTTTGACTGACCGGTTTCCACCTACCTAGACACTTGTGTTGTAACCAACACACCCACGCAAGCTCTCCTCTCCCTATACCTCTGGTAATCCTGTCACCGATCACTGTAAATGTAAACCTCATATGTCATATATTTATTAGTAACCTCACCTGTGGTGCACATATACTTGCTGCCTCCAGCTGTTTTTTTGTAAATACAAATAGAACCTCACTTGTAACTGATACCCTGACTGTAAATGTAACATATTTATGTAACTGTAACCTAAGAAATTTATGTAACTGTAACCTAAGAATTCACAAGCGCCCGGTTGCCCAACGGCCCGGTGCACTCTACAAATAAACAATACAATAGAATATTGCCCCTTCTGAAGAAGGCTTATTCAAAATGACTTAAATTAATAATGGTCTAATCAAGAAACCTTGTGTGTAAGAGTTTATTTGGATACTTGTCACTGTGAATCTGTAGAACCACACTGCTGCTCACATTGACCCCTCTTGAGGTAAGCCTGACTGCTCAGCCAAACTACCAACCTGTGTATTTGTATTTTCTTTATTTATATAATGCACCGGGCCCAAGGACATCTGGGCACATATCCGAGGAGGCAAGGTTACAATTACATACACGAAGAAATGGTAGACTACCGGCTTACAGTAAACATGCCAGTAGGGCTACGGTATGACAAAAATATATACAAAATAAAGTACAGAGAGGCATGTACATGCGGGAGGGATATACAATCAGTTCCTCTAGCAATAAAGCATAAGACTGTTATATAGGCACAGGAAGAGAAGTTAACTACGTACAAGATATAAATGCAAAGAGGATTACAGACGTTATATACACGTGAACAAAACAGGAGAATGCTAAGGTGATTGAAAAAGTAGCAGTATCCATAGTATGACGTCAAATAACTGATATGTTTTGTGCTGAGAGCCACACTTTAGTTTTGCTCTTAAAGGATTGGAAGGAGGGCTCAGCTCCGATAGCATTGGGAAGGGTATTCCAGGGTTTAGAGGCCAAGACCGGGAAGCTAGCGTCGCCAGCTTTTTATAGTTTAAACCTAGGGGAGGTGTAAACTGTGGGCTTGGGCCGCTCTTATGGGTCGAGTGTAGGCATGGGGTGTGAGTCAGTTGGCTAAGTAAACGGGGACCTGGTTAGTCGGGCACTTGTGAATGTCAGAACAATGACCCTTCTGTGCATTACTGTTGCTGGTTTGACAGCCTCCGGGTAATATTAACACACAAGTAATTGAAATATGTCCACTGCCACCAGCCATAACTGTAGGCTTTTCACAGTAACAAATATTACTGGAGCCGTGAGAAAGGGGATACTCTGTATCCCTTCAGCACTCCACACAAGGAGGGGTGTGTGCTGATCTCACAAAGGGGGTTGTAGAAAGGATACAAATTATCCTTCTATCCTTGGGAACAGTACTTCAAACAAGGTACCCAAGAGAAAATAAAAGGGGAGCACAAGGGGCACCCCAGCAATACTGCACAGTGCTGCCATGGGAAAATGCATGAGCCCAAAAAGTTATAAGAAAGTATCATTCCCAAAACTTATGGAGAGACATAAAAAGGTTGCCCATAAAAAGAGTAAAAGAGAGGGCGAGTGGGCAAAAAGAGTCCCACTCACCCAAGAACATGGAAAAATAATCACCAAGTCCAGTAAAACGTTCTGGGGGTTGGGGGCCTCACATGTAAGGAAGATTTAGCATAGAAATGAAAATCTACCATAACATCCACCTATCAGACTCAACCAGCCAGTGGGATTTGCTCCTACAACCTAATATATGTTGATACTCTAGCAGCAATAGGGGGTGCTGATGGTAGTGGGCTATGAGCTACCATGCCACAGGGATGCTGGAAAATGTTTGGGGCCTTAGATATTCTTTTTAAATTAAGCACTAAGCAAGTGGAAATGTCTGCTCCAAAGAAACAATGGCGAACAAAGACGTTTTGGTCTTGTTGAACCAAATATAGTGGAGTAATTAAATTAAAACGATTAAAAAGTTGTACAATCACACTGCGACAATCTCTGAAATGTTTGCTGTAACACTGCATTAATATTGATTGTTTGCACACATCAGCCGACAAGTGTTGCGAGCAGAAAGGCTCTTCTTCAAAGGATCCAAGTTGTGTTGTTGGGTATAGATCCAAATATTAAGGAGGCTCGTTTGCCCAGAGGTCAAATTCAAATGCCTCATCGTTTGACCTTATTGTGGTGTATTGTGCAAGATACCCACAAAACTACAATCACCCGCTGCCTTTCAGACAATATATCTTTTGTATGCAAGCGCTAGGGTGCCCGTTTCTTTTTTGCCCTTGAATGTTTGTAGTAATTAAAATACCAGTTGCAAGTTCCCACAGAAACACTATTTCACATGTACTGCCCTCAAAGCAAAAAAAGAAGAAAAAAATGATCATATCAACCTTTTTCTTTTCTTCCTCCTTCAGCTCCCATTCTAATCTGGCTTTTCTCGATTCCCAATTTGCTGGTAATTTTTGCCTTTTATCTTCTTCAACAACTTCCTGGTGGTTAAGTTTGCGCGCTTCTTGCTGAAAGAAAAATATGAAAGTACTGTTAGTCCAGACAGTGTTGTATCAGATTTCCCAATAACAGTTTCAGCATAACACAACATTGTTCTAGGGGAAGAATGGTGATTTGAGGGAAAAAAAATTGTACATGTCCCAAAGTGGATACAAGCAGCAAACCTACAGAAAGGTGAAAGACAGGGTGATCAGCAAGGTTTTAATCAGACATGTCACCAAAGGGCTAAACCTGCTCATCTACCATGGAGGTAAAGGAAGTTAAGAGACCATACATTGAGTTTTTAAAGTGAAGAAATTCTGAACTGCAATGTCCAAAAAAAAAAAAACACTTTGTGAATGGCTGAATGAAGAGAGGTCAAAGAACAAAATAATTACTTCGCCATGAAACTATAAATGCAGAGAGGCTCAATAAAAATAAATTTAAAATAAAACACAGGAATGGTTTTGCAAGCTAACTGATTCATCAAAGTAAAACGTTGCCACCAATTAACAAGAGTAAGGGAAAATCTGCCTTTTTAAATTCAGCTTTTAAATTAGAATCTAGTGCAAACCTGGACACCAAGGTCACATCGATCATTAATATGAATCTTAAGAGCGGAATAGGACTGTAGAAGGAGTGCACCACAGGCAAACCTTGAAACTTAAAAGTTTAATAAACCAGCCAGGATGCTCGCCTAAAAATGCAAATCTTCCCAAAGAGAATAGCTTAGTGTGACAAAGTGAGTAGGAATTTCTGTGCCAATTCCCTTCAACCATAGAGACCCCCAGCTGGACTTTAGGACTTTGGAGTGAGTGAGACCTTTTTGTCACTCTCTCATGTGTTTTGACCGGATTTGGATTAGGAGTTTCCTCTATTTTTGGAGGCTGACAAACTCCATAGGCATCTACTTTTTGTATGGTGATACACAGCACCTTCAGTGCAGTGTCAGAAAATTCCTTTAGATTTC